>NC_087200.1:176163409-176195742 GCF_015104395.2 Macrobrachium nipponense | reverse complement strand
TATGAAAATATATTAATTCCGAGGTAGAGCGAATTAGATATTAAAGGACATTGTAGCTCGATATATGTATATGTATATGTATATGTATGTATATATATATATATATATATATATATATATATATATATATATATATCACCTCCAGGCCCATGAGATACAAAGGGCCTCCTTTTCCGAGCTTCTTCGACAAATATCCACTCATCTCGAGCCCTCATCCACATATTTCTCGTCCAAGTAGGTTTGGAACCCACAGGAGCCCAAGTGATAATGTCATATACTCTTCTATCAAGGGTTTGTGTGAAGGACGTGTCTGTCATCTCCATCTCTCTTCTATCGTATGATTTACATATAGTTACCCTTGTGGTTTTATTTAGAACTTTTCCTACAATTTTGCTTCCTATGTTTTGGTTAAAACTTTTATTCAAATCGACAAAATCTCTTAGAGAAGCAATCTCTCGGATAAAGGGAATTTCTGGATATGATCAAACAAAATACTCTCCAAGGATTTGAAACGGAAATTCCATACCCATACCTTCCCTACATTATCAATATCGTATACCATAAAAAGTAAATATGCCTATGAACAACAAACATCGCCCTTTAAGAAGAAAACTACACGCAAAAACCAAATACCTACCTCATTTTCTCATATTTGTATTCAAACTATACTTTATAAGTACACTGTACACAAAAGCAAACCTCTTTTTATCGTTCTTAACCAACACTCAATACACTAAGTACACTGCACATACAGTACACTACCGTATAGCACGGTCATCACTTTGGCTTTACAATTTTGCCTACACACAATAAGTTATACTAAAAAATGAAGAAAAAACTTTTTCTCTCTTGCTTCGCTGAGTGAGGTGCTAAAACTGCGTGTGTTGCCAGGGCTTTTATGAATTTGCTTGGAGATTTTACAAGTCCTCCTCCACCTACTCCAAATCTACTGCATTATCGAGGTCTTTTGCCTCCTTGATCGCAAGAATTCGCGAAGTGTTTGAAAGGGGCGTTGCGTTGCTAATAGAGGGTCCACTTCCTCCAAATCTGAGAGGCACACATCTGATTCCCGGGTGAACGAACCTCTCGCATCAACACTAACCTCAGAGGGACGAGTATTCCTTACACCCACCGAACTGGGGCATTCGGTTTTAAGAGATTCCTCACAATTAGGGGGACCGAGCCATCACAATATGATTGATGTCTACCATGCATTAAAATCATCTGTCTTAAATGAACATACCCAATAATAGAGTTTACATAACGAGAATCTTCCCACTTTCTAAGTAGAGTGGACATCCTTAGACTCTTAGTACAAATATCTGGTTTGTATGAAGTCCACAAGTGGAAAAATGGATGTTAGCCATCCACATCTGCCCATTTGGTAACTAAATCTATCGTAACTTGAATTCTTTCAATTAGATTTTTTATTAGGACGAATAAAACTGGAAGACCTTCTACAAAATAGTATGTGATAAATGTTTATAGGAAGTGGAACAGATAAAACTAAAAATGCCAGAATGATTAACTCGCCTCTTGCGTCTTATTCCTAAACCATGAAGGGGTTTTGAGAATTCGATGCCTCCATACAGTGTCATAACCCTGATCATCGTCAAAGAATACAGCTGCATATCCCTGAATGGATGCAAAGACTGGTACTTTGAAAATTCTTTTTCTGTGGTCGTCTTTCAATATTCTCGGCTATCACGGTATTCACTTTCAAGGCATTTGTAATGTATCCGTGGTTTCTTTTATAAAATGGAAGATGATTTGAAGTAAATATGCAGGATATTTCACTGAATTGTCTCCAAATAGCAAATGTACTTTTTTTGTTAACTGAATAATTGTGCTCTATGGCACAAAGTCAATACATTCCTTGTAAACAGAACACGGTCGTTGATGGGAAACCTGTGGTTTTTTTTACAGCTGAGTGAAGAGGCCCAAGTCTCTTCAAATCTCCAATTATACTGAACTCCAAGAACTACTGTCAGTCCCACTTTATCCGAGCACCAGTTAAGTGATTGGTGTTCATTATTAATGGATGCACGATGCACAGTTCTGTGAAAGTAAATAAGTCAGCAAGAAGTATGGAGATTAGTAATGACCCCTGGATCTTCATTTTCATTATTGATGTCATATTTCCTTTTCTAAAACTCTGCCACATAATGGAAGTTTTTTTTTTTTTAATTTCCCCGTAAAAGGAATTTTGATCTGAAATTTTGATTTATATAGATTTTTGGCATTATGCCAAGCACTGGGGGAACTAAGGCCATTCAGCGCTGAAACGAAAATTGACAGTAAAAAGTTTGAAAGGTGTAACAGGAGGAAAATCTCGCAGTTACATGTGAAATAATTGTTAGGAGAGGGTGGACAGTAAGATGGTAGAAAGAGATTGTGAACGGAGGTACAGTAAAAGGAATGAAAGTAGTTGTAGCTAGGGGCCGAAGGGACTCTGCAAAGAACCTTAAGTAAGGTCTACATTGCACCGAATGAGGTGCACGACTGGGCTACCACCCACCCCGCCACAAGGACGTAGAAGGAATTGCCGAGAGAGTTGACGAACAAAATCAACAGCATCATAAGAGATACATGTACTGTCATCAGATGGGAAGTAAAGGGAGAGAAACTATCATTTTTAGCAGTTAATCTGCGCTACTACACCTGTCTTGATACTGAATCAATATCTAGCATGGCCCTCTCATAAACGCAAGATCACAAGTAAATGATGAAGAGCTTCAACTCATCATACTTAAAAGTCCCCAGATCTTGACAACAAAAGGAAAACTACTTGCTTTTTGCAGGAGGATCTTTGCAAGAAGCCATCCTCTCTAAAGTTTTTTTTTTTTTTTCTTTTATTGAAACTTTAATTTTTCTTACGTGAAATTTTTCATGTGGTGGTTTTTTTTTCTCTCTGATTTAACTGTTGATGGGGATGGTGAAAATCTCTGTTTCAGATTGCTTATATCTGATGTTCCCTCTATCTTTCTTAAAGAAGGAACTTACTCTTTGATGTGGACAATCCAACATTTGTTGTAGATAATTGGGTGTAACATGAAGGACTCACTCAACTGCATTACAAGATGGAGAGCTATTAGGACTATGCACCTTTTATATGACAGGTATTACATTTAATCTGCTTTCCAGTGGAAAGATTTTCCTCTAAATCAGGCATATATACATTGTATTACAAAAAAATTGATTATTTTGGGCCCCGAGACTTTTTCACACCAGTCAGCTAAAAGCTGTTTAATTAGTTTAGCCGAAACACTGCCGAAACTTGCATAAAGCACTTCATGGTTTTTGAAAGAGTCATGATTACCACTTTCCACTTGCCTCTATGACGTCCATCGATGTTTTGTTTTAAAAAACCCTAAATATCTTAAACAGTATGAAATTATAACACGTTGGCACTTAGCAGGAATTTCACATAGATGAAGAATTTCAACATTCCTTTTTAACAGGCGGGATTATAAATTAACTTCGCTCGGACTCGACTCGATTGAAGGCAGGGTCATCAACAGAGTAAGGGGATCGTCAAGCAGCCTAGGGTAATTGAATAGTCAGGCTCATTCAAAGTACAAAAATAAATAAATAAATAAATAAATAAAAATAAAAAAAAGCACATGGCCTCATTGTGTTTCTGAAGAACGTCTATTCTCGTTGCTAAGGCAACAGATGCACTCTTAAATCAACAACAAAAAATCTCTGGTCTAATTGGTTTTTGTTTTTCTAGATCGCGTAGAATATGATATGAACCGAAGCCATGGATTGTCTACAAGTTAGCGCGCCACTTGAACCGTGAGGGTATAAGAATACTGGAATTAGAGGAAAATAGATAAACAAAAACAAAAAATAAAATAAAATAATGATGGATTCAACTTCTTTACATTTCTTATGAAAAAGAGCTGAATATATATATATATATATATATATATATATATATATATATATATATATATATATATATATATTTAAAGGAAAGGCTGTGTTTTACTGGCTGGGTTCAACTTATGCAAATTTTTATTAAAACCACAAATTTTCCCCATCCTCCGCCTCATAACGGTAGTGACCATATGGGTAGCCACGTTCGCGCGGCCGAGAGAGAGAGAGAGAGAGAGAGAGAGAGAGAGAGAGAGAGAGAGAGAGAGAGAGGATAAGCTGGGAAAAAGTGTTAAAAATCGTCGTGGAGCAAAAGAGCTGCACACGCTAAGCCGAAGGAGGAAGAGGAGCAATTCAATTTAAGCCTTGATAATTAGGAAGCAGGTTCCTCTTCGAAAAAGTGAGATGAAGAAGAGATAAACAAGGAAGAAAATAGAAAAGCAAATGAAACGCATTTCCACCAAATCCACTTTTCTGAAAGTTCCTAATTTTTCTGAGCGCGCTTCCCACAATAGCTGGTTCACTTAAGGTAGATTCTAGGATGAGCCCTATGCTCATGAGACGTTTGTTTGGCGGCCGCTGATTGGCTGGTACTGGGAGGTAGGCAGCTCCCAGCCAATCAGCGATCACCAAACAAACGTCTCGTAGGCGTAAGGCTCACCCAAGAATCTACCTTAAGCGAACCAACTATAGTATGAGACATCTTGCGAGTACACAGTTATATGTGATTAGTTCTTCACTTCTCCAGAAGCACCTTACGTCGTTCTACTGTGCATTCTAAAATAAAACGTTGTTTATCAGCACAAAAACTCGTAAACGCCACAGTACATTATTATGATATGAAACCAACGAAGAAGGTCAAGTCCAAAGACTATATACTGATGGAAGATAGGAAGGCTGAGCCTAATATCACTCAAATGAGTGTGCGAAAAAAAAAGATGCCAGATACTCCCATGCGAAACGAATGGTTAAACATTCAGAGCGGTAATGCTTACGGCATTATAGGATGGAATTCGGTTGTAAATTTTGCGACATATTTGTTCATAATTTGCAATTACTACGTCAGTACATTTTATTCTTATATTTATGATATTCTTAAATTTTAGATAACTAAATTGCAAATTTGGTCAAGTCTGCTAATGGAATCAGTCTCAAGTTTTCACAACTACTGCGAGGAGTGAATCAGCAGTACAGCCATTGTGCAAATGTACCAGACAATACACTCGGCCAGTCACCTGTTTTCGTGTTATGAGAAAGCGCTGAGCCAAAACAGAGATAAGAACCACTTAAAGACCTCTCAGTATTGCCCAACAAAATATTTAAATCCACGATTGCAATTTAAAACAGATTAGGTAACAGACCATTACTATATAGATTCTTGATTCCTTGTTCCCGGCAGACAAATATCCACCTTTGTAACCTGTCGCACTATATAATATGATATCTATTTGAGCTTCATATAATGATGAAACTTGAAAGTTTTGCACGAGGCTTACGGCCCTTTATGCAGTACAAATCAGCTTTCAGTTAACCAGAGCACATGCAAGGCATCAATAATCATAATAGTCAGGAAAAGAGAGAGGGAGAAATAAAAGGACGGACAAATTACCAATAGGGCCATTATAGTTTCCCAAAGTTTTCAACTTTTGTCCTTCGATGAGTGACTTTATCCACTGTGAAATCAAAGAACTACAAGAGCGGTATTATTATGTTCAATATTTTTTAAAAAGAGAATCTAATACCTCATACAACAAAACTCCACGGATAATAAAGCCTGTTTACCATATAACCAGGAACATTGTTGCTGCAGCTGATTAACCCAGACAAGGGAGGCCTTGAGAGGCATTAAAGCTGTATCAAAGTCTCATTCAAATATAATTTTCCACCTGAATGTATACAAATATGTAATAACACAATAAAAAGGTAAAGCCTTTACCTTGGAAAATAAAAGTTTTCTTTTATATTTTTCTGAAAAAACTTTCTGTTGAATACCGTGGAAGATACTCGTAACCTCCGATTCCAGAATTCTAACCTTCACTTCTAAACGAGACAAACATGAGACTCTTTTTGTTAATTACATTATTGAGCATATTTTAAAAGCATTTTTATATGTACTGTCAATTGCATTCCCCTATCCCTTTATACCCGTTAGTAGGGTTAAACCCCTCTGCAGAGGTGTTGGTACGAAAGCATGCCATAATGCCAAATGCCTGAAGAGAATGCAAATAAACAATAAAATGAAAGTTGCCACCATGGAAATTCTTTTTCAGAAATCTGCAAAATATTAAGAAATCTGAAATTTTTTTTATTCTTTCCAATAAAAAAACACATTTTACTCAACCAACTGCAATACTCATGAAATGGCAAGTTTAGTCTCAAATAAAAGGGTATGTACATAATCACATATAGCATACAGCTTGACTTACATATGTACAATCCACAGATCTGTTGCATATTTCTTCATTGGGGTAAAATTAACAGCTCACCAAATGTTGTGTGTGTGTGTCCTATTAAATCTTGACGTATTTAATGTGAGGATGTAAACAATGGATTGTAATCTGGAAGACATGCCCGCAATTATTGTTAGGTACAGGAAATGTTGGGCTGCAAACATGTCCAACATCATAGAGCAAAGTCCTCTCCAGAATCATCACAATGCTCTAATGTGAATTCCAGTTTCAAGTAAAGCTCGTTTGATAAAATTCTTGTCAGTACTACTTAACTATAAGACACCTGTGAGAGCATCCTCTGAGCCAACAGTGTATTAAAGGCATAAATTGCACACAGAAAACTGAAAGAGATATTCATACCAACAATCCTATCGAGGAGTTTAACAGGCCAAAGCAAGTGAATAAACTATGACACAGCATAATCTGGAGGTGAGGAAAAACAATATAAATTCTTTTTCTAAGATAAAGAGATCAACAAGACTGAGAATCAGATACACTAGCTCACAACAAGGTGTTACAGCAGATATATACCATAAGTGGCCATCTGGCGGGCGATTTGAAGAAAGATCATCAATATCCTACATAGTTTTGTATAACAAAGTTATGCATGTCTTCCTGAGATGGAGAAATAAAAAAATAAACTGTTGTGCAGAGGATGGTGGTAAACCATGTGTACCTATCCCCTTATATTGTGCATGGAAAGCATTTATACTTAGATGGCAATGTTGACATTGTGGATGATCCACCAAATACCAATCACACACTTTACGAGTGATGTCAGCTTGAAGAAGTTCCCAGACTTGAATATGAAATATCAACCTTATGAAAGCCCAAAATTAGCTGGTAAACCTGAATATACCACATTCAGGCTGTGAAAAAACACTAATACATAATGCTCCAGGTGCCTTTCCTGATGTTTCGTTGTTGATGGGATGGACCATTACCGCAACTGATAAAGGGACTTAAGGTAACCGATGATAATGAGTCACTTGATGAGGAGAGCAATATTGTACTAGAACCTCTGTGACCCATTTATAGCGAAGCACACCATTCACTGACTGGGGGGATGTGAAGTTTCTAATGTGGTTAGGAATATCACCTCTCATCAAAACACCTCCACATGAGTGATCATATACACTGGCAGTATTGCTGCCAAAGTCATGAGATTTAGTCATAAGACTCACATTTCACTTGACATTAGTCTGTACAAACCAGACTAACAACAACCAGGCAGCCCACAACAGTTTGAATGATCTCATTCTGTGCCCTGGTAAATTCATTATGCTGGACCAATAAGCAAGAAACAGCTTTTTAAGAAGCCCAATGGCACAGTTCAATTGCACTGGTGCATATACAGAAAACATAAATGAAAAGAGTGACTCAACCCTATGCTTAGTCACTCTTCTGGTTGATTCAGATGGCATCCCTCAAGAAACATCTAGACTTGCAGTCATAACTAACAGCATCAGCTCAAGTTATTCCTCAATGACAGTTGTAAACAAGTACATAAAGCACTTGCTGCCATGGTCCAAACCATCCATTCATGAAACCTAATGGAAAAGATAGCTGACTGATGAATCAAATAAAAACAATCAACCTTTGATAGTCCATGTGGCAGTGTTTTGAGATGCTGGTATTTATCAGGTCAATCAGTCTGGTAATTGGAAATAGCATTTGACAGTGTAAGGCCCCCCAGCAGGCACTCTGGACTCTCACCATCCAAAACAACAAAACATGACTCCCTGTAGAACATTGGGTCCCCTAGAAAACAGAAATCGACGGCTGACAGCTCAATCAGTGATTTATATGTACTCTCAGGAACTACAGTATTTTATTTGTTAAATGAAATTCTACCATTATGTAAAACATGTCAAGCTTTTGGGTCATATACATGAGAAAACTATTCTGTTGGACAAAGTTAGGCATTTTTCAGGTGTGAGAAAACTCAACTGATCATAAAATTATGATCATAAAATTCTTTTTTTTATGTCCTACACTACTTTTCCACTCACAGAAACCAACGTATTATCAGAATTCTGGGATAATAAATCAGTTAGTAATTGACCATGTCTACACTCGCATCCTAACTGGTGGCCACAAAGATCACCAATACTGCCATCTCTCCCAACAACAATGCCACAGCTGCATCCATCCATCTGTTTCACGACACACGATCCAGAAGCCTGGTTCTTTAGGGCAGAGACAATCTTCAGGCCAAAACAGATTATGGCAACATCATGAAAAGTGACGCTGTCCTCAAATTACTACCTGACAATGTTTCAAACAAATTGCAGAGTGGGTAGTTGAGTCACACACCATCATCACATAGAAGACTTTGAGGGCACAACCAATGTCATCATTCAGCATGCCCCTAGCCCCCAGACCTAGAAAATTCCTAGTAACGTAGGAATGGCAATAGGAGATCAACGCCCTCTCACAGCTATAAGCCATTCTAACGGCTCAGAACAATTCCTGGCACAGACAGCCAGCCCAAGTTGCCACACAAAACAGTCACTGCAATTCCCAATGCATCCACAATGCCCCTCAAGGAATTCTCGAAATGGTAGGCACAGTTCATCTGGCCCAGACATCATCAGAGCCCTCTCAACCACCTGTAGCAGCAGCCACCACAGAACCACAACCCCAAAGTGACGAAAGTGACAGACATCGAGCTAGAAGTCCCTCCCAAAACTAAAAAAGGGAAAACAAACTACTGCTAAATCAGAAAATATAGCCCAACATGACATAAGCAAAGGATAAAAAATGAAGAGTGCCAAAGGGCCTTTGCTTCTTCCACTGGAGATTCAGGAGTGAGGCTCGAAAATGTGAACAAGGCTGTCGGCTATCAAAAAACATGCAATGGCCAACTAACCATCAGTAACGGCCAGACTGGTTGCCTTGTTAGGGGTTACTAGTCTGCCCTTCACTGTGACTCTTCAAGAGTAAGGCAAAAACACTCTGCAGGTTTCTATACCGCCGAGATGTCTGACATAATTCGTCGTTGATATGGGAGCATGCAAGTCATTCTTCCTAGCAGCCAACCAAAATGAACAGCTAAAACCAGTCAACCAACAAATTCCATGTGTCTACCACTAACAGCGTCCTGCTAAAAATTTATGGAACCAGATATATGAAAGTATCATTCAAAGGCAAACCATACATCCATCACAGCAGATGTCACTGTTTAACAACTCAGAGTAGACTTCCTGAAGGTGCACAACATGCTGGTAGACATGTTCAGACAATAGCTCATTCAGAAGGCAACAACAAACTCCATGCCAGGATCAGAAATCTCTCGTCTGCTTCAGGAATTTCCCAAAGGGTTTAAGGATAATCTCCAGCATGACCTCACATGCTCTACAAAACACCATGATAGCCCCACAGTACACACACATTTCAGACTGCTGGCTCTAGGTTAACTAGCTCAGGAATCTGCCAGAAAGCCTCCAGCTCATGGGCATCTCTCTTCCACATGGTGCCTAAAACAGAAGGTGCATGGTGGCCTTGCGGCGACTACCAGTGCCTTAATGTCAAAATGGTATCAGACTGGTACTGCCTTCCTAATATCACAGACATAGCTTGAAGGAGTAAAAATATTCGCAAAAAAAATTACCTTCTGAAGGGATACTAGTAAGTCCCAGTAGCAACACAAGACATAGAAAAGACAGCAATTATCACTCCCTTCGGGACATATACTTTTGATTACAGCTGTTTTGGCCTTGGATATGCATCTTGCTACTTTTCAACAGCTAATGGACGACATCCTCAGAGAATTACTCTGCTGTGTCATTTACGTGTTATCAACATTCTTATTTTCAGCCCAAACGATAAACTGCAAATTAAGGCTGTAAACCAAGTCATCAAGAAACTCAAAGCAAATGGTCCAACACAATAAATGTGCATGGGTGAAAAATGCAGTAGAATTTCTTGGTCATCAAATAAGCTCCAAAGAAGCTAAACCTCACCCAACAAATATCCAAGCCATTACCGAGTTCCCAAGGCCAAGAAACATTAACTCACTTCAAGAATTCGGTGGGATGATAAATTATTATCACTATTTTATACCCAATCTGGCCAAAATCATGTCCCCATTATACAAATGTTTAAAAGGGAAATCCGAATCATTATGCTGGACCAATAAGCAAGAAACAGCTTTTTAAGAAGCCCAAAATGCCTTGGTTCTTACGCAACACTAATGTTTCCTTTCTCCCATAGGTCCCTTACACTGACCACAGGTGCAAGTAGCACGGGAATCTCGAGCAGGATACAGATGATGGTCATTGCCCATTGGCATTCTTCAGCAAAAAGCTATCCTCAGCAGAACAGAAATACTCCACATTCAACAGAGAGCTGCTGGCACTCTACCTCACCATTTGACATTTCAGGCATATACTCAAGGGATGGCAATTTGGTCCATGCTTTTACAAAAAAAAAAAAAATAAAAAAGTAAGGAGATTGCTGATCGGCACACCAACACAGACTACTATTGGTAATTTCAGTTGTCTTGCATCATCAGTCGATGCTGTCCACATCAGGATATCATATCCTGAGAATGCAGCAGCCCATACAGATAATGCAGACCTACAGCAACTCTGGCTGGAAAGTCCAACCCTCTCATGGAGGGGATTTCGTCATAGATGACAGGCAGAAAAAGAACATTGCCTGCAAAATGAGTACTGGATGCCCTTGCCCCTATCTACCGCTGACCTTGAGGAGCAAGGCTTTTAGTCTCACCCATGATCTGTCACACCCAACAGGGCACTCCACCACCGTATCCTGACAGAAAAATACAGTTGGTGGGCAATGAAGGTGAACATTAAGAATTGGGCTCACGAATATCTCCCCTGCCAAAATGATCAAGGTCACAATACACACAGAATCGGGGATAGAATGAAGAAGGGCCACTAACACCCCGCCCCCCACAACCCCAGGGTACAGATACCTCTTCACCATCGTTGACCTAAATACCAGATATCCTGAAGCAACATCTGCCAAACAGCAGACTGCAGAAAGTTGTGAGGAAGCTTTAATCAACTTGGTTAGCAGGCGCTGAGTCCCTCAGTACATCATTAGCAATAGGGGGGCTGATTTCATGTCAGCCCTATGGTGCTCCCTTGCCTCCAGCCTCGGGACAAAAATAAACCATACAATGGCCTACAACCCAGAAGCCAATTGTATGGTCACGCGATTCCATCACCCCCTTAATGCAGAGCTCACTGCCAGATGTCAAGACAGGAGGTGGAGATAGGATTTACCATGGATTTTATATTAGGCAGAGAAAAACCCCACATGCAGTGCTCAACACTGCCAGCTGAGGCATTCTACAATCACTAGCAATACCCACATACAGATTTCAAGGCCCAAATGAGCCCATCACCCCCTCCAACGTCCATAGTGGTAGAAAAAATCAAACCAGCAAGGAAAACATACATTGCAACTAAGAAATCCTACGTCCCCGCAAAACTCAAGAAAACAGCATACAAAATACAGGCAGTCCCCGGGTTACGATGGGTTTGGCTTACGACGTTCCGAGGTCAAAGCACTTTTCAATTATATTCATCAGAAATGATTTCCAGGGTTACGACACATGTTCTAGTGTTACAACGCCTACAACGCTCATCTGGCAGAAGAAATATGACACCAAAAATTCAAAATAATCAATATTTGAAGGTTTTTTTATGAAATATGCAATAAGAATGCAGTTTACATAGTTTTGAATGCATCCAAAGCATTAAAAGTAAGGTTTTCTTAGGATTTTTTATGATGTTCCGGCTTACGACGATTTTTGGCTTACAACGCGTCTCAAGAACGGAACCCCTGTCGTAACCAGGGGACTGCCTGTATGCATTCGTCCTGATATATACACATCAACCCACACACCTCTCTTACTCAGGAACTCATCGCATCCTTCAGCGCAAACATATGTGCTATGAGATGTCATTGGATTAAAGAAATAGCTGGATGTTGGTAGACAGACTAAAACCAGTACTATATATTCCAGAGGATTATTCATCTCCCTGAGTTCGTTTATGGAAGGGAAGTACAGTAAGGCCCTCTGGCAGGCCCTCCTGGCATTCACTACCCAAAACCACAAAACATGACCGCCGCAGAAAATCTAGTTTTCCCAGACAACACAAATAGATCACTGACAGCTAAATCACTGATTTTTATGCACTAATTCCATTAACTACGGTAGTTTATTTGTAAACCAAAACTCAACCTCAAATGTAAAACATGTCAAGCTTTCGAGTCATATGTATGAGAAAACTCTTCTCATACTGGACAATGAGAATTACTAGATATTTTCCAGGTGTGAGAAAACAACTGATCAAAAAATTAAACTCTTCTTGTTCAAGTGTCTTACACTAATTTTCTGCTCACTGAAACCAATTTCTTGACAGAATTCTATGGTAATAAATCAGTTAGTAGTTGACCATGTCTGTCTACTACACTTGCATCCTAAAACAGCACACTTCCTTGCACTAAACATGCTGGTATAAGCACAATTGATCCCATTATCTAGCTAACATGGAGACCCTGAAAACTTTGAAACAGCCCCCCCGCCCCCACCCCTCACACACACACACACACAGTTTCTATGCAGGAACTGGTCTGTTAAAAATTGTCATACACCATTCTGTGCTCTGTGTGCAGACCATGCACTGGATTACATCAACCTCAAAATGAAAGTACAGTAGCTGGATGACTTGTAGCTACAAAAAAAAAATATGTATGATCGCTCCAGCTTCTTCATTTCACCAGAACTTGCTAGCCTCACTGCAGAACCCAATGAGATTGCTGGAATTTCTATACCAACCCAGAAGAATCATCAGACTCTCATCAGTCTAGTCTAGAAGATTCCACAGAAATATTCAGAGGAAACTTCTGATTTGTTCAAATTAGTGACAAAGGTATTCATACTTCTGAAGGTCAAGATAGAATTCTGTAGAATATGAAACATTGACAGCAAGCTACTTGAAACGTTTGGCACCAACTATTTTGACTTGACAAGAGCAACCTTTCTGGCCCATGTGAAAAAGAAAGGCAATTGTAGACATAGGCATGGAAAAGGACAGGTAAACTTGTGAAAATAAAAATCAGAAATAAAATGGTTTGACTCGTAAAAGACTGCAAGTGTTCACTAGGATACGGTTTGTTCAAAGTCAAGACCCACCACAAGTCCTCTGTTTGACACAGTAGTCTGATGGCTATATACTGGACAAATTATCGACAGTTTAAAATAAGCCAGTCACAGGGAGACAATTTTCTTCAAGGATGAAGATGGTCATTGAGACTCCCTAAAATATTAAAGTGATAACTTTGGATGAAATGACAAAAATATGATCATTCACTAAACCAGACTGAACTGAAAATTGCCTGCAGCTTCCTGACCACTTCACCAGTTTCAGCCAGAACAAATAGATCTCAGATGACATTCGCCCTATCTTCTAACACTAATACATCCTTGCATCTCTGAAAAGAGCCATCTATGATGGGAGGCACTGCGGTTAACCATTTGCAAAGGAAAGACATCCTTGCCCATACTGTGTGTAACAGATGTGGAAATCATACAGGGGGCAAGGTATGCCAGGGAAACTTTTTAAGTAGTTCCATTCTGGGATAAGAATTTGGTACTGTCCAATGTAGCAGCTTCAAGGATCCCATTCCACTAACAACATGAAAACCACATTTTATATACACTATACTCGGTTTTTTTCCATCTGTCCACCCGCCTGTGGTGTTTGCGTTTGGTAACACTGCGTCCCGGGCTTTAGATTGTTACATTCAGCTTCCATTCAACAATTATAATAATATCCTATTTCGAATATTAACAGTATAATTAGCATACAGTAAATTATTAAAACATTTTTCAGTTGCAAATGCACACCCAGATATCCTTTTATTTACCTCAAACTTACACATAGCGTAACTATCTAAAGCCCGGGACGCAGTGTTACCATACGTAAACACCACAGGCGGGTGGACAGATGAAAAAAACAGAGTATAGTCATTGTTACACCTTCAGCAGCAATACGAGAGATTAATCTCTCATGGAGATGAATACAGACAAATCTCATCTCTGTTACCAGACGTTTCACTCACTGACTGTCATATAATTGTTAGGAAACAACAAGAGTGTCTATAAATATGTAGGGACAATTAGATAAGAAAATCCACTGGTAGAAATATATATAGAGTGAGGGTAGAGTAATGAAAGACTCTACCAAGAGAGGTAGAAAAGGGAGTAGATGTGTGGCAGTATCAGACTGCAGAAATAGCAATTTCGAAAACGAGACAAAACACAGGCTGCAGTGTGCCTAAACAATAAATTGCAAACTCCAGTGAAAAATCTGAACTTTGACACCTTCAGTGGGTGGTTACCGTAGAGAAACGAAACCAATAAGACTAATCTAGGGGTGGCACCGGAAGTAAGGAAAGCCACTCAAGGAGTAGTAGGATGTGTCTTAGTAGAAGTTGAGGAGGAGCTTAACTGGATCAGTTAGGTTCAGACTTCACTTGAGCTCCCTGAGAAAGTTAGTTAGGATCTAAACCTTATACGGGGAGGCTGTATCCCTTCTCCCTCTGTTCCCTGTGTAGTGTTGTGTAAAGTGAATTTGTATTCTAATATACTCTAATTATAAGTAAGAATAATTAAGTGGTGTTTAACTTGCCCAGAATCAAGGGATCAATATCCATGCAAAGTCCTCCTGAGAGACATGGAAAAAACGAAATAAATTAAATTGCAATGTTCCTAAGAGAATAGAAACTTATCGCAAGTGATAATTTGAAGGTTAGCCCATATA
Organism: Macrobrachium nipponense; assembly: GCF_015104395.2. Classification (NCBI taxonomy): domain Eukaryota; kingdom Metazoa; phylum Arthropoda; class Malacostraca; order Decapoda; family Palaemonidae; genus Macrobrachium; species Macrobrachium nipponense. The sequence continues at coordinate 176,180,609 of NC_087200.1, read as the reverse complement.
ACAGATAACCTTCCAAACCTTAAAAATAGCTACCGAGAAGAAGACTTATATAGAGAAGAGAAGAGAGAAAGAGAATAAAAGAAACCCGTAAGGACATAAAAACAAAAACCCAAACAAGAACGAAGGCGAAACAGATTTGCCTTAAATACTTACCTGGACTTACTAATATTCTTGAAGTCTGGAGAATTATCTTGACTTATTTAATAAGATTATTATATGTTACCTTCAAGAGAATTACCTTTAACCAAATAACATGGATCAGTTTATTTATTTTTAGCCAAGTCATGAAAATAGCAACATCTTAGAAACAAAACTTTTAATTTTTCATATGTATAAACAGAAAAGCATAAGGGAGATAAATTAATAAGAAAATTAAACTGCTTGTACATGATTATTTTCATATGTTTATACATATGAAAAATTAAAAGTTTTGTTTCTAAGATGGTGCTATTTTCATGACTTGGCTAAAGATAAATAAACTGATCCATGTTATTTAGTTAAAGGTAATTCTCTTGAAGGTAACATATAATAATCTTATTAAATAAGTCAAGGTAATTCTCCAGACTTCAAGAATATTAATAAGTCCAGGTAAGTATTTAAGGCAAATCTCTCACGAGACTGTTGCACATTTGTTTGTCCTTTGAAGCCACGAGATTCATATTCTGTTTGTTGCAAGCAGTTATTTCGCTGCTTTTTCTTTTTCTGGAAAAGGGAGAAACAGCAAATTTCTCTATTCCTTATCTGATCTGCAATGGTGGTGGTGTTTTCATCACAATGGACAAGAAGCTGGAAAAGGCCAGAAATGGAAAGAAAACACATGATTATGCATATAATTAACATGTCGATCAATTTACAGGAATGTCAACGTTCACAGCAAGCACAAATACAAACACAAAAGAAATGTTGCACATTTCTCATGTATTGGTTCATAGGGCCCCAGTCATCAATAATCACTCTCCAAGACAGTTTTGCCACCATGGAAAACTTTGTTTCTGGAAGATCTTTGAACATTCTAACGATCAACAGTGAGGTATTTGTAGTTACAAAGCTTGGCAGCACTTTTTGTAACTTCAGGGGTTCTATCTCCATAAGACCATGCCGGAAATCAGTTAAAGGCATACGAGTCCCAGTGATGACCAAACAACTGCCTGCAGCCAAATTTGGTCACACAGAAGGCGAAGTATGGATGCCTAAAAACAAAACGACAAGCGCATCTGTCATACAGCCGGACTCCCGGCTGTATTGTGTGTGCTTTTGTGCCTGTAATATCAGGGAAGCATGCTAAAATGATGTTCCAACAAGGCACATGACGACCTGGCAGATGAGGAGGAGGGTATGGGTGCTTATATAACTTGAACATACTACATACTGAAACTTGAATGAACATATACGATCCATCCGATGTATAAGATTTTATGTGTAACAGAAGCATCCATATTTCTGTTGCATTCGTACATGACATGTCCTGGATAATCATGAGTTTGATTCAAACCTGAATCTTTATCAATTGCAGACTATTATACTATTGCAGTGTCGATATAACTTGGACAATACTCCCAACTGCATCCAGTGTGATATCTTCCATAACATGTAACTAAAATCTTGCAAATTTTTGGGGTTACATAAATGATCGAAAGGCAAAAACGTTACTTTTTCAAAACATGTGCACAAATTGCGCATGACAAGAGAGCCAACACTCTCAACTGTATAAAAGGTGTCCTGAGGAGAAGAAATGGATGGTTCGTTTTCATATCCGAAATTGCCACGGGACTACTTTTATGCACCCTATATGAAACCTTTCCCATTGAGCCCCGTGTGTTGTGTCTACCTTAAACTGCCTTTTTCAATTGCACACAATGCAAACAGTAATAAAGAGACTCACTAACAATATTTATGGAGACATTTCTCTCTACACATTATGCTTCAGGTGTGTGTGATAGGCAGAAGGAATCTTGTTCAGCGGTACCGCATTTGTAAGGCCAAAGAACCAAGTCTAAGCAACCATAGATATATCTATCTATGTCAGCAACGACAGCGAGATAGATAATTATACTTAAATTATGAGAAACAAAAGAGGATCAAGGTGTTCAAGCCAAAGAACTCTCGCGCTATGAAGAGAGTGATATAGCTTACACCACGGGAGAGAGAGAGAGAGAGAGACGAGAGAGAAGCGAGAGAAGAGAGAGAGGAGTGAGGGGGGGGGGAGGGGGGGAACTTCTCTAAGTCAGTCTATATTGGAATTTAGTTATTATGTAACTAGCGATTTCATCCTATAAAGAAAAGTGCATAAAGTGGTCTTTTAACACAAAAGGTTGCGAGTCATAAAAAAAATCATAAAGAGTAGTTTTGTAAATACCGTTCCATTGAATGCCGAATGAAGCAAAAAAAAAAAGCTGTAATCAACAACGCAATTAAGTTCGACTCAGCCGAGTTTTGTTTCACGAGACATAATCTTCAGTCTAATTGAGATACGACGAAGTTGTATTACAACCCTCGATTCAGTTACTTGATTTAAACCGATTCTTCAAGATTGGGGTCACTGGGTCAGTTCTACCAATGATGGTCTTTCTAATGAGAGAGAGAGAGAGAGAGAGAGAGAGAGAGAGAGAGACCTTACCTTACCTTACAGACCTTACATCTTGTTCGGGTTGCCCCAGGTCCCTCAGTGTGAGACACCTCTAATGTCTACCAGAGAGTTGCTAGTGCATCTTCCAGTATATTTTGCATCTTCCAATCTTGGATGGTCTGGGATGCAGTTTAGATATTTGTCGAGCTTATTCTTAAACACATCTACGCTCACTCCTGATATATTCCTCAGATGAGCTGGCAACGTATTGAATAGACGCTGCATTGTCGATGCTGGTGCGTAGTGGATTAAATTGTCCTGTGTGCTTTCCTTATTTTTCCTGGTATTGTTTTCGGCACTATTAATCTACCTCTGCTTGCTCTTTCTGATATTTTTAGCTCCATGATGTTTTCGGCAATTTCTTCTATCTGTTTCCATGCCTGAATTATCCTGTAGCGTTCTCTTCTCCTTTCTAAACTATATAATTTTAAGGATTGTAGTCTTTCCCAGTAGTCAAAATCCTTAACTTCTTCTATGCTAGCTGTAAAGGATCTTTGTACACTATATTTGTGCAATATCCTTTTGATAGTGTTATGGAGGAGTTATGAAGTTCCATTTGACAACGTCTGTGAGAGAGAGAGAGAGAGAGAGAGAGAGAGAGAGAGAGAGAGAGAGAGAGAGAGTGTAATTGCTGTATGGATGGTTAAAGACTGTATTGGCTGTTAGTGAGTTGCGACTGTATTGGCTGTTGGTGCTGGGTTGTCTGCTGGTGCTGGTAGAGATCTGAGTTCTGTTTTTTGAGTGTTTTTAGGTCAGTCTTTAGTCAGAACTGGTGACAGTGAGTAGTGTGGGAAGCAGTTCTTTGAAGGCATTGATAGTCAGCTGAGTTGTGTGTTTTTTGTTATTTTGTTGATTTATTGTTAAATTAGTGTTTTGCTTAGAGTTGTTGTGCCTGTGCTGTTGTGATTTTTGTGTTTGTGCAGTGGTCTTTTGTTGTGATATGTGAGGTTGTGTTTCTTGGTTGGTTGCTGTGTTGTTTGGTGGTTGTGTTCTTTGGTTGTTGTTGTGCAGTGGTCTTTTGTTGTGTTTTGTTGTGATATGTGAGGTTGTGTTTCTTGGTTGGTTGCTGTTATTTTTGGTGGTTGTGTTCTTTGGTTGTTGTTGTGTTTTTGAGTTGTTTTGTGGTTGTGTTCCTTGGTGGTTGTTCTTGGTTGTTGTTGTTGGTGTTGTTGTTGTGTCCTCGACCAGTGGACAGCACAGGATAGCCCTGGAATAACTGGAGTTGTAAGTACATGTATGTTGTTTTTGTTTTTGTTTTGTTTTTGTATAGGTGTAGGTCAATTGTCCTGCGTGTATTTGTTGTGTAAAGAAGAAAGTGTGACTGGGGTGGATTGGGTAGCAGGAGTGATTAGGTTAATGTGGGGAGGGTTTTGCAACTTGTTTTTCTAGCTTGTGATCCCGCCACATTATTTTTTGGCGCCCGAACAGGGACTGTTGGTGCGGCAGCTGCAGGGCAATTGGGGTAGTGAGTTGTGGGATTGGTGGAGAAAGTGAGGATGGAAGGGTTGAAGGAGATAGAGAGGCTGAAGGAGGAGCTGAGGTTGGCGAGGGAAGCTAAGGGAAGGTTAGAAGTGGAGAATGAGAGGTTGAGGGTAGAGTGTGAGGAGCTGAAAAGCGAGTTAGAGGAAATGAGAGGAATGCTAAGGAGTGCGAAAGTGGAAATGAAAGAAGAGGTGAAAGGAGCGGAAGAGAGAATGGTTGAGAAAATGGATGAAAAATTGGGGGTAATGATGAATGCAGTGCAAGAGATGATGCAGGAAATGATGAAGGGATTCGTGGGAGAGGGAGCTGTAGGAGGTAGGCCTACTGGGTCTTGTGACGGGCCAGGAGTGGTAAAGGAAGCAAAAGAGCGAATGGATGAGTGTACGAGTGAAGAAGGGGATTCAGTTGTGATAGGTAAGGGAAAGAAGGGGAAGACACAGGATAAGGATAAACCTGAGGACAGGAATAAGAAAGTGGCTGAGGAAAAGAAGAAGACTAAGGGGAAGAAAGTTAGTACGGGTGACGGACAGGATGAGACTAGGTCAGAATACATTGGGGAAAGGGCTGAGAGTGATTTGGATAGCGGTGAGTGGAAACAGGTAGGTAGAAAGAAGAAGGGTAAGAAGAGCGTAGTTAGGTGTATGGACGTGAGTATGGAAGTGGATTCGCTGTATTCAGAAGAGGGAAAGAGGGGTCAGAATGAAAGTAGCGAAAGTGAGAGTGAGCGGGAAGTACGAAAGGCTGTGTATATGAGAGAGGTACCCTGATGTGCACAATACGAGGAATATGGTAGTAGGGACATAAGGGACTTTTTTGAGGAATATGAGTGGTATTGTGAGGCAAAGTATGGGGATAACAAGAGAGTCTGGGCAAGAGAGTTAGGTAACTTTTTGACGGGATTTTTGTTGAATATGTATAGGGTAATTATGAGTGTAGAGAATGTGCCATATGAGAGTGTAAAAGCTAGGATTGTAGAACAGGCAAAGAGGATAAAGAGTAGCGTTAGATATAGGAGGAAGCAAGATTTTGAGGAGGCAAGAATGAATGTTGGTGAGTCGTTGTCGATGTATGTCTGTAGGTTAGAAACATTAGCTAGGAAAAAGTTTGGGGACGAAGGGATAAATGAGTGTAAGGAGTTAGTGCGAAAGTTTTTGGCGACTGTACCAGAGAGTGTATATGAGTTTGTAAATCTGAAACGTAAGGAGAAAATGCGATGGACGAATGAAAGGTTAACGTGGAACAACATTTTAGAAATAGTAGAGGATTACGAGTTAGATAGGTGTATGAAAGAGAGTAGAAGTGTTAGTGTTAGGACTGAAGTAGCTGAGGTTGTACCAGAGTTTGAAAAAAAAAAAAAAAAAAAGCTATAGGGAGGCAGTTTTGGAAGGGCCGAGGCGAATGGCAGAGCGGGTGGTAGATAGGAGCATTAGGGCAAGTAACGTGAGTGTAGTTAGCCCAAAAAGAGATAGGAGTGCGAGTGTTGGAAGAGTAGCGTCAGTTAGTTGTGAGCGAGAGCAGCAGCAGTGTTATAGATGTGGTAAACCAGGACACAGGAAGAATGAATGTCGTTGGGCGTTAGGAGCGTGCTTTGGGTGTGGGCAAACAGGGCATTTGGTGAGTGAGTGTAAGAAAGATAGGGATATTAAATGTTATAGGTGTGGACAGGTAGGGCATATAGCTAGTGGATGTCAGGGTACCCGTATGAACATAGTTTGCGGCAACTGCGGGAAGAATGGGCATTATGCTAGGATGTGTAAAGAACAGCGTGCGAAATGTGTTGAATGTGGAATGGAAGGTCACGTGGCGAGTGTGTGTAGGCGAAAGAGGATGAGTCAGGCTGGGAGTTCGGGAAACTAGGTGTTAAGGGGATTCAGTTGGGTGGGTCCTCTAGTGTGCGGCAGTATGTTCGGGAGAATGCGATGAGTGAGTGGTTGAGGGTGAATAAATGTGAACCGAGTGTCAGTGAGCAAATGGGTCTGGAAGATCGGCAGTTGGTGTTGGTTGATTATGGAAGGAAGCGGAAAAAGGTAAGGAAAGGGAATGAAAGGGAGAAACGTGAGCTGCATGATAGAGGGGTTAGTGTTAGGGTAAAAATGGTGGATAAGGCTACGCAGTGTAATGCAGATGACTTTGGGGAGAGTAATGATACATATAGCGTGTGTGGGTTTGAATTGTCAGGGTTTGGTGAAGTTTCACCAGGAAGGGAATCAGGTAGTAAGGATGTAGTTGGCAGTATGAATGAGTCTCTTCAGGAGTTTGCCAGGAGTGTAAATGAGGTAAGTGATTTGGTGGCTGAATTACGAGAGATGTTCGGACAAGAATTAGAAGGGGTAGATGAGATAGTGAATGGGATTTGGGGGGATAGTAGTGAGGGAGATAATGATGGTAGTCTGACTGGAAGTGATCTGGGAGAAGTTGATGGCGGTGTAACTGAGAGTGTGTATGAGGGCCCTCAAACAAGATCCAGGGGACCTGCATCTGAGCAACCGTGGGTGTTGCGGAAGGCTATTTAGTATGGGTGTTGTGAGTGAAAGGAGACGTTGTCAAATGTAACAGGGGAGGAAATATGGAGGAGTTATGAAGTTCCATTTGACAACGTCTGTGAGAGAAAGAGAGAGAGAGAGAGAGAGAGAGAGAGAGAGAGAGAGTTGTAATTGCTGTATGGATGGTTAACGACTGTATTGGCTGTTAGTGAGTTGCGACTGTATTGGCTGTTGGTGCTGGGTTGTCTGCTGGTGCTGGTAGAGATCTGAGTTCTGTTTTTTGAGTGTTTTTAGGTCAGTCTTTAGTCAGAACTGGTGACAGTGAGTAGTGTGGGAAGCAGTTCTTTGAAGGCATTGATAGTCAGCTGAGTTGTGTGTTTTTTGTTATTTTGTTGATTTATTGTTAAATTAGTGTTTTGCTTAGAGTTGTTGTGCCTATGCTGTTGTGATTTTTGTGTTTGTGCAGTGGTCTTTTGTTGTGTTTTGTTGTGATATGTGAGGTTGTGTTTCTTGGTTGGTTGCTGTGTTGTTTGGTGGTTGTGTTCTTTGGTTGTTGTTGTACAGTGGTCTTTTGTTGTGTTTTGTTGTGATATGTGAGGTTGTGTTTCTTGGTTGGTTGCTGTATTGTTTGGTGGTTGTGTTCTTTGGTTGTTGTTGTGTTTTTGAGTTGTTTTGTGGTTGTGTTCCTTGGTGGTTGTTCTTGGTTGTTGTTGTTGGTGTTGTTGTTGTGTCCTCGACCAGTGGACAGCACAGGATAGCCCTGGAATATCTGGAGTTGGTAAGTACATGTGTGTTGTTTTTGTTTTGTTTTTGTATAGGTGTAGGTCAATTGTCCTGCGTGTATTTGTTGTGTAAAGAAGAAAGTGTGACTGGGGTGGATTGGGTAGCAGGAGTGATTAGGTTAATGTGGGGAGGGTTTTGCAACTTGTTTTTCTAGCTTGTGATCCCGCCACAGTGTGGGTACCATATCATATTGCAATATTCAAGTGGACTACGATCATATGTTTTATAAAGCATAATCATGTGTTCAGCTTTTCTTGTTTTGAAGTGCCCTAACAACTTTCCCATTTTTGCTTTACATTTTGCCAATAGAATTGCTATTTGATCATTGCTTAACATGTTCCAATTCAACATCACACCAAGGTCTTTAACTGCTTCCTTATTTGTGATTGTCTCATTATTAGGTCCCCTATATGCATATAGCTTTCCTTCTCTGTCTCCATAATTTATTGATTCAAATTTATCAAAGTTAAATACCATCCTATTTACCTCTGCCCAATCATATACTCTGCTAAGGTCTCTTTGTAGCGCGTTCCTATCTTCATCACAAGTAATTTCTCTACTTATTCTTGTGTCATCGGCGAAACTACTCACTACCGAGTCCTTAACATTACTGTCTATGTCTGCAATCATAATAACAAACAGTAATGCAGCTAACATCGTACCTTGTGGCACACCGGATATTACCTTAGCTTCATCTGATTTCTCATCGTTTGCAATAACTATCTGTTTTCTGTTGTGTCAAAATTCTTTTAACCATCTTCCTACTTTATCCACTATATTATGTTTTCTAATTTTCTTCGCTAATATATTATGATCTACCTTGTCAAAAGCTTTTGCAAAGTCTAGATAAACCACATCTGTTTCATTTCCACTTTTCATATTTTTGTATATGTTCTCACGGTGGACTAACAGTTGGGTTTGTGTACTTTTTCCGGGTACAAAACCATGTTGTCCTATATTAAAATTATTTTTTATTAAATGTTTCATAATATTTTTCATTACCCTTTCATACACTTTCATAATATGTGATGTTAGACTCACAGGCCTATAATTACTTGCCTCTAGTCTTGATCCACTTTTGAAAGTAGGGGTAATATATGCTAATTTGTGCTCATCATAAATTTTGCCTGTATCTGCAATTTGTCTTAATAATATTGCAAGTGGCTTTGCGATAGAATGAACTACTTTCTTTAACAAAATAGCAGGGACACCATCAGGCCCTGCTGCAGCTCCATTTTCATTTTCATTAATAGCCTGCACAATATCAGCTTCATTAATATCTATGTCTGCTAAATATTCACTATTTTCATCCCTTACTTCTATATCATTATCTTCATTATCAATTCTATGGGTGAATTCTCTCTTATATCGTTCTGCCAATATGTTGCATATTTCCTTTTTTTCATTCGTTAATCTCCCTTCAATTCTTAGAGGGCCTATTTCTATTCTTCTTTTATTCATCTTTTTCGCATACGAGTAAAATAGTTTGGGGTTTTGCTTGATATTTACCAGGGTTTTTTCTTCCAAGTCCCGTTTTTCATTTTCTTTTGATTGTATAATCTTTTGTTCTGCATTTTCTATCTAACTTTTTAGTTCTATAACTTTCCATGCATTTTTTTCTTTTGCAAGACCTTTTTTTCCACTTTCTGATTTTCTGGAACCAGATCCTTCTGTCTCTTGGTATGCATGACTGATGTTTACTTTTCTTCTTCGGTATATATTTATCCACTATTTTCTCTAATATTTTATATAATATCTCCGTATTTACCTTTATGTCATCACTTACGAAAATGTTATCCCATTCTTTGTTTAATTCTTCATTTATTTCTGACCATTTTATATTTTTACTGTAGAAGTTGTATTTTCCATATCCTTCCCACTTTTTCATTTCTTGCTTATCTCTGGTTTCACTTGCTTTGGAATGGACTGCTAATTCTATGACATTATGGTCTGAAATACTCTCATTATAAACTATTATTTCTTTAACATAATTCACGTCGTTCACAAATACTAGGTCTAAAGTATTTTCCTTTCTTGTTGGCAGGTGATTTATTTGTTGAATGTTGTATTCTAGTAGCATATCTAATAGCTTTTCGAATTGCCTCTTATCTTCTGCACTACTATTACTCTCTTTTTTATATGTATAACTACAACCACAATCTCCTATTCGTTCTTTTCAGTCTATGAAAGGAAAGTTAAAGTCTCCGGATAGGAGAATAGTCCAGTCCTTGTGATTTCTACATATATCATCCAATTTTTCTATGATTGTGTCAAACTCTTTAGTATTAGGGGGTCTATATATTACTATGTTCATTAATTTTTCAGATTCAAATTCTACCGCTATTTGTTCACATTCTGAGTTACTATATTTCTCATACATTTTTCCTTGTTTTTTGTCTTTCCCATATATTGCGGTTCCCCCTTGATTCCTATTTTTTCTATCTGATCTATAAGTTTGGAACCCTTTTATTTGATCGTTATTATCAGTCTCTAAGGAATACCAGGTTTCACTTATATTCATTATATCTATTTTTTTTCAATTTGGGTTAGTTCTTCTAAGTACTCTTTTTCTTTTTGAGTTACTCGTAACTAAACCCTGCGCATTCATCACTATGATGGTTTGCGTGTTATCTCCTTCATTTAATATGGGTAATAATAAGGATTTTCCCATGTCTCTTTCCTCTTCTGGTATGTTGTTCTTTTCTTCATTTCCAAAAATTCTGACATTAAAAAATCCAACTTTTCCATAATATTTGATCTTCCTTCATCATAATTATTCATTTTGTGTCTGAATCTGCAATTTTCTCCGTATCTGCAATATCCCCTAGCATCGTACATACAGTATTTATCTCTTGATCTTGGAGCTAAGGCTTGGAAATTCTTTGCTAACACTCCATATCGCGGTGATGGCTTGCTTTTTTCCTTCACCTCATGTTCTCTGTTCCTCTCTTTATCAAATGCAAAATGAAGTTATTAATTTCACTGTGTAAGACTCGTCGGCAAAACTCTTCTTATGATAAAAAATGTTCATTATATAAACGGGAATCTGCAAAGGGTAAACAATTAAGTATAGAATATAATGGAGATTTTCTCTCTCTCTCTCTCTCTCTCTCTCTCTCTCTCTCTCTCTCTCTCTCTCTCTCAGTCTAGATGGCAACATTTGCTAATCCTAGTTTTCTCTCGTCCATCCAATAGCTACTTGTCTTTTTCTTGATCGGAATGGTTTCCGTTTCCCAAAGAATATTCGAATGGAAATTTAGCGCATCGTTTAATGTAAATGCAAATTGAAACGTTCATCCGCAATGGATCTGGTGGTTGTTGACGTGTAAAAAAAAAAAAATCTTCGGCATCGCTCAAATAATTGAGGGATGTTACATGGTTCGTTCGCCGTGTAGCTTTGTCGAATTATATGAATTGGTTTAAAGCATTTTACATCTTATTTAAATTTGTTTGGATTGAATTGTTGGAGGTGAGGCTACATAATGCATCTAAATCCTGTAGCTGGAACTTTGGGAATAACTCTGTATAATTGAGCTTAAATCATCAGACTGCTACTGTTGACCAAAGGAACTGAATAAGTTCCCTAAGTTGTTAATCGACTGTTGTAGGTGGCAATCCAAGGGTGGGGAAACCGACTGACAGACACAGAGATTGATTGAATGATAGATTTATAGACTTTGGGATTATTTGCCATGCCAAGCACTGGGGTAACTAAGGCCAATCAGCGCTGATACGAAATTGACAGTGAAAAGGTTTGAAAGGTGTAAAGAGAGGAAAACCTTGCAGTTCCACTATGAAATAAGTGTTAAGAGAAGGTAGACAGTAAGATGGAAGAAAGAGAATATGAGTGGAGGTGCAGTAAAAGGAATGAAAGGGGGCTGCAGCTACGGGCCGAAGGGATGCTCTAAAGAACCTTAAGTAATGCCTACAGTACACCACAGGACGTGCCTAGGGGCCCTACCCAGCTACGGGGTACAGACAGAAAGAAATAACAAGCGAATGATCAGTGCTATATCAAAACTTATACCATCATATCATTACTAGAAAACCAGTGGGACTCGGCGAGATACTACTCACCACACTGAAGTCGGTCAGTCACCAATTATACTTCTCTCTAATAACTAGTCTTTAAACTGACCTCACGAAAGTCAAGAGAATAATATACCTATGATAAGCAGTCCCCAAAAAATATAACTTCCTTCGCTGTTGATCCACTCAAGAGGAATCTGATGACGTCGAGTTAAGAAAATAGTTCAAGAAATGCTCTATTATCGCTACAGGAATATCTCCGGCCAGGTTTATCACTGTTAATAAATTCTGTTGTCCTCGACCCACGAATATATCCAATTGTGTAACTCGACGATTTAGAAAAAAAAAGGGATACTATCCTATCAGGACCCCCCACAACAGAAACCGAATGGAAATCCTATTATATAAAGTCTAAACAGAGGAAAATAAAGTATTTTTCCAAATGGTCTCTCTTATTAAACAGGAAATGCAATTAATTATGTTCGGATCTCGTCAGATCATCTCTCGTTTTCCGCTTAATACCAAAATCTTTCTTTTCAATGCAGCACAGAAAACATTATAACAAGCACTACAAATTCTTGCGTATTTTTTATCAGTGCTCTGAAATTTTCATATATCATAATAAGCATAAGAGATAAAGGATTTTTTATGCTGGCATTTGATTATAATTACTCACTACAATTTGTGGACTTATTACCCAGCAACAATGATAACGGTAATGGGTACAGCATGGAGGTACTATAACCACTTAACCCCATCTGTGAGTAAGTAGCTAAAACTCTTATAGTAAAAGGTTTTATAAAGGCATTTTTACCCAATCATCATCATGTTAACGAGTGTTTCCTAAACTTTTTCTGGTCGTTACCCACTCTTCATACAGGATACTTGTTCATAGCCCACCGTCAAGCATAACCCATGTTTTATACACACACATCTTCAGATTATGGCCCCTGCATTCTGCTACATGGACCTCCAGGGGGCCATGGCCACCAGTTTGGGAACCCGTGAATAGTGAATTCTAAACTATTCCCAGTCGAGGTCGTTCGTCCAACAATTTTTATCCTGCACGGTTCATTTCATAAATGGTTTTGACAGATGGTTTACGGACGCATAACTTCCTCGATTCCAGCATTTTTACATAACAGTCTTTGCAATATTGATTTCCATGACAGTTTTTTCTTTCCAGTTCTCAAAAAAATTAATCGAAGAAATAGTAATCTACCGAACGACGCACCCCAAAGGCCAACAAATACGACCAAAGCCAGTGCCAATTAAAGTGCCTACAATAGGAATGAAGGAATGAATGAATCATGAGATTTAGGCTTTAAAGCCCGGGGCACTGTGGCACTGCCATACATTCAGCGCTTAAGACTGTGAAAAGAGGAGGCTGGAATGATTGGGCAACAAGATAACGGGATCCAGAAAACAAACGAGTTGATGTACACATCTATGTAGTAATGGTGAATTTTGGATAAAACACCAATGTTGCACTAATTAGTACTACCCGTGAGAGATGTTGCGTAGCACGATGAAAGAAAGGAAGCTGGAACAGAAGTCGGTAAAAGGATGATAATTGGGTGCCGCCAAGGGCCGACGGGAAGCTGCTCACATCCTTCTATAATGCCTACAGAGCACCACGTGAGGCGCACTGACAGTAATAACCCCCTATGGGGACCTACTACAAGGTAACGTATTCCAGAATACATTAAGAATCCATCCATATTGAACATATTCAGTAACTATATTTAAGAACTTCCTAATGGATCTCTGAAGTAGCTCTGTGCACGTCTGCTTGTGCTACTCCAAAGAGAGCAAAATAATGACTATTTTCAGAGCCTACGTCACCACCACTCAAAGAACAATTCTAGACCAAGCAGCAGTCTCTCTTACGGGCACTTGAATTGGAATACAGCTCTGAGTCGAAACACCAAAATAAACTTCTAATTTATATATGACAAATTACTGGTAATCTTGTTAGGCACGAAGATATGGTAATTCAGTTGTATTCCACATAGAAAAATGAGAATGGTTTATCTCAGAAAATGCCCAATGGATCTCTTCTTGGAGCGCTTATTAATAAACTCCAAGAAGAGGTCCATTGGAGGACGAAACTGTTGGGCTTTTTCTGAGATAAACTATTTTCATTTTCCTATGTGGAATACAACTGAATATATGACAAAGTGGACGACTTGATTAGAGGAGAGGAGTTTTTACAAAAGCATTTGCTTTTGAACGAAATGACAGCAAAGGGAACCAATCAAGTAATTAACTGCAGCTTCCATGAATTCAAAATTCTTAAAATATATTTTGATTGCAATTCCCTACTTCATTTGAATATTCTATACAGGCACACAGATTCGTACCTTTTCTGTCCTATCAATACCATTCATACATGCTCTACCATTTCATCATGACCTAAATAACATATATAAAATCAATTTCATATATAGCAAAAAGTACAGCAACGAATAAATTATCTAAACTCCAACGACGAATGCATTCATTGTGGTTGAAAGTTTAAATTTTGCACTGATATCTGTGCAAGGGTTATATTCTCATAGAGATTATCTCTGGGGGAGTAGGTAGTCATTTCGGTACGGAAAAAGGTCGAGTACCAGTTGGAATAACAAGAGTAAACCAGGAGCACCATTTCCAGATAAATGCTTCTATCTACATTACGAGAGAGAGAGAGAGAGAGAGAGAGAGAGAGAGAGAGAGAGAGAGAGTCAGTCTTCCAACCTTCTATATATCTATAAAAGAGCTATTTCAATATTTCAGTTTTCATCGGCAGATTGAATAAACATATTATTGCGAAGTACTGACCAACAAAATGCATTTATGGCGCGCGCGCGCACACACACACAGAGAGAGAGAGAGAGAGAGAGAGAGAGAGAGAGAGATTTCAAAATTTTTCAAAATTATACCACTATAGAGACAAATAAGTTGAACGTATTTATCCACTATAAGATCATTCACTATAAGACCATCATTTTCATGTGCAAACGATCGCGTGATTATTACCACATAGTTACATATCTATGCAAATGGTCTTTGAGAAAAAACCTGAAAGGGTACAACGTTGTCCCCTATTCCAGTCAAAATAACTCGGCTGACGATAAGGGGATGGCCAAAGTTAAAATCGGTTAAACATTTGCACTAGATAAAACATGAAGTTACACATTTTAATAGTATAAAGTGCATGATAAGACTAAAGTATTTATTTCAGGTATGCCTACTATGCATTTCAGCTGCCGTGTCCAACTGTTTTTCGCCAATAAAATATTAGGAGACCAACAGCCGTCAAACCTCTAGAAGCAACTACGATGACTACTTGATCCCTGCCACAGGCGGTTGCCCAGAAACTACGCTGGACCTTGTGAGAAAGGTTGTACTCGCAAAATTACCCCGCCAAACAGCAGCAGCCATCCCTAAATGCATCAACCATGGACCCCAATGACTTCCACAAGACAGTCGACACCAAAGTATATCCACCTGGTATATCATCACGATCATCGACTGAAACACCAGATGGCCAGAAGCAATACCAATAAGATAGCAGACGGAAGAGAGTTGTGTGATAGCACTAATAGGCTGGGTCAGCAGGCAGACTAAAGCAATATATAACGAGAGACACAGGAGCCAACTTCACCTCTTCCTTATGGAGGTCACCGAGCATACCTCATTCAAGTGATCTTTACGCATTCTTCATTTGCTGCTTTTTGTCAATGATAGAACTGTAATTACGAGCGTAGAACATCTCCGCCCCCCATCTCCCCCAGACATTTTCCCCTCTAGACATTTACCTGATGTATAGTATTACAATAAGAGCGAAAGTTTGTTTGTTTCTCAGTCATGCATGATTTATTGTTTTTTTACTGAACAATAAAAACTGATACAAAAGTAATTGCATTAAGGATTAAAATATTCATGTGGGATATTTAGAGTCAAATACAGAAGAAAAGTGTCATTAATACTAGCTTATTTTTTGCATTGAGGATTAAAATATTAAATGCATTCATATATTTAGGGTCGAATACAATAACCAACAGCCCTAGGAGTTTGTTCTACAGTCTTCTGACCATCTCGTCGAGCTACGCATATCTCTAAGAGCCGCCCCTGAAGTTGTCTTGTGGACCGTTCGACACGTTTTTCTAGAGGCTGACCACATTCCTCCTGAAGCAAGGCAATTAAGGGACACCAAAGAACAATCGTTCCTTAATGCATCATGAGTGTCCACAAAGATGGATGGTTGTGGCCAACCAAGTGAGAGAACGTATCATTCCAGCTCACAAACATGTTGTTTGTGTGGTCCCCTCCTGCCAGGGTAACATCGTGCTCATTCCACATTTGTGGAGGAAAAGGAGGTGGACGGCGCCGGATTCGCACTGATAGAACATGAGGTGATGGTTTTACATGAAGAATGCCTCCAGATACATAAACTGAATCAAAATGTAATCAACTACTTCTTCTAGCCCTTCAAGAGTTGTATTTTTCAGATATGCTATTCCCTCCTCAACATGTCATGGGTAGAAATGCTAAACCATCGAGTATACCAACAAAGTGTTTGATTTCCGCCTAGTTTTTATATCTCTGCACTAAACCAAGATCTTGAACTTTCCGCCAAGTGCTCTGGGTAAGATGGTAGAAGCAGCCCTGCGTTCTGACATGGTGACAGGCGACTGCTTGAACAGCATTCATGGTAGATTTCTCGAAGTCGGTGATTACAACGGTTGGATCAGGAGTAAATCCCAGTTCCTCACATCTGCCTACCATTTTCTTGATAACGTAAGTCAGACGCCGCAAGCTTTCCAACCATATGTACTATTTGAAACCTCTTCCTGATTATAGAGGAGTTCACTATTTTTCAGGTGTGAGAAAACACATCTGACTGTATATAGATGTCGCCTTGTTTTTCTCTAACGTCAAATGCTACTTTTCTACTCATGGGAGTTCTTGACCTGTCAGGGATTTTTTATCAAAAAAAAATACGGGCTGCTCTAGGGGGAACCATAATCAACCATGTCAATAAATTAGAATACCTCTTCGACTCTGCCTCTTACTCGCTACTTCATATAGTACCCTCTTGGAATATGGATTGTTTACTTTGCAAATATCCCGTCCTCAACATCTAAATTCTAATTATCTCCCACCCTGAATGAATGCACACGAGAGCTATCAGCTTACTGTTAAATCATTTTTCTCCCAAGAATTTGATTGGAATCCTGTGGAAGTATCCATAATGCTGCGCATGCAGAATTTTGACTCTCAGAAATAAGGAAAAGAACAAGTTTTATTTGGATGTAGCTTCCTTGAGACCTGTTATACTTTGCTTTGTCAGGCAACGAATTTCCATTAATTCCCTTTGTACATCAGAAGACGGCCAACTTTAACGGATTACAATTATCAAATGATCCCTCGTTCATCCCAAAGTCCTGGTAAAAATGTGTCGAACATTCACAGGCCAGAAAACTTGTTTAATGCAGAGGTCAATATGACTGAGTAACCTAGTGTACCTATTTATCTTATAACAAAGAAACATGCGACAGAAAAGTGTCACATAACAAGAGAAAAGCAATATGTACAAAAGTCAGAGAAAATGAAACCAATAATAATCTTCTAAACTTGATAGAAGAGCCAGTGACTTATCCATGTAAGCTGAGGTTTACTCATTTCCACACAGTAAACAGGAAGAGGACGCACCTTGCAGCTGAAAAGGCAACAAGGAAAAATAAGGGAAGAGTCACTTATAAGACCAATTTTCTTCATTTCTAATGAGAAGGGAGACAAAGGATGGACC
>NC_087200.1:176133673-176162909 GCF_015104395.2 Macrobrachium nipponense | reverse complement strand
GGTCCATCCTTTGTCTCCTTCTCATTAGAAATGAAGAAAAGGGAAAATTGGTCTTGTAACGTGACTCTTCCCTTACTTTTTTCATCTTGTTGCCTTTTTCAGCTGCAAGGTGCCTCCTCTTGCCTGCTTACTGTGTGGAAATGAGTAAACCTCAGTTTACCATGGATCAGCACTGGCTCTTCTAACAAGTTTAGAACATTATTATTGGTTCCATTTTCTCTTGACTTTTGTACAAATTGCGTTTTCTCTTGTTAGTGACACTTTTCTGTCGCATGTTTCTTTGTTATAAGAGAAATATGTACACTGGGTTACTCAGTCATATTGACCTCTGCATTAAACAAGTTTTCTGGCCTGTGAATGTTCTACACATTTTTTACCAGGACTTTGGGAATGAACGAGGGATCATTTGATAATTGTAATCCGTTAAAGTTGGCCGTCTTACGACGTACAAAGGGAATGAATGGAAATTCGTTGCCTGACAAAGCAAAGTATAACAGGTCTCAAGAAAGCTACATCCAATAAGAATTGTTTTCTTTTCCTTATATCTGAGAGTCGAATTCTGCATGCACAGCATATTATGGATACTTCCACAGGATTTCAATCAAATCTTGGGAGAAAAAGGGTTTAACAGAAAGCTGATAGCTCTCGTGTGCACTCATTCAGGGTGGGAGATAATTAGAATTTAGATGTTGAGGATGGGATATTTGCAAAGTAAACAATCCATATTCCAAGAGGTTACTATATGAAGTAGCGAGCGAGTAAGAGGCAGAGTCGAAGAGGTATTCTAATTTATTGACATGGTTGATTATGATTTAGCTGGCGTTGTGCCAGCACGGGCTCTTGCCCCTAGAGCAGCCCTTATTTTTTTTGTGATAAAAAATCCTGGCAGGTCAAGAACTCCCATGAGTAGAAAAGAAAAGCATTTGACGTTAGGGAAAAACAAGAAGGCGACATCTATATACAGTCAGATGTGTTTTCTCACACCTGAACAATAGTGAACAACTCTATAATCAGGAAGAGGTTTCAAATAGTACATATGGCTGGAAAGCTTGCGGCGTCTGACTTACGTTATCAAGGAAATGGTAGACAGATGTGAGGAACTGGGATTTACTCCTGATCAACCTGTTGTAATCACCGACTTCGAGAAATCTGCCATGAATGCTGTTCAAGCAGTCGTCTGTCACCATGTCAGAACGCAGGGCTGCTTCTACCATCTTACCCAGAGCACTTGGCGGAAAGTTCAAGATCTTGGTTTAGTGCAGAGATATAAAACTAGGCGGAAATCACACATTTTGTTGGTATGCTCGATGGTCTAGCATTTCTACCCATGACTGATGTTGAGGAGGGAATAGCATATCTGAAAAATACAAATCTTGAGGGGCTAGAAGAATTAGTTGATTACTTTGTGATTCAGTTTATGTATCTGGAAGCATTCTTCATGTAAAACCATCACCTCATGTTCTATCAGTGCGAATCCGGACGCCGTCCACCTCTTTTTCCTCCACAAATGTGGAATGTGCGCGATGTTACCCTGGCAGGAGGGGATCACACAAACATGTTTGAGAGGTGGAATGATACGTTCTCTCACTTGGTTGGCCACAAGCATCCATCCTTCTGGACACTCATGATGCATTAAGGAACGACTGTTCTTTGGTGTCCCTTAATTGCCTTGCTTCAGGAGGAATGTGGTCAGCCTCCAGAAAAACGTGTCAACGGTCCACAAGACAACTTCAGGAGCGGCTCTTAGAGATATGCGTAGCTCGACGAGTGGTCAGAAGACTGTAGAACAAACTCCTAGGGCTATTGGTTATTGTATTCGACCCTAAATATATAAATGCATTGAATATTTTTAATCCTCAATGCAAAAAATAAATAAGCTAGTATTAATGACACTTTTCTTAGCTGTATTTGACTCTAAATATCCCACATGAATATTTTAATCCTTAATGCAATTACTTTTGTATCAGTTTTTATTGTTCAGTAAAAAAACAATAAAAATCATGCATGACTGAAAAACAAACAAACTTTCTCTCTTATTGTAATACTATACATCAGGTAAATGTCCCAGAGGGGAAAATGTCTCGGGGGAGTGGTGGGGCGGAGATGCTCTACGCTCGTAAATTACAGTTCTAACATTGACAAAAAGCAGCAAATGAAGAATGCATAAAGATCACTTGAATGAGGTATGCTCGGTGACCGCCATAAGGAAGAGGTGAAGTTGGCTCCTGTGTCTCTCTGCTGACCCAGCCTATTAGTGCTCTCACACAACTCTCTCTGCCGTCTTCTATCTTATTGTATTGCTCTGGCCATCTGGTGTTCCTGTCGATGATCGTGATGATATACCAGGTGGATATACTTTGGTGTTGACTGTCTTGTGGAAGTCATTGGGGTCCATGGTTTGATGCATTTAGGGATGGCTGCTGCTGTTTGGGCGGGGTAATTTTGCGAGCACAACCTTTCTCACAAGGTCCAACGTAGTTTCTGGGCAACCGCCTGTGGTAGGGATCAAGTAGTCATCGTAGTTGCTTCTAGATGTTTGACGGCTGTTGGTCTCCTAATATTTATTGGCGAAAAACAGTTGGACACGGCAGCTGAAATGCATAGTAGGCATACCTGAAATAAGTACTTTAGTCTTATCATGCACTTTATAACTGTTTAAATGTGTACTTCATGTTTTTTATCTAGTGCAAATGTTTAACCGATTTTACTTTGGCCATCCCCTTATCGTCAGCCGAGTTACTTTGACTGGAATAGAGGACAACGTTGTACCCTTTCAGGTTTTTTCTCAAAGAGCATCTGCATAGATATGTAACTATGTGGTAATAATCACGCGATCGTTTGCACATGAAAATGATGGTCTTATTAGTGAATGATCTTATAGTGGATAAATACGTTCAACTTATTTGTCTCTATAGTGGTATAATTTTGAAATTCTCTCTCTCTCTCTCTCTCTCTCTCTCTCTCTCTCTCTCTCTCTCTCTCTCTCACTCTCTGTGCGCGCGCGCGCGCCGTAAATGCATTTTGTTGGTCCAGTACTTCGCAATAATATGTTTTTTTCAAATCTGCCGATGAAAACTGAAATATTGAAATAGCTCTTTTAATAGATATATAAGAGGTTGGAAGACTGACTCTCTCTCTCTCTCTCTCTCTCTCGTAGTGTAGATAGAAGCATTGATCTGGAAATGGTGCTCCTGGTTTACTCTTGTTATTCCAACTGGTACTCGACCTTTTTCCGTACCGAAATGACTACCTACTCCCCCAGAGATAATCTCTATGAGAATATAACCCTTGCACAGATATCAGTGCAAAATTTAAACTTTCAACCACAATGAATGCATTCGTCGTTGGAGTTTAGATAATTTATTCGTTGCTGTACTTTTTGCTATATATGAAATTGATTTTTATATATGTTATTTAGGTCATGATGAAATGGTAGAACATGTATGAATGGTATTGATAGGACAGAAAAGGTACGAATTCTGTGTGCCTGTATAGAAATATTCAAATGAAGTACGGAATTGCAATCAAAGTATATTTTAAGAATTTTGAATTCATGGAAGCTGCAGTTAATTACTTGATTGGTTCCCTTTGCTGTCATTTCGTTCAAAAGCAAATGCTTTTGTAAAAACTTCTCTCCTCTAATCAAGTCGTCCATTTTGTCATATATTAGTTGTATTCCACATAGGAAATGAAAATGGTTTATCTCAGAAAATGCCCAACAGTTTCGTCCTCCAATGGACCCTCTTGGAGTTTATTAATAAGCGCTCCAAGAAGAGGCCCATTGGGCATTTTCTGAGATAAACCATTCTCATTTTTTCTATGTGGGAATACAACTGAATTACCATATCTTCGTGCCTAACAAGATTACCAGTAATTTGTCATATTTTGGTGTTTCGACTCAGAGCTGTACTCCAATTCAAGTGCCCGTAAGAGAAACTGTTGCTTGGTCTAGAATTGTTCTTTGAGTGGTGGTGACGTAGGCTCTGAAAATAGTCATTATTTTGCTCTCTTTGGAGTAGCACAAGCAGACGTGCACAGAGCTACTTCAGAGATCCATTAGGAAGTTCTTAAATATAGTTACTGAATATGTTCAATATGGATGGATTCTTAATGTATTCTGGAATACGTTACCTTGTCGTAGGTCCCCATAGGGGGTTATTACTGTCAGTGCGCCCTCACGTGGTGCTCTGTAGGCATTATAGAGGGATGTGAGCAGCTTCCCAGTCGGCCCTTGGCGGCACCCAATTATCATCCTTTTTACCGACTTCTGTTCCAGCTTCCTTTCTTTCATCGTGCTACGCAACATCTCTCACGGGTAGTACTAATTAGTGCAACTGTGGTGTTTTATCCAAAATTCCACCATTACTACATAGATGTGTACATCAACTCGTTTGTTTTCTGGATCCCGTTATCTTGTTGCCCAATCATTCCAGCCTCCTCTTTTCACAGTCTTAAGCGTTGAAAGGAAAAAGGATGGCAGTGCCACAGTGCCCCGGGCTTTAAAGCCCAAATCTCATGATTCATTCATTCATTCCTATTGTAGGCACTTTAATTGGCACTGGCTTTGGTCGTATCGTTTGCCTTTGGGGTGCGTCGTTCGGTAGATTACTATTTTTTTCAATTAATTTTTTTGAGGAACTGGAAAGAAAAAACTGTCATGGAAATCAATATTGCAAAGACTATTGTGTAAAAAAATGCTGAATCAACGGAATTTTGCGGTCCGTAAACAATCTGTCAAAACCATTTATGAATGAACCGTGCAGGATAAAAACCTGTTGGAGGAATGACCTCGACTGGGAATAGTTTAGAATTCACTATTCACGGGTTCCCAAACTGGTGGCCATGGCCCCCCGGAGGTCCATGCAGCAGAATGCAGGGTCCATAATCTGAAGATGTGTGTATATAAAACATGGGTTATGCTTGACGGTGGGCTATGGACAAGTATCCTGTAAGAAGAATGGGTAACGACTAGAAAAAGTTGGGAAACACTCGTTAACATGATGATGATTGGGTAAAAATCCTTTATAAAACCTTTTTACTGTAAGAGTTTTAGCTACTTACTCACAGATGGTTGTTAGTGGTTTTATAGTACCTCATGCTGTACCCATTACTGTTATTATTGTTGCTGGTAATAAGTCTGCAAATTGCAGTGAGTAATTATAATCAAATGCTAGCATAAAAAAATCCTTTATCTCTTATGCTCATATATGAAAATTTCAGAGCACTGATAAAAAATACGCAAGAATTTGTAGTGCTTGTTATAATGTTTGCTGTGCTGCATTGAAAAGAAAAGATTTTGGTATTAAGCGGAAAACGAGAGATGATCTGACGAGATCCGTACATAATTAATTGCATTTCCTGTTTTAATAAGAGACCATTTGGAAAAATACTTTTTTTTTCCTCTGTTTAGACTTTATATAATAGGATTTCCATTTGGTCTCCTTTTTTTGGGGGGGTGGGGGCGGCTCCTGATAGGATAGTATCCATTTTTTTTTTTTTTCCAAATCGTCGAGTTACACAATTGGATATATTCGTGGGTCAGGGACAACAGAATTTATTAATAGTGATAAACCTGGCCGTAGATATTCCTGTAGCGATAATAGAGCATTTCTTGAACTATTTTCTTAACTCGACGTCATCAGATTCCTCTTGAGTGGATCAACAGCGAAGGAAGTTTTATTTTTTGGGGACTGCTTATCGTAGGTATATTATTCTCTTGACTCTTCGTGAGGTCAGTTTAAAAGACTAGTATTAGAGAGAAGTGTAATTGGTGACTGGCCGACTTCAGTGGTGAGTAGTACCTCGCCGAGTCCCACTGGTTTTCATGTAATGATATGATGGTATAAGTTTTGATATAGCACTGATCATTCGCTTGTTATTTCTTTCTGTCTGTACCCCGTAGCGGGGTAGGGCCCCTAGGCACGTCCTGTGGTGTACTGTAGGCATTACTTAAGGTTCTTTAGAGCATCCCTTCGGCCCGTAGCTGCAGCCCCCTTTCATTCCTTTTACTGCACCTCCACTCATATTCTCTTTCTTCCATCTTACTGTCTACCTTGCTCTTGACACTTATTTCATAATGGAACTGCGAGGTTTTCCTCTCTTTACACCTTTCAAACCTTTTCACTGTCAATTTCGCATCAGCGCATATTGGCCTTAGTTACCCCAGTGCTTGGCATGGCAAATAAGCCCAAAGTCTATAAATCTATCATTCAATCAATCTCTGTGTCTGTCAGTCGGTTTCCCCACCCTTGGATTGCCACCTACAACAGTCGATTAACAACTTAGGGAACTTATTCAGTTCCTTTGGTCAACAGTAGCAGTCTAATGATTTAAGCTCAATTATACAGATTTATTCCCAAAGGTCCAGCTACGGGATTCAGATGCATTATGTAGCCTCACCTCCAACAATTCAATCCAAACAAATTTAAATAAGACTTAAAATGCTTTAAACCAATTCATAATAACGACAAAGCTTACAAACGGCGAACGAAACGGCGAACGAACCATGTAACATCCCTCAATTATTTGAGCGATGCCGAAGATTTTTTTTACACGTCGACAACCACCAGATCCATTGCGGATGAACGTTTCAATTTGCATTTACATTAAACGATGCGCTAAATTTCCATTCGAATATTCTTTGGGAAACGGAAACCATTCCGATCAAGAAAAAGACAAGTAGCTATTGGATGGACGAGAGAAAACTAGGATTAGCAAATACTGACAAATGTTGCCATCTAGACTGAAGAGAGAGAGAGAGAGAGAGAGAGAGAGAGAGAAGAGAATCTCCATTATGTTCTGTACTTAATTGTTTACCCTTTGCAGATTCCCGTTTATATAATGAACATTTTTTATCATAAGAAGTGTTTTGCCGACAAGTCTTACACAGTGAAATTAATAACTTCATTTTGCATTTAATAAAGAGAGGAACAAAGAACATGAGGTGAAGGAAAAAAAGCAAGCCATCACCGCGATATGGAGTGTCAGCAAAGAATTTCCAAGCCAACCTCAGCTCCAAGATACTACAGCTCAAGAGATAAATACTGTATGTACGATGCTAGGGGATATTGCAGATACGGAGAAAAATTGCAGATTCAGACACACAAAATGAATAATTATGATGAAGGAAGATAAAATGTTATGGAAAAGTTGGATTTTTTAATGTCAGAATTTCTGGAAATGAAGAAAAGAACAAACATACCAGAAGAGGAAAGAGACACAGGAAAATCCTTATTATTACCCATATTAAATGAAGGAGATAACACGCAAACCATCATAGTGATAAATGTGCAGGGTTTAGTTACGAGTAACTCAAAAAGAAAAATAGAGTACTTAGAAGAACTACCCAAATTGAAAAGAAAATAGATATTAATGAATATAAGTGAACCTGTATTCCCAAGAGACTGGTAATGACGATCAAATAAAAGGTTCCAAACTTATAGATCAGATAGAAAAAATAGGAATCAAGGGGGAACCGCAATATATGGGAAAGACAAAAATCAAGAAAAATATATGAGAAATATAGTAAACTTCAGAATGTGAACTAATAGCGGATTAGAATATGATTCTGAAAAATTAATGAACATAGTAATATATAGACCCCCTAATACTAAAGAGTTTGACAAAATAATAGAAAAATTGGATGATATGTGTAGAAATCACAAGGAGTGGACTATTCTCCTATCCGGAGACTTTAACTTTCCTTTTGTAGACTGGAAAGAATGAATAGGAGATTGTGGTTGTACTTATACATATAAAAAAAGAGAGTAATAGTAGTGCAGAAGATAAGAGGCAATTCGAAAAGCTATTAGATATGCTACTAGAATACAACATTCAACAAATAAATCACCTGCCAACAAGAAAGGAAAATACTTTAGACCTAGTATTTGTGAACGAAGTGAATTATGTTAAAGAAATAATAGTTTATAATGTGAGTATTTCAGACCATAATGTCATATAATTAACAGTCCATTCCAAAGCAAGTGAAAACAGAGATAAGCAAGAAATGAAAAAGTGGGAAGGATATGGAAAATACAACTTCTACAGTAAATATAAATGGTCGGTAATAAATGAAGAATTAAACAAAGATTGGGATAACATTTTCGTAAGTGATGATATAAAGGTAAATACGGAGATATTATATAAAATATTAGAGAAAATAGTGGATAAATATATACCGAAGAAGAAAAGTAACATCAGTTATGCATACCAAGAGACAGAAGGATCTTGTTCCAGAAAATCAGAAAGTGGAAAAAAGTTCTTGCAAAAGAAAAAAAATGCATGGAAAGTGATCGAACTAAAAAAGTAAGATAGAAAATACAGAACAAAAGATTATACAATCAAAAGAAAATGAAAAATGGGACTTGGAAGAAAAAAACCCTAGTAAATATCAAGCAAAACCCCAAACTATTGTACTCGTATGCGAAAAAGATGAATAAAAGAAGAATAGAAATAGGCCCTCTAAGAATTGAAGGGAGATTAACGAATGAAAAAAAGGAAATATGCAACATATTGGCAGAACGATATAAGGAGAATTCACCCCTAGAATTGATAATGAAGATAATGATATAGAAGTAAGGGAAAGGGATGAAAATATTGAATATTTAGCAGACATAGATATTAATGAAGCTGATATTGTGCAGGCTATTAATGAAATTAAAAATGGAGCTGCACGGGCCTGATGGTGTCCCTGCTATTTTGTTAAAGAAAGTAGTTCATTCCATCGCAAAAGCCACTTGCAATATTATTAAGACAAAGTGTAGATACAGGCAAGATTTATGATGAGCACAAATTAGCATGTATTACCCCTACTTTCAAAAGTGGATCAAGACTAGAGGCAAGTAATTATAGGCCTGTGAGTCTAACATCACATATTATGAAAGTGTATGAAAGGGTAATGAAGAAAAATATTATGAAACATTTAATAAAAATAATTTGTTTAATATAGGACACATGGTTTCGTACCCAGAAATACACAAACCCAACTGTTAGTCCACCGTGAGAACATATAAAAAAATATGAAAAGCGGAAATGAAACAGATGTGGTTTATCTAGGCTTTGCAAAGCTTTTGACAAGGTAGACCATAATATATTAGCGAAGAAAATTAGAAAACATAATATAGTGGATAAACAAAGTAGGAAGATGGTTAAAAGAATTTTTACACAACAGAAAACAGATAGTTATTGCAAACGATGAGAAATCGGATGAAGCCAAGGTAATATCCGGTGTGCCACAAGGTACGATGTTAGCTGCATTACTGTTTGTTATTATGATTGCAGACATAGACAGTAATGTTAAGGACTCGGTAGTGAGTAGTTTCACCGATGACACAAGAATAAGTAGAGAAATTACTTGTGATGAAGATAGGAACGCGCTACAAAGAGACCTTAGCAGAGTATATGATGGACAGAGGTACATAGGATGGTATTTAACTCTGAATAAATTTGAATCAATAAATTATGGAGACAGAGAAGGAAAGCTATATGCATATAGGGGACCTAATAATGAGACATCACAATAAGGAGGCAGTTAAAGACCTTGGTGTGATGTTGAATAGGAACATGTTATGCAATGATCAAATAGCAATTCTATTGGCAAAATGTAAAGCAAAAATGGGAATGTTGTTACAGCACTTCAAAATAAGAAAAGCTGAACACATGATTATGCTTTATAAAACATATGTTCGTAGTCCACTTGAATATTGCAATATGATATGGTACCCACACTATCAAAAGGATATTGCACAAATAGAGTTGTACAAAGATCCTTTACAGCTAGAATAGAAGTTAAGAAGCTTGACTACTGGGAAAGACTACAATCCTTTAAATTATATAGTCTAGAAAGGAGAAGAGAACCCTACATGATAGTTCAGGCATGGAAACAATAGAAGAAATTACCGAAAAACATCATGGAGCTAAAAATATCAGAAAGAGCAAGCAGAGGTAGATTAATAGTGCCCAAAACAATACCAGGAAAAATAAGAAAGCACACAGGACATTAATCCTTAATCCACTACGCACCAGCATCGACAATGCAGCGTCTATTCAATGCGTTGCCAGCTCATCTGAGGAATAGATCAGGAGTGAGCGTAGATGAGTTTAAGAATAAGCTCGACAAATATCTAAACTGCATCCCAGACCATCCAAGATTGGAAGATGCAAAATATACCGGAAGATGCACTAGCAACACTCTGGTAGACATAGAGGTGTCTCACACTGAGGGACTGGGGCAACCCGAACAAGATGTAAGGTCTGTAAGGTAAGGTAAGGTCTCTCTCTCTCTCTCTCTCTCTCTCTCTCTCTCTCTCTCTCTCTCTCTCTCTCATTAGAAAGACCATCATTGGTAGAACTGACCAGTGACCCCAATCTTGAAGAATCGGTTCAAATCAAGTAAGTGAATCGAGGGTTGTAATACAACTTCGTCGTATCTCAATTAGACTGAAGATTATGTCTCGTGAAACAAAACTCGGCTGAGTCGAACTTAATTGCGTTGTTGATTACAGCTTTTTTTTTGCTTCATTCGGCATTCAATGGAACGGTATTACAAAACTACTCTTTATGATTTTTTTTATGACTCGCAACCTTTTGTGTTTAAAGACCACTTTATGCACTTTTCTTTCTTTATAGGATGAAATCGCTAGTTACATAATAACTAAATTCCAATATAGACTGACTTAGAGAAGTTCCCCCCCCCCCCTCTCTCCTCTCTCTCTCTCTCTCTCTCGTGGTGTAAGCTATATCACTCTCTTCATAGCGCGAGAGTTCTTTGGCTTGAACACCTTAATCCTCTTTTGTTCTCATAATTTAAGTATAATTATCGTATCTCTATCTCGCTGTCGTTGCTGACATAGATAGATATATCTATGGTTGCTTAGACTTGGTTCTTTGGCCTTACAAATGCGGTACCGCTGAACAAGATTCCCTTCTGCCCTATCCACACACACCGAAGCATAATGTGTAGAGAGAAATGTCTCCATAAAATATTGTTAGTGAGTCTCTTTATTACTGTTTGCATTGTGTGCAATTGAAAAAGGCAGTTTAAGGTAGACAACACACGGGGCTCAATGGCAAAGGTTTCATATAGGGTGCATAAAAGTAGTCCCGTGGCAATTTCGGATATGAAAACGAACCATCCATTTCTTCTCCTCAGGACACCTTTTATACAGTTGAGAGTGTTGGCTCTCTTGTCATGCGCAATTTGTGCACATGTTTTGAAAAAAGTAACGTTTTTGCCTTTCGATCATTTATGTAACCCCAAAAATTTGCAAGATTTTAGTTGGACATGTTATGGAAGATATCACACTGGATGCAGTTGGGAGTATTGTCCAAGTTATATCGACACTGCAATAGATAATAGTCTGCAATTCATAAAGATTCAGGTTTGAATCAAACTCATGATTATCCAGGACATGTCATGTACGAATCCAATAGAAATATGGATGCTTCTGTTACACATGAAATCTTATACATCGGATGGATCGTATATGTTCATTCAAGTTTCAGTATGTAGTATGTTCAAGTTATATATGCATCCATACCCACCCCCCTCCTCATCTGCCCAGGTTCGTCATGTGCCTTGTTGGAACATCATTTTAGCATGCTTCCCTGATATTACAGGCCACAAAAACACACACAATACAGCCGGAGTCCGGCTGTTTTGACAGATGCGCTTGTCGTTGTTTTTAGGCATCCATACTTCGCCTTCTGTGTAACCAAATTTGGCTGCAGGCAGTTGTTTGGTCATCACTGGGACTCGTATGCCTTTGCCTGATTTCCGGCATCTTCTTATGGAGATAGAACCCCTTAAGTTACAAAAAGTGCTGCCAAGCTTTGTAACTACAATACTCACTGTTGATCGTTAGAATAATCAAAGATCTTCCAGAAACAAAGTTTTCCATGGTGGCAAAACTGTCTTGGAGAGTGATTATGTTGATGACTTGGGCCCTATGGACCAATACATGAGAAATGTGCAACATTACTTTTGCGTTTGTATTTGTTGCTTGCTGTGAATGTTGACATTCCATTAAATTGATCGACATTGTTAATTATATGCACAATCATGTGTTTTCTTTCCATTTCTGGCCTTTTCCAGCTTCTTGTCCGTTGTGATGAAAACACCACCACCATTGCAGATACAAATAAAGAATAGAGAAATTTGCTGTTTCTCCTTTTCCAGAAAAAGAAAAAGCAGCCAAAGAACTGCTTGCAACAAACAGAATATGAATCTCGTGGCTTCAAAGGACAAACAAATGTGCAACAGTCTCGTGAGAGATTTGCCTTAAATACTTACCTGGACTTACTAATATTCTTGAAGTCTGGAGAATTACCTTGACTTATTTAATAAGATTATTATATATTACCTTCAAGAGAATACCTTTAACCAAATAACATGGATCAGTTATTTATCTTTAGCCAAGTCATGAAAATAGCACCATCTTAGAAACAAAACTTTTAATTTTTCATATGTATAAACATATGAAAATAATCATGTACAAGCAGTTTAATTTTCTTATTAATTTATCTCCCTTATGCTTTTCTGTTTATACATATGAAAAATTAAAAGTTTTGTTTCTAAGATGGTGCTATTTTCATGACTTGGCTAAAGATAAATAAAAAACTGATACCATGTTATTTGGTTAAAGGCTAATCTCTTGAAGGTAACATATAATAATCTTTATTAAATAAGTCAAGGTAATTCTCCAGACTTCAAGAATATTAGTAAGTCCAGGTAAGTATTAAGGCAAATCTGTTTCGCCTTCGTTCTTGTTTTGGGTTTTTGTTTTTATGTCCTTACGGGTTTCTTTTATTCTCTTTCTCTCTTCTCTTCTCTATATAAGTCTTCTTCTCGGTAGCTATTTGTAAGGTTGGAAGTTATCTGTTATATGGGCTAACCTTCAAATTATCACTTGCGAGAAGTTTCTATTCTCTTAGGACATTGTAATTTAATTTATTTAGTTTTTTCCATGTCTCTCAGGAGGACTTTGCATGGATATTGATCCCTTGATTCTGGGCAAGTTAAACACCACTTAATTATTCTTACTTATAATTAGAGTATATTAGAATACAAATTCACTTAATACACACTACACAGGGAACAGAGGGAGAAGGGATACAGCCTCCCGTATAGGTGGCTTAGATCCTAACTAACTTTCTCAGGGAGCTCAAGTGAAGTCTGAACCTAACTGATCCAGTTAAGCTCCTCCTTAACTTCTACTAAGACACATCCTACTACTCCTTGAGTGGCTTCCTTACTTCCCGATGCCACCCCTAATTAGTCTTGTTTGGGTTTCGTTTCTCTACGGTAACCACCCACTGAAGGTGTCAAAGTTCAGATTTTTCACTGGAGCTTGCAATTTATTGTTTAGGCACACTGCAGCCTGTGTTTTGCTCGTTTTCGAAATTGCTATTTCTGCAGTCTGATACTGCCACACATCTACTCCCTTTTCTACCTCTCTTGGTAGAGTCTTTCATTGCTCTACCCTCACTCTATATATTTCTACCAGTGGATTTTCTTATCTAATTGTCCCTACATATTTATAGACAGACTCTTGTTGTTTCCTAACAATTATATGACAGTCAGTGAGTGAAACGTCTGGTAACAGAGATGAGATTTGTCTGTATTCATCTCCATGAGAGATTAATCTCTCATATTGCTGCTGAAGGTGTAACAATGACTATACTCTGTTTTTTTTCATCTGTCCACCCGCCTGTGGTGTTTACGTATGGTAACACTGCGTCCCGGGCTTTAGATAGTTACGCTATGTGTAAGTTTGAGGTAAATAAAAGGATATCTGGGTGTGCATTTGCAACAATGGAAATGTTTTAATAATTTACTGTATGCTTAATTATACTGTTAATATTCGAAATAGGATATTATTATAATTGTTGAATGGAAGCTGAATGTAACAATCTAAAGCCCGGGACGCAGTGTTACCAAACGCAAACACCACAGGCAGGTGGACAGATGGAAAAAAACCGAGTATAGTGTATATAAAATGTGGTTTTCATGTTGTTAGTGGAATGGGATCCTTGAAGCTGCTACATTGGACAGTACCAAATTCTTAAAAAAAAAAAAAATCCCAGAAATGGATAACTACTTAATAGTTTCCCTGGCTATAAACCTTGACCCCCTGTATGATTTCCACATCTGTTACACATAGTAATGGCAAGGATGTCTTTCCTTTGCAATGGTTAACCGCAGTGCCTCCCATCATAGATGGCTCTTTCAGAGATGCAAGGATGTATTAGTGGTTAGAAGATAGGGCGAATGTCATCTGAGATCTATTTGTTCTGGCTGAAAACTGGTGAAGTGGTCAGGAAGCTGCAGGCAATTTTCAGTTCAGTCTGGTTTAGTGAATGATCATATTTTTGTCATTTTCATCCAAAGTTATCACTTTAATATTTTAGGGAGTCTCAATGACCATCTTCATCCTTGAAGAAAATTGTCTCCCTGTGACTGGCTTATTTTAAACTGTCGATAATTTGTCCAGTATATAGCCATCAGGACTACTGTGTCAAACAGAGGACTTGTGGTGGGTCTTGACTTTGAACAAACCGTATCCTAGTGAACACTTGCAGTCTTTTACGAGTCAAACCATTTTATTTCTGATTTTATTTTCACAAGTTTACCTGTCCTTTTCCATGCCTATGTCTACAATTGCCTTTCTTTTTCACATGGGCCAGAAAGGTTGCTCTTGTCAAGTCAAAATAGTTGGTGCCCAAACGTTTCAAGTAGGCTTGCTGTCAATGTTTCATATTCTACAGAATTCTATCTTGACCTTCAGAAGTATGAATACCTTTGTCACTAATTTGAACAAATCAGGAGTTTCCTCTGAATATTTCTGTGGAATCTTCTAGACTAGACTGATGAGAGTCTTGATGATTCTTCTGGGTTGGTATATGAAATTCCAGCAATCTCATTCGGTTCTCCAGTGAGGCTAGCAAGTTCTGGTGAAATGAAAGAAGCTGGAGCGATCATACATATTTTTTTTTGTAGCTATAAGTCATCCAGCTACTGTACTTTCATTTTGAGGTTGATGTAATCCCAGTGCATGGTCTGCACACAGCACAGAATGGTGTATGACAATTTTTAACAGACCAGTTCCTGTATAGAAACTGTGTGTGAGTGAGGGGTGGGGCGGGGGGGCTGTTTCAAGTTTCAGGGTCTCCATGTTAGCTAGATAATGGGATCAATTGTGTCTTATACCAGCTTGTTTAGTGCAAGGAAGTGTGCTGTTTTAGGATGCAAGTGTAGTAGACAGACATGGTCAACTACTAACTGATTTTATTACCATAGAATTCTGTCAAGAAATTGGTTTCAGTGAGCAGAAAATTAGTGTAAGGACACTTGAACAAGAAGAGAAGTTTAATTTTTTGATCAGTTGTTTCTACACCTGGAAAATATCTAGTAACTTCTCATTGTCCAGTACGAGAAGAGTTTTCTCATACATATGACTCGAAAGCTTGACATGTTTTACATTTGAGGTGAGTTTTGGTTTACAAATAAACTACCGTAGTAATGGAATTAGTGCATAAAAATCAGTGATTTAGCTGTCAGTGATCTATTTGTGTTGTCTGGGAAAACTAGATTTTCTGCGGCGGTCATGTTTTGTGGTTTTGGGTAGTGAATGCCAGGAGGGCCTGCCAGAGGGCCTTACTGTACTTCCCTTCCATAAACGAACTCAGGGAGATGAATAATCCTCTGGAATATATTAGTACTGGTAGTCTGTCTACCAACATCCAGCTATTTCTTAATCCAATGACATCTCATAGCACATATGTTTGCGCTGAAGGATGCGATGAGTTCCTGAGTAAGAGAGGTGTGTGGGTTGATGTGTATATATCAGGACGAATGCATACAGGCAGTCCCCTGGTTACGACAGGGGTTCCGTTCTTGAGACGCGTTGTAAGCCAAAAATCGTCGTAAGCCGGAACATCATAAAAAATCCTAAGAAAACCTTACTTCTAATGCTTTGGATGCATTCAAAACCTATGTAACTGCATTCTTATTGCATATTTCATCAAAAAAACCTTCAAATATTGATTATTTTGAATTTTTGGTGTCATATTTCTTCTGCAGATGAGCTTTGTAGGCGTTGTAACACTAGAACATGTGTCGTAACCCTGGAAATATTTCTGATGAATATAATTGAAAAGCGCTTTGACCTCGGAACGTCGTAAGCCAAACCCACCATCGTAACCCGGGGGACTGCCTGTATTTTGTATGCTGTTTCCTTGAGTTTTGCGGGACGTAGGATTTCTTAGTTGCAATGTATGTTTTCCTTGCTGGTTTGATTTTTTCTACCACTATGGACGTTGGAGGGGGTGATGGGCTCATTTGGGCCTTGAAATCTGTATGTGGGTATTGCTAGTGATTGTAGAATGCCTCAGCTGGCAAAGTGTTGAGCACTGCATGTGGGGTTTTTCTCTGCCTAATATAAAATCCATGGTAAATCCTATCTCCCACCTCCTGTCTTGACATCTGGCAGTGAGCTCTGCATTAAGGGGGTGATGGGATCGCGTGGACCATACAATTGGCTTACTGGGTTGTAGGCCATTGTATGGTTTATTTTTGTCCCGAGGCTGGAGGCAAGGAGCACCATAGGGCTGACATGAATCAGCCCCCCTATTGCTAATGATGTACTGAGGGACTCAGCGCCTGCTAACCAAGTTGATTAAAGCTTCCTCACAACTTTCTGCAGTCTGCTGTTTGGCAGATGTTGCTTTACAGGATATCTGGTATTTAGGTCAACGATGGTGAAGAGGTATCTGTACCCTGGGGTTGTGGGGGGCGGGGTGTTAGTGGCCCTTCTTCATTCTATCCCCATCCCCGATTCTGTGTGTATTGTGACCTTGATCATTTTGGCAGGGAAGATATTCGTGAGCCCAATTCTTAATGTTCACCTTCATTGCCCACCAACTGTATTTTTCTGTCAGGATACGGTGGTGGAGTGCCCTTTGGGTTTGGGTGTGACAGATCATGGGTGAGACTAAAAGCCTTGCTCCTCAAGGTCAGCGGTAGATATGGGCAAGGGCATCAGTACTCATTTTGCAGGCAATGTTCTTTTTCTGCCTGTCATCTATGACGAAATCCCCTCCATGAGAGGGTGGGACTTTCCAGCCAGAGTTGCTGTAGGTCTGCATTATCTGTATGGGCTGCTGCATTCTCAGGATATGATATCCTGAGTGGACAGCATCGACTGATGATGCAAGACAACTGAAATTACCAATAGTAGTCTGTGTTGGTGTGCCGATCAGCAATCTCCTTACTTTTTTATTTATTTTTTTTTTTTTTTGTAAAAGCATGGACCAAATTGCCATCCCTTGAGTATATGCCTGAAATGTCAAATGGTGAGGTGGAGTGCCAGCAGCTCTCTGTTGAATGTGGAGTATTTCTGTTTCTGCTGAGGATAGCTTTTTTGCTGAAGAATCCTGCTCGAGATCCCGTGCTACTTGCACCTGTGGTCAGTGTAAGGGACCTATGGGAGAAAGGAAACATTAGTGTTGCGTAAGAACCAAGGCATTTTGGGCTTCTTAAAAAGCTGTTTCTTGCTTATTGGTCCAGCATAATGATTCGGATTTCCCTTTTAAACATTTGTATAATGGGTACATGATTTTGGCCAGATTGGGTATAAAATAGTGATAATAATTTATCATCCCACCGAATTCTTGAAGTGAGTTAATGTTTCTTGGCCTTGGGAACTCGGTAATGCTTGGATATTTGTTGGGTGAGGTTTAGCTTCTGTTTGGAGCTTATGTGATGACCAAGAAATTCTACTGCATTTTGGCACCCATGCACATTTATTGTGTTGGACCATTTGCTTTGAGTTTCTTGATGATTTGTTTACAGCCTTAATGTTGCCAGGTTTATCGTTTGGGCTGAAAATAAGAATGTTGATAACACGTAAATGACACAGCAGAGTAATTCTCTGAGGATGTCGTCCATTAGCTGTTGAAAAAGTAGCAAGATGCATATCCAAGGCCAAAACCAGCTGTAATCAAAAGTATATGTCCCGAAGGGAGTGATAATTGCTGTCTTTTTCTATGTCTTGTGTTGCTACTGGGACTTACTAGTATCCCTTCAGAAGATAATTTTTTTTGCGAATATATTTACTCCTTCAAGCTATGTCTGTGATATTAGGAAGGCAGTACCAGTCTGATACCATTTTGACATTAAGGCACTGGTAGTCGTCGCAAGGCCACCATGCACCTTCTGTTTTAGGCACCATGTGGAAGAGAGATGCCCATGAGCTGGAGGCTTTCTGGCAGATTCCTGAGCTAGTTAACCTAGCGCCAGCAGTCTGAAATGTGTGTGTACTGTGGGGCTATCATGGTGTTTTGTAGAGCATGTGAGGTCATGCTGGAGATTATCCTTAAACCCTTTGGGAAATTCCTGAAGCAGACGAGAGATTTCTGATCCTGGCATGGAGTTTGTTGTTGCCTTCTGAATGAGCTATTGTCTGAACATGTCTACCAGCATGTTGTGCACCTTCAGGAAGTCTACTCTGAGTTGTTAACAGGTGACATCTGCTGTGATGGATGTATGGTTTGCCTTTGAATGATACTTTCATATATCTGGTTCCATAAATTTTTAGCAGGACGCTGTTAGTGGTAGACACATGGAATTTGTTGGTTGACTGGTTTTAGCTGTTCATTTTGGTTGGCTGCTAGGAAGAATGACTTGCATGCTCCCATATCAACGACGAATTATGTCAGACATCTCGGCGGTATAGAAACCTGCAGAGTGTTTTTGCCTTACTCTTGAAGAGTCAGTGAAGGGCAGACTAGTAACCCCTAACAAGGCAACCAGTCTGGCCGTTACTGATGGTTAGTTGGCCATTGCATGTTTTTTGATAGCCGACAGCCTTGTTCACATTTTCGAGCCTCACTCCTGAATCTCCAGTGGAAGAAGCAAAGGCCCTTTGGCACTCTTCATTTTTTATCCTTTGCTTATGTCATGCAGAGAGCAAGGGAAGATCTGGAAGTGAAATTGGAAAGATGGAGACAAGTACTGGAGGGGACAGAGGAATGAGAATAAGTAGATCCAAGACAGAATATATGTGTACCACCACTGAGGGGGATGATAGAGAAAGTATTCAGCTTGGTGGAGAGCAAATAAGGAGAGTTGATAAGTTTAAGTATTTGGGATCTTTGTTAACGCTGGAGGAAGTATGGAAGAAGAAGTAAAACATCGGGTACAGGCAGGCTGGAACAACTGGAGAGCGGCCTCGGGAGTTCTTTGTGACAAAAGAGTGCCGCTTAGGTTAAAAGGAAAATTTCACAAGAAACGGTGGTAAGAACAGCAATGCTGTATGGTACGGAGACAGCAAGCATGAGAAAAGCAGAGCAGAAGAAGATGGATGTGGCAGAAATGAGAATGCTTAGGTGGATGTCTGGGGTAACAAGAGTGGATAGGATCAGAAATGACTACATAAGGGGGTCAACTAAGGTGGTGGAAGTATCAAAGAAAGTGCAGGAGGGGAGGCTGAGATGGTATGGACACTTGTTGAGGAGAGATGAGGACCACGCTGGGAGACATACTATGGGGATGGAGGTGCAAGGAAGAAGAAGAGAGGGAGACCAAGAAAGAGATGGAAGGACTGTGTGAGAGGAGATTTACATGAGAAGGGAATTGATGAGGCAGAAGCGCAAGATAGAAATAAATGGAAACGGCTCATCCGAAACGGCGACCCCATATAAAAATGGGAAAAAGCTGGGAAGAAGAAGAAGCTTATGTCATGTTGGGCTATATTTTCTGATTTAGCAGTAGTTTGTTTTCCCTTTTTTAGTTTTGGGAGGGACTTCTAGCTCGATGTCTGTCACTTTCGTCACTTTGGGGTTGTGGTTCTGTGGTGCTGCTGCTACAGGTGGTTGAGAGGGCTCTGATGATGTCTGGGCCAGATGAACTGTGCCTACCATTTCGAGAATTCCTTGAGGGGCATTGTGGATGGCATTGGGAATTGCAGTGACTGTTTTGTGTGGCAACTTGGGCTGGCTGTCTGTGCCAGGAATTGTTCTGAGCCGTTAGAATGGCTTATAGCTGTGAGAGGGCGTTGATCTCCTATTGCCATTCCTACGTTACTAGGAATTTTCTAGGTCTGGGGCTAGGGGCATGCTGAATGATGACATTGGTTGTGCCCCTCAAAGTCTTCTATGTGATGATGGTGTGTGACTCAACTACCCACTCTGCAATTTGTTTGAAACATTGTCAGGTAGTAATTTGAGGACAGCGTCACTTTTCATGATGTTGCCATAATCTGTTTTGGCTGAAGATTGTCTCTGCCCTAAAGAACCAGGCTTCTGGATCGTGTGTCGTGAAACAGATGGATGGATGCAGCTGTGGCATTGTTGTTGGGAGAAATGGCAGTATTGGTGATCTTTGTGGCCACCAGTTAGGATTGGCGAGTGTTAGACATGGTCAATTACTAACTGATTTATTATCCCAGAATTCTGACAATACGTTGGTTTCTGTGAGTGGAAAAGTAGTGTAGGACATCAAAAAAAAGAATTTTATGATCATAATTTTATGATCAGTTGAGTTTTCTCACACCTGAAAAATGCCTAACTTTGTCCAACAGAATAGTTTTCTCATGTATATGACCCAAAAGCTTGACGTGTTTTACATTAATGGTAAATATCATTTAAGAAATAAAATACTGTAGTTCCTGAGAGTACATATAAATCACTGATTGAGCTGTCAGCCGTCGATTTCTGTTTTCTAGGGACCAATGTTCTACAGGAGTCATGTTTTGTTGTTTTGGATGGTGAGAGTCCAGAGTGCCTGCTGGGGGGCCTTACACTGTCAAATGCTATTTCCAATTACCAGACTGATTGACCTGATAAATACCAGCATCTCAAAACACTGCCACATGGACTATCAAAGGTTGATTGTTTTTATTTGATTCATCAGTCAAGCTATCTTTTCTATTAGGTTTCATGAATGGATGGTTTGGACCATGGCAGCAAGTGCTTTATGTACTTGTTTACAACTGCCATGAGGAATAACTTGAGTTGATGCTGTTAGTTATGACTGCAAGTCTAGATGTTTCTTGAGGGATGCCATCTGAATCAACCAGAAGAGTGACTAAGCATAGGGTTGAGTCACTCTTTTCATTTATGTTTTCTGTATATGCACCAGTGCAATTTAACTGTGCCATTGGGCTTCTTAAAAAGCTGTTTCTTGCTTATTGTCCACCATAATGAGTTTACCAGAACACAGAATGAGACAATTCAAACTGTTGTGGGCTGTCGGTGTTGTTAGTCTGGTTTGTACAGACTAACGTCGAGTGAAATGTACATCTTATGACTAAATCTCATGACTTTGGCATGCAATACTGCCAGTGTAATATGATCACTCATGTGGAGGTGTTTGACGAGAGATATTCCTAACCACATTAGTAAACTTCACATCCCCCCAGTCAGTGAATGGTGTGATTCGCTATAAATGGTTCAGAGGTTCTAGTACAATATTGCTCTCATCATCAAGCGACTCATTATCATACGGTACCTTAAGTCCCTTTATCAGTTGCGGTAATGGTCCATCCCATTAACAATGAAAACATCAGGAAAGGCACCTGGAGCATTATGTATTAGTATTTTTCACAGCCTGAATGTGGTAAGGTTGATATTTCATGGAGTTTTCATATTCAAGTCTGGGAACTTCTTCAAGCTGACATTGCTCGTATAGTGTGTGATTGGTATTTGGTGGATCATCCACAATGTCAACATTGCCATAAGTATAAATGCTTTCCATGCACAATATAAGGGGATAGGTACACATGATTTACCACCATCCTCTGCACAACAGTTTATTTTTTCATCTTCCTCCATCTCAGAAGACAGGCATAACTTTGTTATGCAAAACCATGTAGGATATTGATGATCTTTCTTCAAATTGCCCGCCAGATGGCCACTTATGGAAGCTGGCATAGCTTTCAAAGCTTCACTCTTGAGAGATATATGGACTTCATGTTGTTGACTTGTACCTGGCTCAGTACTGCATGTTGACCTGTAATGATTTCTTGTCATTTGAGATTATTTTTGTTGGACCTTGAAGGGCACAGAAGGAATATTTTAACTTACCTGTTATTATATCTGCTCTAACACCTTGTTGTGAGCTAGTATATCTGATTCTCAGCCTTGTTGATCTCTTTATCTTAGAAAAAGAATTTATATTGTTTCTGCTCACCTCCAGATTATGCAGTCATAGTTTATCTCTTGCTTTGGCCTGTTAAACTCCTCGATAGGGTTGTTGGTATGAATATCTCTTTCAGTTTTCTGTGTGCAATTTATGCCTTTAAAACACTGTTGGCTCAGAGGATGCTCTCACAGATGTCTTATAGTTAAGTAGTACTGACAAGAATTTTATCAACGAGCTTTACTTGAACTGGAATTCACATCAGAGCATTGTGATGATTCTGGAGAGGACTTTGCTCTATGATGTTGGACATGTTTGCAGCCCAACAATAATTGCGGCATGTCTTCCAGATTACAATCCATTGTTTACATCGTCACATTCAATACGTCAAGATTTAATAGGACACACACACAACATTTGGTGAGCTGTTAATTTTACCCCAATGAAGAAATATGCAACAGATCTGTGGATTGTACATATGTAAGTCAATCAATATGCCATATGTGATTATGTTTTTTTTTTTTTTTTCATATGCTTTTATTTGAGACTAAACTTGCATGAGTATTGCAGTTGGTTGAGTAAAATGTGTTTTTTGATTGTAAAGAAAAAAAATTTCAGATTTCTTAAATATTTTGTGGATTCTGAAAAAGAATTTCCATGGTGCCAACTTTCATTTTTTTTGTTTATTTGCATTCTCTTCAGGCATTTGGCATTATGGCATGCTTTCGTACCAACACCTCTGCAGAGGGGTTTAACCCTACTAACGGGTATAAAGGAATAGGGGAATGCAATTGACAGTACATATAAAAATGCTTTTAAAATATGCTCAATAATGTAATTAACAAAAAGCATCTCATGTTTGTCACGTTTAGAAGTGAAGGTAGAATTCTGGAATCGGAGGTTACAAGTATCTTCCACGGTATTCAACAGAAAGTTTTTTCAGAAAAATATAAAAGAATACTTTTATTTTCCAAGGTAAAGGTTTTATCTTATTGTGTTATTACATATTTGTATACATTCATGTGGAAAATTATATTGAATGAGACTTTGATACAGCTTTAAGGCCTCTCAAGGCCTCCCTTGTCTGGGTTAATCAGCTGCAGCAACAATGTCCTTGTTATAAGGTAAACAGGCTTTATTATGCGTGGAGTTTCTGTTGTATGAGGCATTAGATTCTCTTTTAAAAAAATATTGAACATAATACGCTCTTGTAGTTCCTTGATTTCACAGTGGATAAAGTCACTCATCGAAGGACAAAAGTTGAAACTTTGGGAAACTATAATGGCCCTATTGGTATTTTGTCCGTCCTTTTATTTCTCCCTCTCTCTTTCCCGACTATTATG
The DNA here is from genome assembly GCF_015104395.2 of Macrobrachium nipponense. Lineage (NCBI taxonomy): Eukaryota > Metazoa > Arthropoda > Malacostraca > Decapoda > Palaemonidae > Macrobrachium > Macrobrachium nipponense. Next base: position 176,139,431 of record NC_087200.1, on the reverse strand, counting down.
ATTATTGATGCCTTGCATGTGCTCTGGTTAACTGAAAGCAGATTTATACTACATAAAGGGCCGTAAGCCTCGTGCAAAACTTTCAAGTTTATTATATGAAGCTCAAATAGATATCATATTATAAGTCGACAGGTTACAAAGGTGGATATTTGTCTGCCGGGAAGAAGGAATCAAGAATCTATATAGTAATGGTCTGTTACCTAATCTGTTTTAAATTGCAATCGTGGATTTAAATATTTTTGTTGGGCAATACTGAGAGGTCTTTAAGTGGTTGTTTTATCTCTGTGTTTTTTTGGCTCACGCTTTCTCATAACACGAAACAGGTGGACTGGCGGAGTGTATTGTCTGGTACATTTGCACTCTAATGGCTGTACTGCTGATTCACTCCTCGCAGTAGTTGTGAAAACTTGAGACTGATTCCATTTAGCAAACTTGACCAAATTTGCAATTTAGTTATCTAAAATTTAAGAAGTCATAAATATAAGAATAAAATATACTGACGTAGTAATTGCAAATTATGAACAAATATGTCGCAAAATTTACAACCGAATTCCATCCTATAATGCCGTAAGCATTACCGCTCTGAATGTTTAACCGTTCGCTCAATAGATGGAACCATTCGTTTCGCATGGAGTATCTGGCATCTTTTTTTTTTCGCACACTCATTTGAGTGATATTAGGCTCAGCCTTTCTATCTTCCATCAGTATATATAGTCTTTGGACTTGACCTTCTTCGTTGGTTTCATATCATAATATTGTAATGTGGCGTTCACGAGTTTTTGTGCTGATAACAACGTTTTATTTTAGAATGCACAGCACGAGCGTAAGGTGCTTCTGGAGAAGTGAAGAACTAATCACATGTAACTGTGTACTCGTAAGATGTCTCATACCATAGTTGGTTCGCTTAAGGTAGATTTTTGGGTGAGCCTTACGCCTACGAGACGTTTGTTTGGTGATCGCTGATTGGCTGGAGCTGCCTACCTCCCAGTACCAGCCAATCAGCGGCCGCCAAACAAACGTCTCATGAGCATAGGGCTCATCCAAGAATCTACCGTAAGTGAAGGCGCGTTCAGAAAAATTAGGAACTTTCAGAAAAGTGGATTTGGTGGAAATGCGTTTCATTTGCTTTTCTATTTTCTTCCTTGTTATCTCTTCTTCATCTCACTTTTTCGAAGAGGAACCTGCTCCCTAATTATCAAGGCTTAAATTGAATTGCTCCTCTTCCTCCTTCGGCTTAGCGTGTGCAGCTCTTTTGCTCCACGACGATTTTTAACACTTTTTCCCAGCTTATCCTCTCTCTCCTCTCTCTCGTCTCTCTCTCTCAATCTCTTCATCTCCTCTCTCTCTCTCTCTCTCTCTCTCGCGGCTGCGCGAACGTGGCTACCCATATGGTCACCTACCGTTATGAGGCGGAGGATGGGGAAAATTTGTGGTTTTAATAAGAATTTGCATAAGCTGAACCCAGCCAGTAAAACACAGTCTTTCCTTTAATTTTATATATATATATATATATATATATATATATATATATAGATATATATATCTATATATATATATATATAGAATTATATATATATATTATTTATATATATATATATATATATATATATATATATATATATATCTATATATAGATATATAGATGTATATATATCTATATATATATATATATAGATATATATATATCTATATATATATATATATATATAATCTATATATAGATATATATATATATATAGATATATATATATCTATCTATATATATATATATATATATATATATATCTATATCTATATATATATACTATATATAAATATATATATATATATATATATATATATATATATATATATATATATATGTTTAAATAAATCCAGCTCTTTTTCATAAGAAATGTAAAGAAGTTGAATCCATCATTATTTTATTTATTTTTTTTGTTTTTGTTTATATCATTTTTCCTCTAATTTTTATCTATTTTCCTCTAATTCCAGTATTCTTATACCCTCACGGTCAAGTGGCGCGCTAACTTGTAGACGATCCATGGCTCGGTTCATATCATATTCTACGCGATCTAGAAAACAAAATCCAATTAGACCAGAGATTTTGTTGTTGTTGATTTAAGAGTGCATCTGCTGCCTTAGCAACGAGAATAGACGTTCTTTTCAGAAACACAATGAGGCCATGTGATTTTTTTAAATTTTTATTTATTTATTTTATTTATTTTTTTTTTGGTTACTTTGAGTGAGCCTGACTATTCAATTACCCTAGGCTGCTTGACGATCCCCTTACTCTGTTTGATGACCCTGCCATCAATCGAGTCGAGTCCTAGCGAAGTACCTCATAATCCCGCCAGTAAAAAGGAATGTTGAAATTCTTCATCTATGTGAAATTCCTGCTAAGTGCCAATGTGTATAATTTTCATGCTGTTTAAGATATTTAGGGTTTTTTAAAACAAAACATGGATGAACGTCATAAAGGCAAGTGGAAAGTGGTAATCATGACTCTTTCAAAAACCATGAAGTGCTTTAATGCAAGTTTCGGCAATTGTTTCGTTTCGGCTAAACTAATTAAACAGCTTTTAGCTGACTGGTGTGAAAAAGTCTCGGGCCCAAAATAATCAATTTTTGTAATACAATGTATATATGCCTGATTTAGAGGAAAATCTTTCCACTGGAAAGCAGATTAAATGTAATACCTGTCATATAAAAGGTGCATAGTCCTAATAGCTCTCCATCTTGTAATGCATTTGAGTGAGTCCTTCATGTTTACACACCCAATTATCTACAACAAATGTTGGATTGTCCATATCAAAGAATAAGTTCCTTCTTCAAAAAAGATAAGAGGGAACATCAGATATAGCAATCTGAAACAGAGATTTTCACCATCCCCATCAACAGTTAAATCAGAGAGAAAAAAAAAAACCCACCACATGAAAAAATTTCACGTAAGAAAAATTAAAGTTTCAATAAAAGAAAAAAAAACTTTAGAGAGGATGGCTTCTTGCAAAGATCCTCCTGCAAAAACAAAAAGGCAAGTAGTTTTCCTTTTGTTGTCAAGATCTGGGGACTTTTAATTATGATGAGTTGGAGCTCTTCATTATTTACTTGTGATCTTGCGTTTATGAGAGGGCCATGCTAGATATTGATTCAGTATCAAGACAGGTGTAGTAGCGCAGATTAACTGCTAAAAATGATAGTTTCTCTCCCTTTACTTCCCATCTGATGACAGTACATTTATCTCGTATGATGCCCTTGATTTTGTTCGTCAACTGTCTCGGCAATTCCTTCTACGTCCTTGTGGCGGGGTGGGTGGTAGCCCAGTCAGAGCACCTCATTCGGTGCAATGTAGACCTTACTTAAGGTTCTTTGCAGCGTCCCTTCGGCCCCTAGCTACAACTACTTTCATTCCTTTTTACTGTACCTCCGTTCACAATCTCTTTCTACCATCTTACTGTCCACCCTCTCCCTAACAATTGTTTCACAGTGTAACTGCGAGATTTTCCTCCTGTTACACCTTTCAAACCTTTTTTACTGTTAATTTTCGATTCAGCGCTGAATGGCCTTAGTTGCCCAGTGCTTGGCATAATGCCAAAAAATCTATATAAATCAAAAATTTCAGATCAAAATTCCTTTTACGGGGAAATTAAAAACAAAAAACTTCCATTATGTGGCGGAGTTTTAGGAAAGGAAATATGACATCAATAATGAAAAATGAAGATCCAGGGGTCATTACTAATCTCCATACTTCTTGCTGACTTATTTACTTTCACAGAACTGTGCATCGTGCATCCATTAATAATGAACACCAAACACTTAACTGGTGCTCGGATAAAGTGGGACTGACAGATAGTTCTTGGAGTTCAGTATAATTGGAGATTTGAAGAGACTTGGGCCTCTTCACTCAGCTGTAAAAAAGCCACAGGTTTCCCATCAACGACCGTATTCTTTTTACAAGGAATGTATTGACTTTGTGCCTAGAGCACAATTATTCCGTTAACAAAAAAAGTACGTTTGCTATTTGGAGACAATTCAGTGAAATATTCTGCAGATTTACCTCAAATCATCTTCCATTTTATAAAGGAAAACCACAGACACATTACAAATGCCTTGAAAGTGAATATCGTGATAGCCGAGAATATTGAAAGACGACCACAGAAAAAGAATTTTCAAAGTACCATTCTTTGCATCCATTCAGGGATATGCAGCCGTATTCTTTGACGATGATCAGGGTTATGACACTGTATGGAGGCATCGAATTCTCAAAACCCCTTCATGGTTTAGGAATAAGACGCAAGAGGCGAGTTAATCATTCTGGCATTTTTAGTTTTATCTGTTCCACTTCCTATAAACACTTATCACGTACTATTTTGTAGAAGGTCTTTCCAGTTTTATGTTTGTCCTAATAAAATCTAATTGAAAGAATTCAAGTCACGATAGATTTAATTACCAAATGGGCAGATGTGGATGGCTAGTATCCATTTTTCCACTTGTGGACTTCATACAAACCGATATTTGTACTAAGAGTCTAAGGATGTCCACTCTACTTAGAAAGTGGGAAGATTCTCTTTATGTAAACTCTGTTATTGGGTATGTTTCATTTAAGACAGATGATTTTTAATGCATGGTAGACATCAATCAGATTGTGATGGCTCGGTCCCCCTAATTGTGAGGAAATCTCTTAAAACCGAATGCCAGTTCGGTGGTGTAAGGAATACTCGTCCCTCTGAGGTTAGTGTTGATGCGAGAGGTTCATTCACCCGGAATCAGATGTGTGCCTCTCGGATTTGGATGAAGTGGACCCTCTATTAGCAACGCAACCCCCTTTCAACCACTTCGCCAATTCTTGAGATCAAGGAGGCAAAAGACCTCGATAATGCAGTAGATTTAGAGTAGGTGGAGGAGGACTTGTAAAATCTCCAAGCAAATTCATAAAAGCCCTGGCAACACACGCAGTTTTAGCACCTCACTCAGCGAAGCAAGAGAGAAAAAGTTTTTCTTAACTTTTTTAGTATAACTTATTGTTGTGTAGGCAAAATTGTAAAGCCAAAGTGATGACCGTGCTATACGGTAGTGTACTGTATGTGCAGTATACTTAGTGCATTGAGTGTTGGTTAAGAACGATAAAAAGAGGTTTGCTTTTGTGTACAGTGTACTTATAAAGTAATAGTTTGAATAATACAAATATGGGAAAATGAGGTAGGTATTTGGTTCTTTGCATGTAGTTTTCTTCTTAAAGGGCGATGTTTGTTGTTCATAGGCATATTTACTTTTCATGGTATGCGATATTGATAATGTAGGGAAGGTATGGGTATGGGAATTTCCGTTTCAAATCCTTGGAGAGTATTTTGTTTGATCATATCCAGAAATTCCCTTTATCCGAGAGATTGCTTCTCTAAGAAATTTTGTCGATTTGAATAGAAGTTTTAACCAAAACATTGGAAGTAGAATTGTAGGAAAAGTTCTAAATAAAACCACAAGGGTAACTATATGTAAATCATACGATAGAAGAGAGATGGAGATGACATAGACACGTCCGTGACACAAACACTGATAGAAGAGTATATATGACATTATCACTTGGGCTCCTGTGGGTTCCAAACCTACTTGTACGAGAAATATGTGGATGAGGGCTCGAGATCAGTGGATATTTGTCGAAGAAGCTGGAAACGGAGGCCCTTTGTATCTCATGGGCCTGGAGGGGATAAATATATATATATATATTATATATATATATATATATATATAATATATTTTCATA
>NC_087200.1:176124399-176133173 GCF_015104395.2 Macrobrachium nipponense | reverse complement strand
TCAAACGGGTATGGCCTATTCGAAGACTCGTCAGAATCACTTGTGTGTGTCTCTCTCTATGATGTGATGAACTCCATTTTCCAACAAATTTTTACATCTAGTTCAATATCTTATTCACAGTTTCCTCATTCCATATATTTTGCCATTTACTTACAATGATTGTTTTATTTATCTTCCATAATCACTGATAGGGAAACTCACATTTGCCCTTGTCGTGTGAACTGCTGCCTTAGCTGCTTTATCAGCCTCTTCGTTTCCTTGAATGCCTACATGGCCAAGGATGCAACACATTTCAATATTTTTCCGTTATTACACAATTTGTGGAGTTCAAATTTAATCTGCCGTACAATATCCATTTTTTAGGTAGTAACTCTGAACGGCTTCAATGGCGCTTCTTGAGTCGTTAAAAATCACAAAATTATTGCAAGATATTCGCTTTATAATTTTGGTGGCTAATACGATGGCACACAGCTGTGTATAGTAGGGTATTTCTAGGTAAAGAGAACTGCTATGTCTTGTTCCGGGATATAGCTCCATATCCCCTACTCCATGTTTGTGATTTAGACCCATCTGTGTATATTGCGTTAATAGGAACTCTTTCGTCTTACATGATCTATGGTTTTTGTTAGTGTTTTTCTGGGGTATACGAGTACTTTTGATAAATATCTTGAGTGTGCAAATCTTCCTTTATGCCTAGTCCAATGGGGTGGTAAGTGGTAACTTCACTGTTGAAGGTACTATGTAGTAGTATATTTATATTTAGTGACTCAGTCTATTAGCTCTTATTGTTTATAAATATTACCCTTAAATCAAAAAGATTTTTTGCTGGCAAACTTCCTAATGTTAATGCACTTTAAATTGTTATGAATTCTCTATGGAGGAACAGTGGCGGTGGCAGTTCGCTGCATTGAACTTGTACAGAGGAGACTGGTGATGATCCCTAGCTAGAAGCGCTATGAACAGAATATAGCTGGGATCATGAGGGTGGAAACGGACCTCATAATTAGGAAAAAATGCGATCGTTATATTTCCTAATGGATTAAAGGAGAGCCACTCGTACCAATAAGGGTAACGAAGTGAATCCTTCATCAATTGAAAACCCTGATCTAATTACCCTGATGGTGAATTGAGTCAGCGCCATCTTGAATTCAAGATGGCGGTGATTGAGCCCTCTATGCGAATGTCACCTCACCTTTCGATAATGCGTGTTTTTCTCTACCGATAACAAGATCATACACTTTACTTAAATGCGGACTGAACAAGAGTTACCCTTGGAGCCTTCGAATATTCCTACTTTGCGACTCGATTAGCATGCATAAATTCACCGATGCCAATAAAAAATATGGCAAGACTGCAGGTATGAATGAATGAACGATCTACAAGCCAGACAAGTGACAGCGATTTCAGCCCCAAGAAAACTTTTTAAGTTGCCGGCCACCAAGATCTATGGTAGAACGCCGTAATTTGCATTTATATTAAACGATGAGTTTCATTTTCATACAGATATTCTCTGTGTGAAAAGTTAAGTCATTCCGGTATGGAAAAAGGTCCAGCAACTACGCCAATGATCAAGAGAAAACCAGGAACAGCATTTTCAGATAAATGCTTTCATCTTGATTGAGAGAGAGAGAGAGAGAGAGAGAGAGAGAGAGAGATGATTGAGTCAGACGAGAGATGAGAGAGAGAGAGAGAGAGGTTCTGAAGCTACGGAGGTTTTTTTGTTACTCTACATCCTTTCCTTTCTGGTAAATTTAGCTAAATTAACTGACTAAATATCTGGGTCGATATTCGTACCTGCCAGGCTGCCTTATTTTGTCGTTTCAGTTATCTTACGATGAATACCAACTATGTCAGAATAGACCAGAAAATACAATTCATGGGACCTATTGATGATGAAGGACATTCAGCGCTGAAAAGGAAAAAGAGCCAGCAAGAAGGCTTGAAAGGAAAAAGGGTAACAGGAGGAAAACCTCGCAGTTGCAAATAAAAGGCAAGTGTTAGAGAGGGTGAAAAGTCAGATGAAAGAAAGAATATGAACGGAGGTAAAGTAAAAGTTAAAAAGGGAAATTTAAAGTAGGTTTGCAGCTAGGGGCCGAAGGGACGCTGCAAAGAACTTAAGTAATTGCCTGCAGTGCACCGCATAAGGTGCACTGATGGCACTATTCCCCTACGAAACTTATCAAAGATGTTACCAACTTTTGGGTTGTCTCATAGGTCCTTGGTCTTTCAGTCCTGGGTTTGACTCAATGGAGGCGGCTACACAAAGCAGTTCTGGTTTTTCCAGTTTGATCTTTTACATTTCCTTCACTGCAGTGGAGAGAGAGAGAGAAAGAGAAGAGAGAGGAGAGAGAGAGAGAGAGAGAGAGATGAGAGAGAGACGAGAGGAGAGGAGGACAAGAGAGAGAGAGAGAGAGAGAGAGAGAGAGGCATGAATCTGGAACGTAATTCATATCAATGTTCTGTTGTAAATTCTTCGACATTTGGTTCTTATAAGTTCAAGACGGATCAGTATAGCCAGTGGTTAGGGAAGATTAAAACTGATATATAAGATTCAGGCTAATGGCCAAGCGCTGCGACCTATAAGGTTATTCAGCAAGATGGGGAAATTGAGAATAAAAAGAGGTTTTTTAAGGTGTAATAGGAGGAAAAGCTTCAAGTTTCACTATTAGACAATTGTTTGAAGAGGGTTAGAAGGAAAGTAAAAGACAATATGAACAGAGGTACTACAGTGACATGGAATGAAAGGAAGGGAAGTGGTGCACGAGGTTCAACTTGTGCAAAACCAAAATTCACTACATAGCCAGGTTCCTACAATGCTCCTCAATTCACTACACACACGTAACAGTGATGTAGGTGCGTAATTTTTGGGTTATATAGGACTATAAGCTTTTTGCCTTTACAGCAGCTGAAAAAAAAAAAACATAGCTGTACGAAAGCTGAGACATGATCATAGAATTCAAAGTCCATATAGCAGAATGGAATTCATGACGCATGTTAACTTTTACCCTGCGTTCTAACAGCGCCGGAATACTACTCAAGTCCCATACTAGCAGTGACCAGGTATTGTGTTCAAGCCAAAACTTCGCCTCTGTATCCAAAATGGCATTACCTGGAGGCATTGCTTGCCCAATCTTCCACTGACTTCACCTCACTATTGAAGTCCCAGTCGTGTTTACCGCAACTTTTATAAAATCATTATTCGATGCTTGTTTAGCAAAGCTATACAAAATATGCAATGATGGGGTTCAACGCTGTTAAATTGCTCAGTGAATCTGTGTAGGTCTTTTTGACAGTTCTGGATGATTAGGCCCAGGTCGTTGAGGCCGTTGGTTAGTTACATAAAAACTACCTGCCTCTTGCATTTGCTAATTTGTCGACTTTCTCAGTCAAACGTTTACGATTACCTTTCTGGAGACTAGCTCAGGTAACAAGTTAATGCGTAATAAAAGTGACAGCGATAACAATAACGCCAATTACGATCACGTAAAATATACAGAAAATGAAAAGTTATATAAGAGACTGCGTTCGAAAGAAAATCCTTGAGGGACTCATAAGTAAAAGTTCATGGAACAAATCGCCAGTGTGTTATAAAAATATATTCTTAATAACCCATTTTTTCTACAAAGCTCTCTCATAACTCGGCTTTATCGACGCCATTATTTTCACAATACCTTTAAATCTGCATTCAAGGGGGAATCACTGACTCCCAAAGAGTTTGCATTTTTTTAATACAAACTACACGATGATAGTTTATGCAATATCACTGACACGGAAATCATTAGATGAGATAGGTTACAGGTGAACTATTCAGCAGCTATTCACACCAGATTCCCTTACAATATACTGACGAGAGATCGGGTATTTTAAAGCTTACCTGCACATAAACAATGCGTATTTGCGTTTTATCTATTCATATTTCTAATTCAAGAGTCGAATCCTTTATACAAACATACAGAAAAAGTTTTGGTCAATAACAGGAGACCTAAGAGTAAAATATCACACAACATATCAGTACTTTACGAGAATAATCGGAACAGGATCTTCTGTTATGAATGTCTTGAACACTGAAAATTCATTTGAATTTACGTGGTATTACTTGGATATGACTTCGGTTTGATTTAAACCTTACCATTCAAAAGGAAAAAAAGTTATTCATATCCGTTAGCATCATCAATACGATTCAAATGTGCGACTTGACTTGGGCTTTCGAGCAAATAATACCCCAGGAACGAAGGGCGGAATTGTCACTTAAACCCTTTTTAAACATCAGAGAACTACATCTATGAAAAGACGACCCAAAAAACCCCCATCGAGGGGAGGAGAACAATAAAATTTGAGTGATGGCGATCGAGTCCCGATATCTTTTTTCTGTCAACAGCCACCATAGCCATTGTGGTTGAACGCTCAATTTGCATTTATATTAAACACGGTGTTAAATTTTCATATAGATTCTCTTCTCTGGGGAGAGAGGAGGTCATTCGGGGAGGACAAGATCAGGTACCTATTGAGAATGACACTACGAAACAAGGATTAAAATTTGGAGTTCAACGCTGAGTTCACCAGGAGGAGAGAGAGAAACTCGGCCTCATTAGAATCGGTTTTTAATGCATTGGTGCAACATGCATATAATAATGCATGAACGTATCTATCACGCAATTTTCTCACAGACCTCCTTTAAGCCCACTGTCATCCCTTGGCTTTTCGAAACTTTCCTTTTAAAATGTCATATTGAAAACAAGAATAGATTCGCCCGCACACAAAGTGATCCGCTTAGAGATCGAAGGTCCCAAATATCAACAAGGGATTCACTCCACAAAATTTTACGTACCTGCCACGTCCCATTTCTCTCTCTCTCTTCTCTCCTCTCTCTCTCTCTCTCTTCTTCTCTCTCTCTCTATGATACTTATAAATAAGATACAAACAATATACAAATAGATTTTTTCCATTCCATACGCCGGTTATAGTGTTAAAACTTTCCGTTTCCCAGCAGTTCTGTTGCGTTGAAGTAAAAAACCCCGACTTTCCTTCATGACATTCGCTGCAGTCTACCAAAACATACTTACTACCAAGTATTTAATTACCTACTTACATTGGCAAAGGCACAACGGAACATTTCATAAAGTCGGCCGCCCCAGGACAGTTTAACCTCCGCTGGACTGACCTTCGTTCTCATGTTCATAATTTAGAGTAAAAACTCAAATTTTCACACGAGCACAATATATATATAATATAAAGTATGTTACACATATATATATATATATATATATATATATATATATATATATACATATATATATATATATATATATATCATATATATATATATATATATATATATATATATATGTATAACTGAATCACGAAAGTTAGGAACGTGATAAATCCATAAATAAAGATATATGCCACGAAGGAAAATAAACGAAGGAGTAACTGCGAGACCTTTCGACATTTCCACGTCCTCTACTAAGCAGAATTGACATACACAGGGAAAAGACAAAACAAGAAGATTCGTATAACTGACAGATAGGAATTATAGAGAGATTAGTACCTAGAATCGACACACCTGGAAGATGAGTAACCTTCCCAAACAAGCATAAACAATGGGTGCTATTAAAAGTTTAAGATAATCATCTCAGATACAAGGACAAGACAATTAAAAAATTATAGGTGACAGCTGTTCAGAACTTTGGTAAACAAAACCATATTCACAATACATATTCACAATACAGGTTAGACATACATTACAACGAAGATAACTCTAAGGCAACTAATTTTTATTTAAGTCTGTAATTATATCTTTGAGGTCATTCTTAAACATGTCACAAATACAAGGGTTTAAATGAAAAAGGTCACGACTAACATTGAAATTACAATGAAAAGTAACTTGTATGAAAGCCGATTCTAAAAGATTTTGTGATAAGACATCTCTTGACCTTGCAATTACTGAACTACCAACCCAATTTATTCGGTGGTTGCTTTCACTTAAATGAATGAATATTGCATTAGATGTTTGCCCAGTTTTTACAGAATATTTATGCTGGCTTAGCCTTACTTCTAGGCCCTTGCTAGACGGTCCGAGATAAAATGAGGGAACAATCCATACATGGAAATTTTTTCATTTTTTTCCTTCGTGGCAAAAAAAAAAACCTTTATTTATACATAGCATCACGTTTTATATACTTCGTGATCAAGTTATCATAGATATACATTATTACATTATAATATATACATATATATAGCATAGGATATATATATATATATATATATATCTATATATATATATATATATATATATTATATATAGATATATAGATATAGTATAATATATATATATATATATATATATATATCTATATATAGATATATATATTATATAATATATAGATATAGATATATATATATATATATATTTATATATATATATATATAGATATAGATTAGATATATAAATATATATATATATATGATATATAAATAAATATATTATAAAAATATATATATGTATTATATATATATAGATATATATATATATATATATATATATATATATATAGAATATTATATATATATATATATATATATCGTATATATAAATAATATATATATATGTATATATATATTTATATATAGATGGTAGAGAATTGGCTGACTTGATGAGAGAAAAGAAAGTAGATGTTGTGTGTGTGCAAGAAAACGCGGTGGAAAGGAAATAAAGCTAAAGAGTTGGGAGATGGATATAAGCTATATTATAGTGGAGCAAATAAACAAGGTAGAAATGGAGTTGGCATAGTACTGTCTAGTGAACTAAAGAACTCGGTAATAGAAGTGCATAGAAAGAATGACCGTATCATCAGATTGAAGATATGTTATGGAGGAGAGATTCTGAATATTATAAGCGCATATGCACCACAAGTTGGTTGCACAGAAGAAGAGAAGGGAAATTTCTGGAGAGACATGGAGTTGGAATAAATGCAAGAACTGGGGAAGAGCATAGAGAGGGTGATAGTTGGGGCAGATTTGAATGGCCATGTCGGAAGTGAAAATGAGGCGATTGGGCGGGTGCATGGGGGCCATGGAATTGGAGAGAGAAACCCAGAAGGAGAGAGTGTAGTGGACTTTGCTGTGTCATTCGACATGGCAATAGTAAACACATTTTTTGAGAAGAAAAGGGAACACCTAATAACATATAGGAGTGGGGGAAGATTCTCCCAGATAGACTATTTCTTGTATAAAAGGATAAATCTGGTGGAGGTCAAGAACTGCAAAGTTATTCCAGGCGACCATGTAGCCCCCCAACACAGGCTGCTATGTATGGACTTGAAGTTGAAAAGGGAAAGAAAAACCAAAGCTAAAGGGATAAGGAAAATTAAATGGTACGAATTACAGAAGGAAGGGGATAAGAAGAGAGAGTTTAAGAGGAGGGTTTTGGAGGATATTGATATAGGGATTGAAGATGTTCAAGAATGGTGGGCACGAAATGCAGCAGTAATAAGAAGGCATGGAAAGGAGCTGCTAGGAGAGACATCTGGTATCATATGGGAAGAAAAGGATAGTTGGTGGTGGGATGAAGACATTGAGAAAGTAGTAAAAGATAAGAAGGAGGCAAAGAAAAGATGGGAAGAGTCACAGTCAGTGGAAGAGAAATAGGTACAGAGAGAAAAACAAGGTGGTGAAAAAGGTGGTAGCCCAAGCTAAAGCAAAGTCGTATGATGATGTGTATAATGAGCTGGGGACAAAGGAAGGATTAAAGATGATGATGAAGCTATCAAAGGCTAGAAATAAGAGCACCAAAGATATAACACACATCAAACAAATAAAGAATCAAGAGGGTGTAGTGCTTAGAAAGGAGGAAGACATTGTGAAGAGATGGAAAGAATATTTCGAACAGTTGTTAAATGAAGAAAATAATAGACTAATAAGAGAGGATGGGCAAGTGAACATTGGCATGGTAATGAGGTTTCTAGGCAAGAGGTACTAAATGCACTGAAGAAGATGAAGAATGGGAAGGCAACCGGACCAGACATGATCCCGGTGGAGGCATGGAAAGCATTAGGAGATGAAGGAGTGGATATACTGTACGATCTTATGATAAAGATCCTTGAACAGGAAAAGATACCAAATGAGTGGCGTGGGAGTATATTGATCCCAATTTTTAAAGGGAAAGGCGATGTCCAAGAGTGTGGTAATTATAGGGGCATTAAATTGATGTCCCACACTTTGAAGATACTGGAAAGATGATAGATGCTAGACTGAGAGAAGAAGTACAAATAGGTAAAGAGCAGATGGGATTTATGAAGGGAAGGGGAACAACAGATGGTATATTTTGTCTGAGGCAAATAACGGAGAAATTCGGGGAAAGACAAAGGGACCTACATATGGTATTCATTGACCTTGAAAAGGCTTATGACAGAGTCCCGAGACAAGAGGTATGGAGGAGCCTGAGGGAGAAGATGGTGCCAGAGAAGTATGTGCGATTGATACAAGAGATGTACCGGAATGTATTTACCAGAGTGAGGAGCAGTGTTGGGGAGACAGAAGGTTTTGAGGTGAGAGTAGGATTACACCAGGGGTCGGCTCTGAGCCCATTTATCTTTAACATAGTGATGGATGTTATAATAGAGGAAGTAAGGGAGACAGTACCATGGAACATATTGTATGCGGATGATATTTTTCTGTGTGCAGAGCAGGGAAGATCTGGAAGTGAAATTGGAAAGATGGAGACAAGTATGGAGGACAGAGGAATGAGAATAAGTAGATCCAAGACAGAATACATG
>NC_087200.1:176064399-176119399 GCF_015104395.2 Macrobrachium nipponense | reverse complement strand
TTCTACCAATCGTTTACATACACCAGCGGTACGTGCAACTTCTATGTGTGTACATCTGCTAAAAAAAGCCAGATAAATTAAAGACGGCAACGGGTTCGTCCATCATCCGAATTCTTGAGGACTTTGTCACACCGAACTCCAAGACTACTCAGTGCACTCTAACTAAACTAACTCGAGGCTTGAGCTAAACTGTTTAGCAAATAGCTTCCCGAAGTTAAGCACCTTTTATTAACCGCAGTATAGCCAGTGGCGGATTTAGGGTGGAGGGTTGGCGTGCAGGTCATGGCCAAAGACTTTGGTCATGGCCTCTGGCCCCGAGGTAATTAAATAAGTTTATGGTAAAATAATAATAATAACTTTAAAATGTTGGCATGTGTGCAGATTAGTAGAATCCAAGCTGCCAGCTCCAGACTATGGTTAGCAATACAATTTGCACCCTTGAGATGAACAACAAAGTATTGCAAGACGTGACAGCGCCATCTTTTGCCGGCAGCCATCTAGAGGTGCTCAATTATTAGTAAAAAAAATCTCGGAAACCTAGTCCCAGCTGCAAGGGCCCTCTTTACTTGCCCATAAATGAGAGGGTCACCCTAGGGTCATCCTCCACCAAAGTAGGGCACCGCACACCCTAAATCCGCCCCTGAACATGACTCTAGCATTGTATAATTTAGGTTTAAAAACAAATCTGATACACAATCCAATGGAGTGTTTTAGACATAAAACGCATTTGTCGAAGTCGTAGTGAACGTTTTGTTACAGTATGCACCTAGAACAAGATAGTTTTATGTTAGTGCAGTGTCAAAAGAAGGTGGTTATTACCTAAATTATTTTCAAAAAACAGTTTTGTAAACACAGCAAACTATCATCCAGTTATTGGAACTGAAATTGGAATATAAAATTTAGCCCAAAAGCCAAGCGCTGGGATGCATATACCCTCTGGGCCATTCAGCGTTTCCAGGGAAAATTGAGTGGGGCTAAGGGTGATTTTACAGGTGTAACAGGAGGAAAACCTCGTAGTTGCCAGGTGAAACAATCGTTAATTGAGAGTGGAAAGTAAGGCGGAAGCACGGTCTATCTGGCCCATTGTGGGCGGAGGAGAGTGAATATGAAGAGAGAACAATCTAATGAATGCAGGGGGTTGCAGCTTAGGGTCGAAGGTTCGCTGAAAAGAACCCTAAGTAATGCCTATAATGTTGAAAGCGCGATGTGCACTAATGGCATTGCATTCCTGCTGACAACATCCAGTTATTTGAGTCCTTTTTTTGACTATTGAATTCTACTCTCCATTTTTCTAAAATTGTGCATATTACGCGGTTTACGTTCACTAATTGTCTAAAAGATGTCCTACATACAACATGGCTTTCCACTATCCCGCATTGCATGCATGATGCATGTTACGTTGTAAATTTTTAAAACTTCTGATTTATATTCTACACCCTACAATTCCTCACCTGACATGACTTTTATTAAATAAATTAATATTTTACCCTCAAAAAAACATGTCTATTCCATGATAACTATGATTACTTCAGTGTCATCATAATTAACCAATTTTCACAAACTTCCTAGTGACTCCGATAGAAAAAAAAATTATAATAAAGATTAAATAAACTAACATCCGTGTCTTATGTGCTCTTACGCCGTGGTTAAAATCCTCTTCTTTTTTTCTTTATATATATATATATATATATATATATATATATATATATATATATATATATATATATATATATATATATATATATATATATAATTTTATGGACGACCACAGACGTACAAATTTTACTGACATTCCTTATAGGTTGGTGGACACGTACATATTCAACAATGACAGTGTGATGAGGTTTTAACATTTAGAATAGGCCTCTCGATCTCATTTCAGGGGAACACCAAGTTTTATAAAGAACTCTGATGACTCTGAACACGGTTTTAGATAAGCTGGTGTAGTAGTTCATTAACCTTGAAATCCATTGCTAAACAGTTTTACATTCAGAGAAGCATCGCTGCCAAAGCATCCGTAATTTAAGTACGTGTAAACATCAGTATTTATTTCAACAGCAATGCCATGGATAACTGGTAATACTTTCTTCTCTCTCTCTCTCTCTCTCTCTCTCTCTCTCTCTCTCTCTCTCTCCTATAAATATATATATATATATATATATATATATATATATATATATATATATATATATATATATATATATATATATATATATATATATATATATATATATATATATATATTTATATATATATATATATATATATATATATATATATATATATATATATATATATATATATATATATATATATATATATATATATATATATATATATATATATATATATATATATATATATATATATATATATATATATATATATATATATATATATATTTATATATATATATATATATATATATATTATATTACATATATATATATATTACATATATATATATATATAGCATATATATATATATATTACATATATATATATATATTACATATATATATATATGACAATTTGTCGAAAATTGCATTTTTCCTAACTATACAAAACCTGAGGTCCTTTAACAATAGGAAGTAGCTAGCGGCAGCTGGAACGGTCGTAAGCTTCGAACAAGGGAGAACGGTAGTTAACTGCTTGTCCGATCGTCGCGCGGCGGTAAACAAATCACTTTTGCTTTTGGCCCATGCAAAATACGCAGAGTGAGGGGTGGCATGAGGAGGGACTATATGTAAAGGACCTCAGGTTTGTATAGTTAGGAAAAATGCAATTTTCGACAAATTGTCATTTGTTCCGATACGTAATACAAACCATCGGTCCTTTAACAATAGGAAGACTCACTTCGTTGGTGGGAGGAATCTGAGTCTTTTGATGAACAGACTGGTGTTCGTCCATCCCTGGAATGCCTCCCTGGTCGTCAAGAGCGAGGGAGGGATCCAAGCCTCTGTCCGATTGATCGGGGTGTGCACCGCAGGATCAATGGTCAGACCTCTGGGCCGAGTACTAAGAGAGAGGGCAATAAGCGGTATCTCTTCGTACCAGCATTGTAAGAACTTTTTCCTGTACATGAGCAAATATAAAGTAATGGGTTTGTCTCATGTAGGCATCCACTTTCTCCCCCTTGTTGGAGAAAGTGGCGGATATACACTCCTATCTCTAGTTAAAGAGATAGGATGGAGCTCGGTTGAATAGCTTACCTGCATCTGACTCCCTTCCAGCGTGGTAACGACCGTATCCCTCTGCCCACAGGTAGAGGTAGAGAAAGATGGTGAAGAGAAGCCAGTCACTCTCTCATTCGCACATTCATTCTCCCAGTCTACCAGGAATCGATGCTGTTCTGCCTGCCTCGGGTTCTGGGTAAGCTTACACAACGTGTTGAGCAGCCAACACAGGTCCAAGGAAAACGATCCAAGGACTTGTGGGCAATATCCCGAAGGTAGAAGGACGTGAAGGTGGTCTGGTTGGCCCAGACACCTGCCTTCAGGACCTGCGCCACGGAGAAGTTCTTACGGAACGCTAAGGAGGGTCCGATACCTCTGACTTCGTGGGCTCTCGGTCGGAGCGTACGGATGTCGTCGCTACCATCAGCCTCGTACGCTCTCCTGATCACCTCACGCAGCCAGAAAGAAAGCGTGTTCTTGGAAACTTCTTTCTTGGTAACCCCAGTGCTAACGAAGAGGCGTCGACACTCAGGCCTGAGGTGTCGAGTTCTCTTCAGATAGCGCCGTAGCGCCCTCACAGGACAAAGCAGCATCTCATCCGCATCATTATCGGTGAAGTCCAGAAGGGAGGGGATCGTGAAAGACTCGAACCTGTCGTCAGGGATCGACGGATTCTGAGTCTTGGCTACGAAGTTCAGGACGAAATCGAGCGTCACAGATCCCCAGCCTCTGGTGTGTTTAACATCATAAGAAAGACCATGTAGTTCCCTTACTCTCTTCGCCGATGCCAGGGCCAGCAAGAAGAGGGTCTTGAGGGTCAGATCCCTGTCTGACGACTCTCGGAGTGGCTCGAAGGGTCTTCGAGTCAAACTCCTAAGGACGAGAGTCACATCCCACGCAGGGGGCCTGAGTTCCCTGGGTGGGCAAGACCTTTCGAAGCTCCTCATTAGCAAGGAGATCTCGAACGAATTCGAGATGTCCAGTCCCCTCAGTTTTAGGACGAGAGCCAGGGCGGCTCTATATCCTTTAACTGTGGGTACTGAGAGGAGCTTCTCTCGGCGAAGAAACACGAGGAAATCCGCTACCTGCTGAAGAGTGGCTCTGAGAGGAGACAGACCCTGTCTACGACACCAACCACAGAAGACGGCCCACTTCCCCATGGTACACAGCTGCAGAGGACTGTCGGACGTGTCCAGCCATCTATGTTGCTGCGCTACGAGAAAAGCCTCTCGTTCGCAAGAGATGGTGGATAACAGCCAGCCGTGAAGTTGAAGGGACTGGACTGCTTGGTGGTACCGTTCTACGTGTGGCTGGGCTAGAAGGTTGTGCCAACTGGGTAGCTCTCTCGGTGCGTCCGCAAGAAGAGCCAGCAGGTCCGGATACCAAACGGCTTGAGGCCGTTTGGGAGCCACCAGGATCATTCTGAGATTGGGAGTGACCAGCGCTCGACTGATCACTTTCCGAATCAGACAGAAGGGAGGAAAGGCGTAGGCGAAGAGGTTGTCCCAGGGGTGTTGGAGAGCGTCCTCTGCAGCTGCCCATGGGTCCGGCACGGCTGAAAGAAAACCTGAAGTTTTCTGTTGTGCCGGGTGGCGAACAGGTCTACGACCGGTCGCCCCCACAGGTTGAAGAGCCTTTCCGCCACGTCTTGGTGTAGAGACCATTCGGTCCCTATCCCTGATCCCGACGGCTGAGCTTGTCCGCTACTACATTCCTCTTGCCTGGAATGGTAGCGTGCTGACAGCTCTATCGAGTGAGCCGTGGCCCACTCGTGCACCTGCACTGTCAACTGATGGAGCGGAAGAGACACTAGCCCCCCGCCCCCCCTGCTTGTTGACATATGCCACTACTGTGGTGTTGTCGCACATCAACACCACTGAGTGTCCCACCAAGCGGTCCTGAAACTCTCGGAGAGCGTTGAACGCCGCCTTGAGTTCCAGGACATTGATGTGAAGGTGCTTTTCGTGATGGTCCCACACACCTGCAGTCAGCAACTCCTCCAGGTGTGCGCCCCATCCCTCGGTCGATGCGTCTGAGAACAGAAGCATCTCCGGGGGGGGAGTGCGTATGGGCACTCCTCTAAGAGGTTCTTGTCGTCGAGCCACCAGGCTAGGTCCTGCCTCACCTTGTCCGTGAGAGCCACGGGAAAGTAAGGAGGATCCTTGGCCTGAGACCAACTCTCCCTTAGCCTCCACTGGAGAGACCGCAGGTGAAGACGCCCGTGAGGGACTAACTTCTCGAGTGACGACAGATGGCCGATCACGACTTGCCATTGCTGTGCTGCCTGTTCCTGCCGAGACAGGAACCGGCCGGCTGCCTCCCTGAATTTGCTGATACGCAAGTCTGCGGGAAAGACCTGCCCTGCTACCGTGTCTATCAGGCATACCCAGGTACTTCATCTTCTGCTTGGGTTCGAGATCGGACTTCTCGTAGTTTATCACGATCCCCAGATCGCGACAAAAACTTGAGGAGTCGATCTCTGTCCTGTAGCAACTGCGAGCGGGAGCTCGCAGGACTAGCCAATCGTCGAGATACCTCAGAAGACGTATCCCGTGCGAATGAGCCCAAGCTGACACCAGAGTGAAACACTCGCGTGAACACCTGTGTGGCGGTTGAGAGACCGAAACAAAGTGCCCTGAATTGGTACACCGTCCCGTTCGAAGATGAAGGCGGAGGTACTTTCTGGAGGACTGATGGATGGGTATTTGAAAATACGCGTCCTTCAAGTCCACTGAAAGCATGAAATCGTTCCCCCTGATCGAGTCGAGCAGCACCGAGCGTGCCGACTCCATCGTGAACCGCGTCGTGCGAACGAAGCGGTTCAGGGGAGAGAGGTCTATCACCGGACGCCAGCCCCCCGATGCCTTCTCCACTAGGAAGAGGCGGCTGTAAAAGCCCGGACTGGTCCTCCACGATTTCTACAGCTCGTTTCGCCAGCATGGTCTTGATCTCCTGTCGAAGAGCGTTGTCCTTTGCTGATCCCCGGACATAGGTCTGTAGATGGACTGTTTGGATATGAGGGGGGGCCGAGACTCGAAGGGTAGTAGATATCCCTCCCGAAGGACGTCTACTATCCAGTTCTCGGCGCCGTAGCGCTGCCAAGTCGCCCAATGGCTCGCCAGGCACCCCCCACTTCCGGCAGCAGGTGAGGGGGAACGCCGTCCCTAGCGTTTCCCTCCTCGTTTCAACTTCTTCCCACCACCTCCTCGGGAAAGGAGGGTTGGGAGGAGGGCTGATTACGGCCTCCTCTAGCAGAAGTCGAAACAGCAGGAGTCTTCACACGGGGCTTGGACGGTGCAACCGTCTTCGCCGTCGTGGAAGCGCTAGCCAAGCTCTTTGGCTTGGCCGCAGTCGCTTGAGATTGCCCAGTAACCTTCGAGACTGCCTGGTGAACTAAGCGGTCACTGTCATCAGTGCGCCGCCTTTCCACCGCAGCGTCCACCATCTCTCCGGGAAAGAGAGCTGGGGAACTCCTAATGGGTCCATTGCGAAGCCCGAGTGCCGCCTCACGCCCGGCCCCCTTGGTCACTCGGGTAAGGACTGCGTCCCTACGTCGAAGAACCAAGTTGGCCCACAGGTTAGCAGTCTGATGGGCGAGGTAAGAGATCGCTCTTCCTCCAGACTGGCACAGTCTCCTGAAAGAAGCGTCGTCTTCGAGAGCAGAACTCCCGGAGCCGGCCGCTACTTTGGATATTGTGAGGGACCACAAATCCAACCAAGAGACTGCCTGGAACGCTGCCATAGCGGTAGATTCCAGGGCAAGTGCCTCCTGCTGCGAGAACCAGAGGTTCTCCGACAGGAGCTGCTGCAGGGACACACCTGGAGTTAGCCTCGCTAACTCCGGGTTAACCTGTTTAGGCAGTATCGGGTCTTCCGAAGGCACGTAGAATCGCCTCTGACGCTGTAGAGGGGGAGGAAGCAGCTTAGAAGACCGTCCGGATTTCAGTGAATCCTCATGTCCTGAGACGAGATTCTCAACTTGATCCAGGACCGAGTCTGCAAGCTCTGATCGCGGTAACCCCACCATCATTTTGGGTTCCCTCTTGGGACCCCAAAATGATTCGAGCCGGGACGTGGGCTCTGCCGGTGGTAGCGGCGATCCTTCCGCAAGGTCATTATGCTGACGAATCAGCTTTAACTGACCTCTGCAAAGTTCCTCTGTATCTCGGGAGTTACTGCGTCTTGTGGAGTAGGACCGTCCAGTCCCTCCAGCAAGAACAGGTCCCGCGCTACTCCTCCTTCAGAAGGAGGAACAGCGACCACAGACACCCCTGACGGTCGCCTCCAACTACTTGCGCGTACGTTCTGGTCGGTCCTAAAACCGTGCCTGAGCCATACGGTGTCATAGCGGGGTCACGAGCGCGCACCTCTCGTGATCACTCCTCGGTACCTCGCTCCTCCCGGTATAGCCCGAGGAGGTTGAAGGTACGGGAGAGGCAGACCTGACGCTCCCCCCTCGCTCGCTGGCAGGACCAGCGTGCGTGGAGGGCTGCTGCTGATCATCAACCCGAGGTGGCGATCGAGCAGCAGGCCTAGCCTTGCCGCTCGCCTGGGGCGAGAGGCTCGGCTGAGAACGTCGAGACTGATCTCTAGCGTCAGGCGAGCTGTTGCTGGTCACCGTCTCCGCCCGGTCCCTATGGGAGCGGCGGTCAGGTGACCTGCTAGGCTCTCTGTCGCGGCGAGACCGGCCAGCGTCCTCTCGGCGCGTCGAGCCGCTGGTACCAGCCGTGGCTGGTACCGACGGCCGCAGGGACCCCTTCCTCGCCTCAACCCGTGGCTGGTCAGCGACCGTCACGTCAACCCGAGCAGCCAGTTGATCGCTGCGAGAGCGTCCACTGGCCTGGCGAGAGTCGTGCGCACGACTCTCGCCAGTCTTCTGCTCCGCGCCGCTGTCTTGACGGCGAGCGAGCTCGGACGTCAAGACTTTGGCTGGACGGTCTCCCGTGGAAGAGCGTCCACTCGGTACTTCTCGCGAACGAGAAGCAGCCGAGACGGAACCTGGTTTAGCGGCAGAACCGCTAACACCAGGTGAGGACGTACCAGCCGAGGCTGGTACACCTCTGGTCCCCGTCGTCTTCTTCTTTGCAGAGGAAGAGACGGGCCCCGTTCCCGAAGGAACAGGAGGACCAGCAGAAGAGCTCCCCGACTCGCCTGAGCGAGCCGGGCCCTTAGAAGATCCCGAAGGAGTCTTCTTAGGGGGGGAGGAGGCAGCCTTCTTCTTCTTCGGCTGTTTAGCCTTAGAAGTCGAAGGGGAAGAGGAGGCAGCAGACGACGACGACACCTTCCTCTTCTTCTTCGCCAGGCTCCGCAGGACAGACGTCAGGTCTTCCATCCAGGAGGGAGCCGGGGCAGTTGCCGAAGCAACAGGGCCCGACTGCACCTGTCCGGAAAGACCTGAGACTGTGACAGCACCACCAACAGCAGGAACAACAGGAACAGGTCCAGGAACAGCAGGAACAGCAAGCACATTATCTGAAAGAGAAGGAGCAGCAGGGACAGCAACAGGTACGGCAGGTACCGCAGGAGAGCCAGGCGTCCTGTCGGCAGCTACCGTCATCTTCTCGGCACTGGCGGCAGGTCCAGGGGGGTACTCTTGGGGCAGCGGAAGTCTGGGGTCGGCAACACAAAGAACCCAGGTGGCGGTGGCACCGTCCTCTTTGGTACGGCAGTAATCGGTTTGTGTATTGCAGCCGTGGGTGTCACCGACATTACATGTGGTGTATACACCAAGTGCGGTGGCATATCATAAGCTGTGTAGATATTGTGGTAGTGGTATTGTTGGGACCGTACCATGAGTGACCACTGCCGACCCCGCCAAACCGCTGAATTAACCCCTGTATACTAGGCACTCCCTGCAGTCCCAGCGACTCCCACACCTGTCCCAGGTCGTCCTTCGCTGATGGCACACCTGCGGAGGAAGCAACAGTCGGTTAGTTAGAGGGGTTTCCTCGCGCCTGGGGGGAGAAGAAGAACCCCACCAGAGCGGACGGAAGACCCCGAATACAACTGGACGTCCGGGTAGGCGGGCGCCCTCCTCCACACTCGACGGATCAAGAGAGGAGAAAGACTCCGCTACCCCCCCCGCAGGGGAAGGCGCGAAACGTGGGGGCTGGCCGGGGGGCAGGAAAGAAGACGAAGTGTCCGTTACAAAGGAGTCACTGGACTTTCCGATGACTTCTTTGGCGGCCTAAGTCTCTTCCTGCCCTCGTACAGCACCCACTGCGCCTCGGACCAATTCATACATGTTACACATGGCTCGGTGCGGGAGCATTCTCGCCCCCGACACCGAGTACAAACCTCGTGTGGATCCACATCCACAAATGATCTGAATCCGCCGCATTTACGCCCCTCCAGCCGGGACACCAATCTACGGGCGACTGGGGGGCGCGGCGAAATCTCCATTTCTTGATCACTCATTATTAATATGAAAAAAGAAATGTAAAGTACTTACAAGCATACACTCTCAAACACACTAGGAAAAAGAGGGCTGATACTCAAAGCAAACGACAAAGCGGGCAGAGCGATGACGAGCACGTCCTATCCTCACACGGCCGAAAGCAAAAGTGATTTGTTTACCGCGCGACGATCGGACAAGCAGTTAACTACCGTTCTCCCCTTGTTCGAAGCTTACGACCGTTCCAGCTGCCGCTAGCTACTTCCTATTGTTAAAGGACCGATGGTTTGTATTACGTATCGGAACAAATATATATTACATATATATATATATATATATATATATATATATATATATATATATATATATATATATATATATATATATATATATTACATATATATATATATATATATATATATATATATATATATATATATTATATATATATATATATATATGTGTGTGTGTGTGTAATATATATACAATTTAAATATATTTAATAATATTATCATATATATTTAATATATATTAGAATAGAGATTTAAATGTAATATATATATTATATATATATATAATAATTATATATAATATAAATGGTAATATATAATATTATATATATATTATATATATATACTATATATATTATTAATATATATATTATGTACAATCCTTATATATTAATATATGGTAACTATTTATAATATATATAATAATATATATATGTATTAAATAATTAATACCATATAGCATATAATATTTAATATTATGATTATATATATATTTAGATATATTAGCTATATTATAATATATATAATATATATAATATTATAATATATAATGGAATATAATGATATAAAAATAGTATTAAATGGTATCTAATATATATTTATATATATTATATATATATATATTATATATCTAATAAAATATTATAGAGAGATAGAGAGAGAGAAGAGAGAGAGAGAGAGGGAAGAGAGAGAGTATAGAGATATAGAGAGGAGGAGAGATATATAGATATATAAAGATAGGTAATCGATAAGGAGATAGATTGAATATAGATATATAGATATAGAGTATATATATGTAATATATAGGATACAAAATATATAAATGTATATTATATATATATAATAATATATATATATATACTTATATATTATATATATATATATAGAGAGAGAGAGAGAGAGACGAGAGAGAGAGAGAGAGATGAAGAGAGAGAGAGAGAGAGAAATTCCCCTTTTAAATCTGTATAAACAAGCCATACACACGTCGAGCGGACTTCGGAAAGCTATTGACAAATGGTTTCCTCTGAGCTATCTACATTATGCACGACTGGTACTGGGGTCCTTTTGCATATGTTGAGTAAATGGGAAAATTGGAAGCGGCGAAAAAAAATATATAAAAAATCCCCTCCCGCGCCTTCCAGCGACATTTCAAAGTTTTAATATAAATTCCAAGTTCTGTAAGATTTTGCATAGCATGCGCCATACTTGCAACACTCACGGGAAATTGTGGACACGGGAGATTTGGAATTGGTAGAGGAAACTAAACATATTGCCGTTAGTAAATTACAGTGCTGACATTCACGCAACAATATACACTATTTCCACATTTCATACCATCATATGTGTTTTTCTTATTTTTTTTTTCTAAGTTTGGTAGCAGAAAGGCTTTCATAGCTCATTTCGGTCTCCTTGGAATAATAATAATGATAATATTATTGGTGCTGGTATAGCTGGTATACCAGCTATACCAGCCCTTAAACCAAAGACGACCCCGGCCCCGAACTGAACTACGCCTACGGAATAATGCCGGCACTGATGACGACCCCTGCTTGACTGGACCTGATATCCTGTTTAAATAAAAGATTACCTTCAGTATTTATAATTTTTTTGAAAATTCCCGATATGAATATCGGCCAGCTACTCAGAGGCATCGCTGAGCCTGAGAAGCGAATTGTAAGGAAAATAGAAAAAACAATATATAAAATCAACTCGCTTAATTCTGCTATTCTTTTTAACAGTGTTTGCCTAAAAGAGGGTCTTCTACCAAAATAATAATAATAATAATAATAATAATATAATAATAAAATAATAATAATAATAATAATAATAATAATAATAATAAACTATCTATTGATAATTATTCACGCTACCTCATACCATGTATATATATATATATATATATATATATATAGATATATATATATATATATATACATATATATATATATATATGGTAATATATATATATATATATATGTATGTATATATATATATATATATATATATATATATATATATATATTATATATATATATGTGTGTGTGTGTATGTATTTCTTTAAAAAAAAGTTTAGTGGTCAGAAACAGAGATGGGGCAGATTATGGCAAATGCAAGAGAAGTACGAAACCCTTGCAGGAAAGGTTATTAGTTAAAATTTGTCATCTCACTTAGCTATTGGCACTGGTACACACACATCAACCATAAGCTATTAAAACGATTAGAGGCCAAGTACTCAAATGAACAAAGATAACCCAGCAAACGGCCTTATAAATTAGGCTGTCCCAAACGTCTTTCGAGGAAGCATGCAAATCAAAATAAATAAAAAAAAAAGCGTCTAACGGTATACTCCTACAGATAGTTGTCGGTTCAGAATGAGACCAGACATAAACAGGGAACTTGTAATGCAAGTCGGCCATGTTGTGTCTCAGCTGTGTTGATTACGCAATCATACAAATTTTTCGATAATTTTGCAATGATATTATACTTTATACTTACCAATCCTTTAAAAATGGTAAACACTTGCAGTGTGCTTGGGTATCAAAATAGGTCAAACAGACGGCAAATCGTAGTTACTCTGTAAAGACAAAGCCTTTTTTTTCTCATTTTTATGTACATAGTTTTCCTGTCCGCGTCGTACCTCACATCATTGTATTGAGCATTTTTTGGCCCTTGTCACCGATATATCATTCTTATACGTTGGCCCATTGTAGCAAATAACATTCCTGTATACATATGTCTGTCAAGAAATACAAATCCAGGTCAGATCAAGTCATTTTGTGTCAGTATCGGTCGGCAAACTACATATCCGCCCGCGCACCTGTTTATAACTCGTTATAAATAGTCAACGGCTGTGTTTACGTGCTGCTCTGTGAGCAAGAGCCCATGCTGACACAAGGCCAGTTTAATAAAAAACAACAACAACAAAAGTCTACGGACTGCTCTATGAGCAAGAGCCCCTGCTGGCATATGGCCAGCTTAATCTCAAACAACAGTAATAAGGTGTACTGCTTCCACCTGCCTCTTCAGCGCTCCTTCACAACTCAGTCCCCACTGTGTGAGAAATCCTGGATGAAACTCAAAAGATGAGTGAAAGGGGACCCCGACTTTGGGGATTTCCAGAATAAATAGGGCCAATTTTCTAGTCAATACACGAAAATCTGCTCAAATCACTTCAAGAGTAATGAGTGATAATAATTGTTTGCGAATTAATGGTAATGGTGAATAATTAAAGAAGTCTAGCACAATTATTTCACAAAGTCATTCATGAACAGGTGCTCTTTCCTTTTGTCAAATTATAAACTATTTCGAGCAGCTTGGAAGTTATTTTGGTCAAATCTTTAAAACATGTAGCAGATAGTGAACTACGAATGTTAAAATTTACATTAAATATCTAAAGTGCAAATAATGGTTACTGTTGTCAAAAATCTCCCCCCTCCACCCCCAATTAGGCAGGTTCTAAATGTGCCTGGATGGTGTGGGAGACCATGATGATCTGGCCTGAAATTAAACTATGCAAATTTAACAAAATACACGAACTGAAAGGACTCGCACCAACGTACAACTTACAAAAGGAAATAAAACCTTAAAACAATGGACGACGGGGTTCCAAATACACACAAGGACAAGAAATTAAGAGTTTAAAAAAAAAACCGTGGAAAAATCTCACATCGGTCTCGAAGTGTGTCACCGTGTACACACACAAAACCGTACTCATGCAACAATTCGCCTATTCGATTACTTCAATATCGACATTCACGTGAACTGAAATATTTCAAGAGTCCAAAATCGCATCTCAAAAGCGTAAGGAAGGCAACTATTCCTTCGTTATTTACCGGTTTATTGTTTCATCTCTTTTATGCAGTGAAGGCTCAGAGACTATGTAAAATTAATCTTCCGTTTTAGTGGATTGTTCCATTGGTTTGCCATTTTTTCGTGAATGGTTCCATAACTTCCGTAGAATAACGAAATTTAATATTAATTTTTCCTTTGTTTACAACGCTTGACCTAAAAGATGACTGCGGCTTATCAATGCTCGTCTGAGGAACTTAACTATTCTAGCCATGCGAGAGAGAGAGAGAGAGAGAGAGAGAGAGAGAGAGAGAGAGAGAGAGAAACTATCACTGAGCCAGTCTCACCAGCAAATCAAAACTACTGTACCTTCTATAAACATCATATAAAAAATATGCACCTCGTATGCCTCCTGATCCATGATACTTTGTCCTTTTCTCAATACTTCCAACTCCTGACAATACTTTAAAACAAACTAAGCATAATAAAGACTTCAGTTTTAAATTAAGGAAACTCTCCCTATTGAAAGTCATATAGAACCAGTTAATTCTTTTCCCGCTTTTACCAGATTATACTGTACTTATAGTAAAGTTCATACTGTACTTATAGTAAAGTCAATGCACTGGATTTTTTCCAAAGGGCAACTTGACAACGCCCGTACCAGCGGACAAAGACACTTGCCGACGATGACTAATTCCACCGACCTATCAACTGGCAAATCTAGTTTATCCGCCCAACACACCAGCCTGATAGTATACTCATCACACGACGACTTTAAAACACTTTTCCAGACAATCTGTTCGACGTGACGTCAGAAGCGGCTATTCTTTTCAAGTCCCGTCCATACAGTCGATAGTTTGTTTGTATGGTGTTTTTACGTTACATGGAACCAGTGGTTATTCAGCAACGAGACCAACGGCTTTACGGACTTCCGAACCAAGTCTTCTATCACCAGAAACACAAATCTCTGACCATTCCGGTCGAGATTCGAACTCGTGGCCACAGAGGGGACAGGTAAAGACCATACCAACCACGCCACTGGGGCGCTGCCCACACGGACAAGCCTTGCTCGATGTGAAGTCACATCGAGCATTAAAACTGCAATATTTGATGTAAACAACTTATGCTTATTCAATGTAAAAATTTTCGCTTGTAGCTGTGCCAATCTGCATTACGTACTAAGTTTGCTTATTATAAAACTTTTGCTTATTATAAAACTTATTTAATCCTCAATTTTCTGTTATGTGATGTTAATTTCAAGAGTTATATACAAACTATTATGGCATACTACTAATGCAGGTTTGAAGTTATTTTCGTAATTTATGTGCTCCATAGCATTAGCCCCTTATAGAATACTCTTAATCATTAAAAGTTTTACTCTTCAGTATATCACTTCTACCATCCATCAACCCTTTATTTTCTTTGCAAAGTTCACATAAACGCGAGATATTAGTTTTTCCCGGCCTCCCCCCTCGGCGGGGAAAAAAAAAAAAAAAAAAAAAAAACCATCTCCCTATTGGCCTCTTCCATATGAAAAGTTACAAAAGACAAAAAGTTCTTGTTACATATATTAAAGTTTAAAACCAGATTTTCAACAAACCCCTTTATTCACAACACAAGGCATTTTGCTCAGGTTTAGTTAATTTTCAAGAGGAGTCTAGTACATCTTACCAAAGGTTCCAACATCATGCTAAATCTTTCCAGCCTACGGTGTTACCATAATGGATCGTCCAATTAATAGTTAAAGTCTAGAAAACTTGCCCATGGTTTTCCTGCTGCCAAATTTACTAGTCTCCATTTATCTCATTCCGATAAGCATGATGCATTGTTAAAAAAAAGATATGGGCCGGTATCTATCATTTCTTCAGTCTCTCATATTCCAGAGTATTCATTTAAATTCTTAAATGCCGCGAACTACTCTTGGATGAACTTTCCCAAACCCGCACTAAACAGAAGGATCAAATCAAAATTTTATAAACAGGAAAAAACTGCAAATTTCTCAAGACAACTGCACATATACATAGTAGTTTTACATAAATCCTAACCCTAACCCAAATACGGATACTTAAAATCTTAGGTCGTCGAGTTTGTCAAATCGGGGACCATTAAGATGAATAAAAAAATATCAAGATGTTAGATATCACTGCAGAAGAACCATGCATTATCAAAACCATTCCTGGTAGCAGTTCGCATATCTATTACCGAGCAATAGCATTCATTCAGGATTAACCAAAGTTATTCTGCACAAATCCAAAATCTGGTAGCCCTCTGTATTTTAGCTATTTATACAATTCTCCATTAATTTTTCACATTGAAAGACATGAAGGATTAACCAAGTATTTACAGACTATGATAAGCTGAAACCCTGAGTCACCGCTTATAATGGAAATAAAATTTAGTTGTAGAAAATCCTTTTATTTACATAAATATTGCACACTTAAACATCAGTGTCAGGACAGCGGTCATCATGCCTCTCCAAATTCCTTCTAAACTGTGTCTGCGCCCTTTCTAGCTTCTCCAGTGCAATGTGCATATTTTCTATGACATGGTTAACCAAGTTCACAGATACATCATGATTATCGAAATCTGCCCTAACTTGTAGGATCTCGTTGAAGGCTTCATTCAAGTGTCTCAAGGTATCAAACACACTATCCATAGAGCAATTCTCATCGGTTTTCACCTTTCCATCAGTTACAAGTTCTTGAGCGAGAATCCCAGTCACGTCCGACATGTTCATAGCAATCTCTGCCTTTCCTGCTGCAATCAACATCTCGTCTAACTTCGACCAGAAAACCCAAGGCAAAGGAACTCTCTCATTCGAACTTTGACCTTCCAAGATATAAGGGAGATTGTCTTCTCTGTTCAATGCAGCTGCAGCTTTTCCATAAACATCAGTCATAATGCCTTGCAAAAACCGAAAAGTCTTGGACGCATCCTTCAGTCTGAGTTTTCTTTTATTCATGCAGACACAAACTTCAGCTGTAAAGATAACCCTACATTATTTTATATTCTATTCAAGCACAATGTATATACTATTCAAGCATATTAAGTTATAACTAGTTAGTCATTTTACCTTAAAAGTTATGGAAAAAATGTTAAATATTAATCTGCATGGTAACAATGTAACTGACCCCAACCTACCAGGAAGGCGAGCAGAACCAGCGTGTAAAGACCTTTCATTGGCAGATGAAGAAAGTCTTTCAGGTATCACCACATTCTCTCTTCAGACCTTGTAGGTGCTAATCTCAACTTGGGGGATAAGTGATTTTCAGCGTCGTCCGATTTAACCAAGTTCAGGGCAAACACTGCATTGATAGCATTCACTGCATTTTCTGCATTGACAGCATTTTCAGCATTCCCAGCAGTTTTAGCATGTACTGCATTATCTGCATTCTCTGCACTCAAGGCATTTTTAGCATGGATGGCATTCTCTGCATTAACAGCGTTCTCAGCATTAACAGCATTTTCTGCATTAAAGATCTTTCCACACGATCCAAGTATCCCCAATATCAGACTTTCTTGGGAGCTTGACCTTGCAAGTTGAGCCACTGTTTGATAAATATGATAAAAAATTAGACAAAACTAGACTAAAAAATTAATTTATCTAACCTAGAAATTAATGTACATAGGACTACTGTATAGCTTTGTTTCAAGCCCATTAAAAAAAAAAGGCAACTTTCCAAAAGTAATGTTTCATGCAACAACACTGCCAATACTAATATATGGTAGCCACAGCAGCTTTTGCCCATAGCAATATATATATAAATAAAATAAACCTGTGCATCAGCATAAATACTACCTCAGGCTATTACAATAAAGGGAAGGGGGGGGAGGGGTTAGAAAGAAAAGTATTATACTAATACTAATGTTGAACAGTCATATTAACATTTTCATTCAAACACCAATATCCACCATTCCACCATATTTCAGTGTTCACCCATATCCACCCTTCCACCATATTTCATGGTTTATTCCAAAACTCATGAAAAATCATAGAATTTAAGCCAAAGGCCATGTACTGACATTATGAAGTAATTCTAAAGCTGATAAGGAAATTAACAGCAAGGTGGCCTGAAAAGTGTAGCGATAAGTAAACTTCGCAGCCGCACTACAGTGTGTTACAGAGGGTGGAAAGTCAGATGATCTGAGAATATGAGAAGTAAAGTAATATGAACTAAAACAATTGGCAAGAGGTTGAAAAGTCTTGATAGGAGAATGTTTGATTAAAGGAGGTACAAATAATACTAAGAGGTACAGTAATAGGAAAAGGCTACAGCTGATGGCTGAGGAACACTGCTGGGCACCAGGAGAAGCCTGTAGAGGACTAAGTTAATAGATAATTTTCAGTTTACATCATACCGAATTTAAACAATAGTTATTTGACATATCGGTTTTATGTAAATTTTTATTTAGTACCTGTCTCAAACTTTACTTAGAAACACTTGCTACAAAATTTTAGTACAAAGGCTTAATGCTAGTCCCTATATTTTGCCAATCATTCTCTACTCATTCAGTGTCGAGATATTATCCTTCAAAAATTAGTTTAAATTTTAATGTCTAGTTGTGGAAACAGTAACCGTAAAACAGTCTACTACTTACAACACTCTCCATCAGTCTCTTCTCCAAACAAGGGTCGTCACACTTGGCAGAATTGAAGTTACACTCATTTCCATAAGTCACACCATTGGAACCACAAATTGGTCTATATTCTAGGGTACATATCTGAATGGGACACCCAGGACCTGCAGTCATAATATTGTAAACCCTGTGATCTTCGAATTAAAATCACACAAGAAAATGGAACAAGCTCTCCACTGACAAGTAAATCAAAGTTTAATTTTCACTAACTTATGGTAAATGGGTACGTAGGAGAACACCTGGTTTGCTATTACATCAACAGGAACCCATGAAAACCACCAGAATTGGAAGGCTTATACTTACTACATTCTCCAACATGTTTGAAACCAATGCACTTGTTCTTACAACTGGCTACTCCTAGAAACAGTTGTTACTGTAAGTTCTAACCATCAGTCCCACAAACTGGATCATAATTTTCAGGAGACAAGCCTGTTGGCATGCAATTCCTGTTGGAAGTACGGAATCTAATTAAACCAACAAACTCTGTCAAGTCTCTGAAAACTAAAGCTGGTTTACAATCCTTTGCCTTACAAGAACTATATTACAAAGGTCTTATTTTCTTCAATAAAACAGATAAGAGTAACCACTACCTGCATTACCAAAAAACACTGCAACAGAAATATATCAAACTGCTTTAAAACCTATTGCCTGACAAAGTCAATCTTGAAGCACTAGCAGACTTACCACATTCGCCTTTATGCTCAAGGCCAAGGGTCTTGTCATGGCAAATTGCTACTTCTAGAACACAATTATTACCATAAGTTTTACCATCTGTGCCACAAACAGGATCGTATATTTTATTGCAGGCCTTCAAACAAGGATCACCTGTGTTGAAAGAATGAAGAAACACACTGAAAAAAATGGGTTATATCTGAAAAGCCAAATTTACTCAAAACTATTTCAATCTGGTAGTCAACCATGTTAAGTAACATTTATTCAAGGAACTTTAGGAGAAAAGAAAAAACAATTACAATCAGCATAAGCTACAAACTTTGCAAGCAAAGTAAAAACACTGCAACTTTAGCACCTAAACTTCTCAACTGATAGCATTACTAGGCTAACCAGTACTAGCGTCCAGAATTATTTATAATGTAATATTTCATACTTACAGATACTACCACCACTAACCAATCTTGTCATTCTGACAACTTCCAACAGTTGTCTAAGCCAGTCTTCCACATCTTTATCATCTGCACCGTCTTGAATCATGACACAAACATCTAATACACAAGAATCTGGAATGCATAATTGCATTGAGTTTTATTTCTGCTATCAAGCTGCAAGGTTCCTACACATGTTTTTCCCAACTTTCCAAAATGTATGTGTACCATTGCAACTTGTCAACAGAATGCAGAACTATAAATTACTAAATATTTACCAAGATGCACCGTCGACATGAAGTCATTGTTTTGAATTACACCCTGCAAAGACCTCCTGCATCTTTCTAAATATAATTTCTTCGCCGTCTCTCCTGCTTTACAAGGATCCTCCTAAATTGAAGAAAGGAATATAAAAATTTAGGCCAAAGGCCAAGTGCTGTGACCTATGAAGTCATTCAGCACTGAAATGGAAATTCACAGTAGGGTGGTTGAAGGATTTAACTGGAGGAAATCCTTTTAGTTGCACTAGGAAAAAAAGTTAGGAGGGTGTATAGGATATGATTGAGAGTAACTAGACCTTAGAGCCTAACAAAAACTCTTGGGCTGGTTAAGTGTGGAAAAGTCTGATGAAGGAAGAGAATATGGAGGGGTACAGTAAAAGGAATGAAAAGGGTAGCAACAGGGGGGCCAAAAATGCTGTAAAGACCCTTAAGTAATGCCCAAGTGCATAATGCCACACTATACTACGAGAGGTGTAAATACCCCCTACATGATTCCTAAACTGAACTACAGATATTTATATTCTGAAATAAATATCTTCACAGCAACCAGTCTCAAAACTTAAGAGATTTAATAAAAATTGTACCAGTGTCTTTGTATCACTAATACAGGTTTCCTACATATTCAAAATCTCGGACATTAAAATGACCAAACATTTATGGAAAAACTAAAATATCAAGTTCCATACCGTTTCAGTTTTGAAACACTCTGGACATGGATCACTGCAAGCTGGATCACCTTGTTCACTAGTCTGCAAATACCAGATTAGACTGTTAAACCTGTGGTAACAAATACTACACAATTATAGCCATCAGGAAACTTTTAAAAAACCATTACCATCCACGATGAAGGGAATGCCATAGGGAATTTGGTCAGAGGCTCAACAATGTTATTCCTGGTTGTAAAATCATCCTCCTTGTAAGAGCTGAAATGTCCGCACAGTCCATTCAAGTTCCCTGTGAGACTTGGATGAGCCCATACATCCATTCTGTTTGGACACACTAAAATCTGCAAGAAAATCCCAAACCCAAGCCAATTAATGCCTTAACAAGAAAAACTAATACTCAGATTAATGGGATCTAGAACCACTTGCCACTCCTTCCGTCACATTAATGGAGTAGATATAAATTCGTGACAGTCAAGCTTACTTTAGTCCATTAACTAAAATTTTGAAGTCTTTCCCACAAAATTGTTTAAATCCCAGAGACTAATAATCTTCCATTCATTCAACTTCATTAATATCAAAATGTTCATCTGAAAAGCCTAAAATTCTACTTTCAGAAATTTAGTTGAAAAGCAACACATTAAAAAAGTATATAAAAAAAACAAAAAATACCAAAGTCACTATCTAGCAATATGGAGTGAGGTATGAAAAAGATATCCACTCACTGTTAACTGTGATGAACCAGCCATAGCCAGACACTGATTGCACTTCCACACTAGCACTGGGTGTATCCCCGCTGTACTGGTTACTTTACTGACACCTAATGAAGTCACAGTCTGTAGCTCTCCATTCACTGTATACTGGAAACAAAAATTAACTATTACTTTGAACAGAAAACAAACTTGCCTCAGATATACATTGCCCTAGATATACAATCTAATTACATAAATCTGAAAGCTTACTCTAACCAGCTAGTTTAAATTTTCTTTAAACATTAGAACTACTTACACTGGAAGTCATGCCATGGTCAAAACCAATCACAGTATTGGCATTATCCTTAAAAGTAGTCCTGCTCAGACAAGACGCTCTTCCATTACATGATGAAAAGTCACTGAATATTCCAAATTCTGGGGAATGGCTGAAGGATGACTGTGCTACAGAATAATTACAAGTACCGTGCCAATCGTAGCTATACTCATCAAAAGTTTTTATATGAGGATCGTTGTACAGAGCACAGTGCTTGCCTGTTTGAAATGAGGAACAAAATTGAGGAAAATTAGTTTTTACGTCGCCAATGAATGCTTAAAAAATGGCAACCACATAAGGTTTTATTACGATACTTACAGCAGTCATGAATTGTGCCATTTGTGTACCAATTCCCTTTCCTACACTCAAAGGTGAAGCACTGGAGAGGTAGTTCAGACTTGTCAGCATAAAGCAGGCCATTGAATTCACAACCTGTAAAAGTATTTCTGTAGTCACAGTAGTTTATACAAGCCATCAGCACCTCACTAATAGTAAATCATCAGTTTTCCTGCAGCCACCAAATGTTACAGGTATTTTCACCAAAGAAGTTTCTACGAAGACACTCATTACTAGACCAGGATGGAATGCCATAGACAAAGTTTTGGAAAGTATGTGTCTTGTCTCCGAGTAATGAATGCCAATCTATGAAGTCATCTTTGTATCAAAGCAGCAATAAGTATTCTAAAGCAAAACCAAATGGATGACCCAAATAAATGGCAAACTAATAATTTAGGTTACGTACAGTCCCTCTGCCCTGGCTTTCCAACATATTCAGCTTCAATCTCCCCATTGTTACAAAAAAGTCTTAGGCAGGCATCTGGCAATGTTAGTACCACATCCAGGTGATCATAGTTTTGGTAACCAAAACAACATCCTCTATAGACTGGCAAGATATTTAGATCTGTGGAGAAAGATTAAGCAAACATTAAATTCAATACAACTCCTAATTTTGATATAAAACAAGTATACAAGCTTATCTACTGAAGATTTGAAAGCCAATCTGTCAATGTTTCATATGAACTGAATTAGAGGAAAAAACAAGTTTACTTAAAAATAAATAACCTAACCAGAGACCACACAAATGTTAAATTTTCACGGACTTTCCTCAATTTTCCCAGACTTACTTAAAAATAAATAACCTAACCAGAGACCACACAAATCTTAATTTTCCCAGACTTTCCTTAATTTTCCCAGACTCTTTCCAATACATATATATTTAAAACTTTGTTCACCTAACCTCACCCTTACCAGAATCACCAGGTATCACCCTGGATTTAGCAACATTCACGGTCATGAGTATCAGGAGAATGAACACCAAATGTTTATCCATCTTGCCAACCTGAAACAAAAGATCCAATTTATGTCTTGCACAAATACATGCGTATAAAAAAAACTGCCCATTACACTAGATTCATACCTAGTTACCATGAAAACTAACTTTCCACCACTTTTAGGCCATTATCCCCTCGCCATTTAGAGAACATCTTATTCCCAATAGTATTACAAACTAATTAGCTTACCAAGTACACAAGACAAGCCAAACTTTGGATAGGAAAATCATTCACAATAATACCACATTCTCATAACAGGTAACAAATACAGTACCAAATTCCACCTTTCCAAATAATTTATTTGACCTAACATGAGACTAGTGACGAATTTCTACAAAGCCAAACTGCACTATGTATAATATTCAAAACTAAACAAAACAGTCAGCCCTTGTATGGTTTACCTCTTCCATGTTTTATTTATATCTACAAAAATTAATCACTTCTTGCCAGTGGATTCACATGATAAACTCTACCATGTATAATTCTGTCAATTCACGTGTATAACCCTGCTACACAGTAATTTGAATCAAAATTTATATCAAAAGGCGAAGTGCTAGGACCTACATATATACGGTACGCCATTCAGTGCTAAAAGGTTAAAGGTTTTCAAGGTGCAACAGGAGGAAAATCTTACAGTATCCCTGAAAAAATATTAGATTACTTCAAACTTATAAACCACAAAATTATCAATATCTAGCTAGTAGTATTTGCCAGTTAAAATTTAGCCAGGGGGTCCAAGAGATTAGTAACTGCTTTAGTATGTTGAAGTAGGTACATGCATACCTCCAATATTACTTTTAACTAGATCCATATAATATTCAGCACTAAATTCTAGCAAATTTATAAACTCCTGAATAAAATTATTAGACATACCACAGCATCCACCAAGTAAAAACAATGATCCATAAATATTTACGAGAATTTACTTTTCAGGATTACCAGAATATAATTATAACAAGACCAAAAAAATTCCTATTTGGTCTTTAGCATGACTTGCCTCACACTGCTCAGTACGTATTGTGTGCCAAATCTGAAGCATCACTAATAGCAATAGGAAAGGTTTAAGCATATTGGACCTTCAGCATCTTATAGTATAAGCATAGCTACAGAGCACATCTGCATCATTACTGTACTATGCAGCCAAAACTACACAAGTTTTAAAGGTATTGGTGTGGATAAATGCCAAACACTACTAAGACCCAAACATTTCCCTTTCACTTATTGTGAAAAGTTACATTATGCAAGAGTATAAAGCAAAATTTAAGGCAAGGGTTAATTTAAACTTACTTCGGCATTTATAGTCTAGGCATAAACTAGTTCCCTCACATAGAACAATAAAATATAAGAATTTTTACTTTAGTTGAAATTGAAAGGACTGCCTTCTGAACCAACCAGTGTTTGATGCACCTACAGTGTCCTTTCATACCGACTGATATATCACCTACTTCCAATTAAAACTTCACACCAGCAGTAGCAGTGGAACTATACTCAGTACAATTTTAGTTTATTAACTTATTCCTTGAGTATGATTATCTCCAACCCCTACCTCCATTACTTTATAGTTGTGAAGTAATTATCAAACCCTGACGAAAACTATTTACACAATGCATGCTTCAAGGAAGGATTACCTCCAACCCATACCTCCATTACTTTGTAGGTGTGATAATTTTCAAACCCTGACAAACTATTTACACAATGCCTGCCAAGTATTGACATGGGATCTAATATACTTCATTTAAACCTCCACACATCCTACTTATCCAAGAACACTTCGCCTAAATTTATTGTAGCAAGTTGTGTCAACCATTCCAAATCACTGAGCACATTAGTGTATTGTCACTATACCAGTATGTAGTTACACAATACTAGTATGTAGTTACACAATACTAAAACATTAAGATAACAAAATTAGGTTAAAACCCATACAGTACCATAAACTGAACAGTACCATAAACTGACAATACTAACGAATATTATGATTAAAACAAAATTAAGTTAAACCCATACAGTACCATAAACTGAATTAAAGACTACCATTAATGAAATATTAAAGTACAATAAATAAAAAGAAAATTGTTCCTCTTAATAAAACTAACCCAGAGCCAACAGTTAACTTAACCATACTTTGATTGAGGATCTCAATTTTTCTAGTTTTCAAATATACATTTGAAAACAGTGCTGAAATTAGGGCCTAAGCAATTCATACTAAATTGTATGATGGGACAGGGGATGACAACTGCACTGTGATCGAGGATCCAAACTTCTCTTTTCCGAGCATACAAAATATTTCAAACTGCTGAAAATTAGGGCCTAAGCAATTCATACAAAATTTTATGATAGGACAGGGGATCAGACTCAAAGCCAAGGATCGTTCTATGTTCATATATGTACTTTGATGTTACTGGACCTTTAAATCCCGATTTTAGGCGATAATAAAGTAAAGCTATTTGTGCGAGGAAAGCACAAAGGCGAAATAGGCTGGTGGGGAAGAACAACAACTCTCCAACCCTAACCTAAGGTTAAAAACAAACCTAGAATGCCAGGTCCTCACCTGGCCGAGGGAGAGTATGAAAAACTACAATTCCTTGACCTACACACACATCCTCCAGCCCCACCTTTCCTGCTTGGCCAAGCCTTGCTGGATCCCATACCACAACCCAACAACCTTATTTGCCCAGTCCTTACCTAGTAGGGGGTTACTTGAATGCACAATAAATCATAGCTTCATCAAAGGATGTTGAAGGACATGCAATAAATCTTAATTCATCAAATAATCTAAGTGAACATCACACTTATCATATCCATGTATTTATTCCTCACCTCCCCAAAGAAATCCATTAGTAGCAATTGGTATTATCAAGCATCTTTATATTAAAAAAAACCTGCTAGTGCTAAAATTCCAAGGAACCGAGCTACAAGTCAGCATATGAGGTATGAAGATCTTTAATCCAAAATCCCACTTTAGAGAAATTTGTAAAAGAACCACTCTTATTATAAAAATTTGTAAAAGAACCACCCTTATTAAAGCATTTGCCCTTCACGCACCCAGAATTCCAGATATATAAAGGTCAATAATCCTTACCCATAACTATTTTAAAAATATAACAGGGAGCCCCACTCGCATGCAAGTCTTTATCAAAGGCACCACTCCTTGCAGGTGTCGAAATCACCAACGTTTACCGGCATTAAATACTGCCCATGAGAAAATCTGTACAAGTCATGCTTTTTGTGCTACGCTAGGAGACAAGGTGAACCAAGCCAAAAACCAAAAATAATAATAATAAAACTATAGCGGGAAAAATACCAGAACTTCAGTTACAATACCAAGTCTGATTAAGAGCAGTTCAGAAAAATTCAATTAACTTATTTTGGGGATCCATGGGCAACAAATACCAACAAGTAGTATTGCAAAATAATCTCCGGCACTGGCCTTTACATTAAATGCATGTGACGAAACAAAGAATTTAAAACAACCTCCCAATACCAGAGCTTTCAAGTATGTACAAACATGGACATTTACCACTAAATCAAAATAAAGAATGATGACTAAACTTCATAAAGTGGTGCCACAAAGATTTCCTACAGACATGGAGGAAATCATTACGTACAACAGTACATGGAAGCTGGTGGGAGAGAGAAGCCAGGTAAGGAAGTTTAATTTGTAAAATTTATTATTCTGTACTAAGCTCTGTACCAAACTTTTCCACAAATCCATAAGTTCCTTTGCACAGAAAGACACTGGATTTATCCTTAAGATTTTCCTGACAAGTTTTCATTAAATTTCTAAGCTGAAGGAGAACCCACCTACTCTCTGTACCATCCCAGTAAATCCATTAGCTCAACTTCTGAACAGCATGTGCAAGTTAACAAAAAGAGTTGACTGCTAACTGCCCGAATAGTTTTGACGCAAATTATCCAGGCACTTTTCTCAAGGGTTTATCAACCTCTCTCCTGTTCCTCACCCTTCAAGATTATTAGGAATCTAGTATCCCACTAATGGATGGATATACGGGAAATAAAGTTAATATCCTGAAATTAAAAGTAAAGCTATTACACAAGATACCTTTCATTAACCAAACTAAAAACTTTTCAGTTTTCTTCTGAAGATTGAAAAAGAAACCCACAAAAAAACTTTGTAACTTGTTTACTTCAAGTATTTACATTTAGTTTTACTACACACTAGTACTTTCAGGCCCTATCTGTGGCCCATTTTCAAGACTACTCTTGAAAATGGG
Source organism: Macrobrachium nipponense (assembly GCF_015104395.2). Lineage (NCBI taxonomy): Eukaryota > Metazoa > Arthropoda > Malacostraca > Decapoda > Palaemonidae > Macrobrachium > Macrobrachium nipponense. The sequence goes on along the minus strand of NC_087200.1, from coordinate 176,092,477 downwards.
CTACAGATAGGGCCTGAAAGTACTCGAGTGTGTAGTAAAACAATGTAAATACTTAGAAGTAAACAAGTTACAAAGTGATTTTGTGGGTATCTTATACCTTTCATTACAGAGTAGATTTTAATCTATTATATTCAGAATTTCAATATTTATAGATCTAGCAAGTAGGGAGACCCTATTGATTACTGCTGAGCCGATTACTTTAAATGCCCTGTTTACCTGTCCAGTGGATAGGCCACCCAACATAATCTCAGCCATGTTTTACTAGGTATTCAAATTCGATCCTACCATGGCCTTACCAGGTATTTTACACATGATCAGCTACATTGTCTGTAAGTTGAACTTTGTAACGTGGCTGCTCTTTCAAAGGAAACTAATCAGTGATAATTCAGGTTTCTAGCAGTTTGCCTTGGAGGGGCCGCTTACTTACACGTGAACTTTGTTCAAAGGATGTCTTGCGAACCAAGACCTTGTTACGAACAATGTAGGTATTCGTGAGCCTAATCCCATTATCAGCAACATTTTCTACGAAAATAAAAATAGGAATCGATAGTTTGAATTATTTAGAGTACCTAATATTTTCTTATATCTATTGTAGACCTATAATAACGGCAATGTCAAATAAACTAAAAATACTGTACTATTAGGCTGCGAACCTTTCCAGGATAAATTAGTAACTTTTAATGTGTAACTTATAAAAAGGCACAAATAGTATAACAAATATTTACTACTTAGATGCCTGTAAGAGTACAGTGACATGACATAACACAAGTAATTATACTTCAACCTTAAAAGATGTCCAACCCGTAGTAGTGATTTAGCAAAAGTAGTTCACCCCAGATTTTTTTTCTATCACTAATCTTGCACTGTTTTGACATTTAAAATATCTATGCCACAAATAAGAGAAAAACCAGTTTCACTCCCATCAGGAATTGCAGAAAAATCAGTAACTTTAGCATAATAATTATTCTATTTGACAATCTGGGATTTAAGCATTGTAAAAAGAAAAAATTCAGACCAGCTTTCACCCGAGATACCAACCTGTTATATACAGTTTATTTCTTTATCTATACGTACAAGTGGACATTATCTCGACCACCCATAAATTCACCCCAAAGGCAGCTGCCCACATCTCATTTAACTTTCGTTCTCCGAAGTTTAATAACACTATGATCTAGATTCTACACTAGATCTATGTAATAAATACGCCCCCGATGGGCATTTATTTGGAAATTACAGTTACCTATAGTATTTGGGTTCCTTATTGAGAATTTAGTAATATTTTGGGGTCTTACTATTTAATCCCCCATGGGATTGTACTAAATACGACGCAATACAGATTGCGCCCGAATCCCTAATGCTGTCTTATTCGCGGGAACGTTCCTTCATTAGCGGAACGTTCCTTGCAGTCCTTACGGAGTTGCTTGGATATAGATATTTTCCAGCACACTGGCATCTAACCCGGATGTATTTCTCGAATGGCCATTATTCAAAAAACCAGTTGCAAATATACTGGAGTTTTACAATACTACTACTAAAATTTAACTAAATCATGACCAGGTATCAAGAGCCACCTGACGTCACGAACCACAAAGCCACCCCCCCAAACGCTGCCATTGGTCCGCAGTCTCCCTTCCCCCTCACTCAGAACCTCTATCAGCTGATAATTTACAGATTTAACAAATATAAACTAGTTAAGTTTTATTTTAGAAGTATTAGAAGCTATGGATTTGTTAAAAGTAAAAAATCTAAAACTATTGTTCGTTATCCCATTTATTCACCATAGTTGAGATGTCGGCAAGCAAAGGTATAGGCCTAATAAGGCGGCCATGGTTAGAAGGTGAAGACTACAAAGGCGTTCACCCTTTCGCTGGCCACGGTTTTCCGCGATAAGGTTCCGGGGAATAAACCTGGACAATTTTTACAAATTCTAGAGTCTTTTTACCTTTTAAAGATACAATCCTGCGACAAATCATGCAAGCGACGAAGCCTTCATGAAAATTCCCTAACCCCCAAAATTTTAAAGCTGTGGAACATGCAAAACAAACAAAACCTCCGATTTCCATATTCACAGAATAAGTTTCAAGTCACAGCTTACACAAATACAATCACCCTAGGAACGGATAAACACTAAAGAACTGCCATATCAGAAATTCAACAGACTATTTCGAGTTGCCTTATAAACACAAAATACCCATTACACATACAATCAGTACCTATGAAACAACCCGAAAAACTTACTTAATAAAAAAACCATAAAAAGAACAGACACCCCCGACGTACACAAATACACTGAATTAGTTGCACTGAACATCTTCACACCATGGAGTCCCAAGTAAGGTTTTCTATGCTATAAGCAATGACGTCACATCGTGGGACTGCCGTATATCAGCAACGTGTTCCTCTCTGGTGGTGCCACCTATAGGTTGCTAAACAAAACAGAATCAGTTGTATGAATTGAATTCAATCGTAGATAACTTTTGTTATTACTGATTCCCATAGTCGCGCTAGTGTGGGTTTTAAGCGTGGTTAATGGGAAAAATAAATGAATTCTGAAAAACAATATATGAGAGTCGATTGGTTTAAGTCGGGAATCAGTCATGTAAATCACAATACTAATTTGTTTTACTCAAAATCAGCACGCATTTTCTTGGAACGAGCCAGATAAGAAAAAAAAGCCAAGATGACAAACTAATCTAACATTGTTATGATAGTAGGGAAAGGGGAACAATTATCACAGCGAAACAAATGAGCATCATTCTCTCTTACAGTAGGTACCAAGAGGTTACCATTTATCGTAGTAAAGTTATTATATAGGGCCAGACCGCACTCTCGACTTCCTATTTACTTTTTCACTTCTCATATATTTCTCTGTTTCTAATATCTGTTTTCGACATGGACTTCTGGCTGAATGTACCAAAACACAAACACCTCAAAAAATACGCGAGTGATTTATTGCTTTGTTAAGGTTGATCTAAGTGAGTCATACGATCTCTTTGCTTTACCATCTTTCCAAGCAGTTCCTGTTGATCACTGAAAGTATAGATTCACAAGCAGACTAAATATGAAAAAGCAAAATTTAGAATAAAAAAAATACGGATATATATATATATATATATATATATATATATATATATATATATATATATATATATGTATATATATATATATATGTATATATATATATATATATATATATATATATGCATATATATATATATATATATATATATATATATATATATATATATATATATATATAAAGTGAAAGCGAAGGAAATAATTCCATGGAAATCGGCTATTTCACTCGCTCTGGACGGTCCCCTTCCAATTGGTCCACGGCATATTTTCCAAGGGTAGGAGAGGCAAATCTTAGTATTATACTATACATGAAGAGTGTCCGGTATCAAGCAGAAAAAACACTTGTGACCTTTTGAACTAGTAGATTAATTCCAGAAATAGCATCAGTGACTGCAATTTCTCACATGTATGTATATATATATATATATATATATATATATATATATATATATATATATATATATATATATATATAATTCTTCCCAGGATTCCAAGCGATTCTAAGTGGTCCCCCCTCCCCAGCCCCTACGTGCGGGCGCGCCTATGGGTCCTTCACATGGACACGAATCAACTTTCCTTCTCAAGCTGTTTTGTGGCCTACTGTAAGAGCACAAGCCCATGCCAGAACAAGACTCTTAATGTCACAAAATCAGGAAAGTCGTAAGCTGTTCATATGCCACGACGAGCAAGGATACATGTTAGCATAAGATTAACTTAACCGACCAACAATACACGATATCTTTTCGGCCAGTCTCAAGCTATAGTTAATTCAATCAACCGTGCATGTGATGTCTATGCCCGTCCGCTTACGACGCTCCTGATTTGCTGTTGATAAGCCAACCACAGGGCTGGAAACTTTCAGTCTCTCGAGAGAGTTTAGTTAGGGAACATACATCCTGCCCATATGAACTCTCGAGAGAGACTGAGAGTTTCTAGCCCTGTGACTGACTTATCAACAGCCAATCAGGAGCGTCGTAAGTGACGGGCCTAGACATCAAATGCACGGATGATGTGAATCTACTATAGCAATTACGTAGTAGTACGTGTCATCAGCAAGTGGTACTTAGTACGTATATGCTCTCAAGATTAAACGCTCCGAAGCACGTTCATTGTGCTTTAAGTATCACCCAAAGATTGATCTGAATCTCTTCAAATGTTGGATATTTAGTGCCATTTGTAATTACATTTCTAAGGAAATTACTATCCTCCAATATTAATGAAAAAAGAATGAGAGCTATTCAAGGAAAGTTGACGTAATATGCAACATTTATCGCGAAATCTAAGGGCCTCTTTAGTTTGCAGAAGGTCTTTCGGAGATTAAGTAGTATTGTAATATGAAATCACTCACCAATGTGACGTTCGAATATTACAAATCTTTGTATGGTTATAAAAAAAAAGAACTGGTATGAGAAACTCGGGTAAATGAAATAATGGAATTTTAACCTTCTTTCTCATTCATCACTCTCTGCACCAAGCACATAAAACTTGAAGCGTTATTAACTTTCAAAGGATACTTCCAAAAGAAGAACGTATCCACGTTGAAGACAGCAGAAAAAGAGGACTACAGATATTGCACATCGATAACAATATACAAACAGAGCAGCACACATACACACATGCCCCTCTTGGTGGCCAAGTTTTCGTTGCATCTAAACCAAACACCTAGGTTCGAATCCAATCCTGGCTGGAACGTAAGTACTTTTCAATTATTATTCCCTTTAGTTGTAAGTTGTTCGCAAGGAATGGTGAATTCAATATTAAACAATATTTTCTACCTAATATTTGAGTGAGTGTGTGTGTTAATATATGTATATCATTTAAAATTCCTACCATCACTTTGATTCCGTCAGAGTCTATCTGCCATTGTCTCTAGTTCCTACACTTCGAGAACTAGGATCTTTGCCTAAGTGGGGAAGTGCTTGGTGTGGATCTTTAGACTCTGCCCAACCAACAGAGATGTGAATGCTAGCATTCATATCCCGCGGAAGTCTTCCATTTCATTTACCGTTAAACTACAAAGTCTGACCAAGTCACTGAACGTCGATGCTTACAAGTTTACTGCTCCAAATATATATATATATATATATTATATATATATATATATATATATATATATATATATATATATATATATATATGTGTGTGTGTGTGTGTGTGTGTGTGTGTGTGTACACTAGCTGACCAATCCAGAGCTGCCCAGGAAATCTCTGATTTCAACCAATAAACTCTCTCTCTCTCTCTCTCTCTCTCTCTCTCTCTCTCTCTCTCTCTCTCATTCCTGTTAAGATGAGATAGTTGCTTTTCAAACCCCCTTCCTATCAGGACTGAACTTGGACTTGAAGGGCATTGGGAGCATCACTATTTATCTCAGCAACCTCAAAAACTATGGATTATACACCAACATCTGTTGTTTTCGATATTTTTACATGGCACCCCCTTCCCACCCCTCTCCCTATGGTGATGAAAACTTGGACTTAAAAGGGCACCAGGGAGGGTCACCATTCATCTCAGTGACCCCAAAAACTGTGGATTAAACACTAATAAGTGTTGTTTTGGTTATTTTTACATTTGACCCTGTTCCTACCCCTTCTCAACCCCCTCCCAATCGCGGTAAACTTGGGCTTGAAGATGTGTCACTATTCTTCTCAGCGACCTCAAAAACTATGGATTAGATACTAATATCTGTCATTTGGTTATTTTTACATTACACCCTGTTCTATCCCTTCTCACCCCACTCCCAATCAGGGCTGAACTTGGACTTAAAGGGCTTTGGAAGTGTCACTTTTCTTCCAAACAACCTAAATAACTATGGATTAGACACTAATATCTGTTGTTTTATTATTTTTGCATTTCACACCACCTTCCCACCCGCTTCTCATGCCCTCTCCTAATCAGGGCTGTACTTGGACTTAACGGGCATGGGGGGGGGGAGTGTCACTATTCATCTCTGCAACCTCGAAAACTATGGATTAGTCACTAATATTTATTGTTTTCTGTAATTTTTACATTCCCTCCCTTCCCACCCATCCCCTTCGGTGACAGTGATGTTTAACCCCTCTGTATTCATTCCCAGAAGGTAAGTAGTATGTATACAAGTTTTGGTTGAAAATACTCAATGCATTTCAAAGTGCATATGGAACACACATGCACATATGCACACGTCCATTAAAATATATATATATATCTATATTATATATATATATATATATATATATATATATACACACACATATATAGTGTTATATATACAAAATACCTTGCAGTGGGTCCTATAGATAAGGCTGTATTAGAGCAGTATATAAACTTGCAAGAATTGGCATCAGTGTCTTGGTCAGAAGATTGCATAAATTTAGCAATAAGGGAAATGTAAGACTTAATGCAAGGTCATTCACGTCTCTGTTGGTTAGTGAGAGTCTAGTTCACATCAAGCCTCTTATACCCTTTAACACTACCACTCTTAAGAAAGGGGCCTTAGTCGCTTACTTGGGGAGTAAGCCTACAATCTACTTTGATGTTGGTGCTGTTGTTGATGGGGTAGGGAAGGACTATGGAAGAGCCTAAAAGGTCCGAAAAAGGTGTTTTGCATTTGAGTTAATGATACAGAAAATTTTGGATAGGTTATTATGATTTTATTTACTAGAATGAAAATTTAAAAATTAATGTACATGTTAAACGGAATAGAAAAATTATTTTAAAAAATATAGCATAATTATTTCAATTTTCGTTAGCGAAACAAGGTTCTCGTTGACCGTAGATTTAGCACATTTTAATTACGTTAAAAGTTAGGAATACTATCATGCTTACAACTTATGCATGAGGGGACAATCTTGCAAGCGTCAAGAGTAAGCTGGTGGTTGGTTCACGCCTTGTTGGTGAAAGACATCTTAAAGGATATTATCGTGCGGCTTAAAGGGTTGACATTATTATTAGCAATGCAGGATTGGTGTCGACAATGTAAATCATGCTTCAGCCAATCGGTCTATTGTGGTTATTTGTTAACATCCACATAGATCGAAAATGTTTCCGTAACCGCAGAACAAAAATCAGGGGCTCGTGGCAACACAACACTATCTCTGTCGTTTACAGACAGCCTTACAAACAATATCTCTTTACGTGAGTCACTGGATGACAGGTTTTAAATGCTGTGGAATGTTGAAAGAAAATTTTGAAGCTGAAGGTAAGACCAAGTATCAGTTTTCAGGTTCAAGTTTTAGCTTTACATGTAGTTCCATTTTGCATTTGGGGAGGAATATCTTATTATTGCAATAAGAAAATTACATCAGCTGCGTCTATAATGTACTAACGTATTTTCTTCAACATCAATTATGACAGCACTACATACAAATACAGCTTCGTTTCAAGTACACTGCCTTGTGAATTCCAGGCAAGTCAGGCCGAGGTCTGCTAAAGCTTCATCAGCAATTCTGATAAAAGTTACTTTAATAAAGAATAAAAGTGAATGAGATAAAGTGCAGAGCCCCTGACACCAAAGTTGAGACTAAAATTTTATCAAGGCTTTACAGATACAAAGTTCAGAGCAATTAAATAAGAAAAAGTATCACAAATAACTAATCAATTAAAAGAATGTCTAGATATGAACAGGTAAAATATGATGAGATTGAGAGAAAGAAAGGATCCCATAAATATTGTTAAAAATACTGAAAAAAAAAAAAAATCCCCCTCGCGCGGTCCTCCGATTTGTTCCATCCTACTGTTTGGGACAGGGTCTTTAAAATGTCCCATGAACAAAAAGGAACAATGATAAAAGACTGTTCAGCTTCAAAGGTTCTATGAACGAGCCGTTGTGCCCTTAGGGTTGATTAACAGTGTTCCATCATTAGCTAATAAAAGGGGGATGTTACACGCGCTACATCCAAAGAATTGAATTTTTAATTGGTGACAGCAAATGAGTTTGTTGTTAATTATTATAAATTCACTCGACTAATCTATTAAACTATACCCTCTGGTGCTTTTCAGTGAAGTTGCGAGCGATATCATATCTTTATATAGCAAGCTTAAATTGGCTTATTCATTTTGGTATGCTCGCGTGCATCAGTCACCCAACGAAGGCATAAATATTGATATTTTTCCCTGGGACGGAATGAGATAAAATCTGGGACAGAGTTTAAATCAACTTCTTGCTAGAATGGCACCTGACTTACATTTCAGGCGGACTGTGAGCGAACTCATCCAAGACCACCAAGATAGAAACAACCGGGAAAATGACAGAGTTCCAGAGCTGACTTCCAAGTTCATCAGCAACACTGCTTGCAACCCAGTCTGTTTGTTTAGCATTAAAGTCGCCACTAATAACGTAAACCCTCGAGTCGAAAGAATGTTCAACATAATAATACCTACGGTGTCATTTTGGAGAAAAGTTTGCAGCATCAAATTCACAGTGCTCAAACGATGGATACAAACCTATACCCTACAGCGAACAACTATATCATGTGAATGGACGAGGCTGCATCGAATTTGAAAGGTGGGTTGTTTATCGAATTTTGGACTGATGCAATCTGCCTCCATGCTTTTTCCACATGCCATAGTTTCCAAGAGGAAAATCGTGCACTCTGATGCATGATACTGCAGGTCGAGGAAATTTGTCTTCTGGCCTCGTACTAAACGAAATATTACATTTCTTCACGTTGAAATGTTCTCAAGAGCAGAAAGAGTAAAAGACAGAAGTTACTCAATGTAATCTAAAACATTTCTAAAGAGCACCAGCAAATGAAAAACAATGAATTCAAGAACGGCAATATTTCCACCAATAACAGTTTATATAAACAAACAAAATCCAAAGAAACAAGTCAACATGGCAGAGCTCACAACAATGAAAACAAAACAAAAAAAAAAGTCATTCCCAGCTGCCACATCAACTGGAGGAGGATGGCAGCGATGGATTCGAAATACAGAAGCAGAGAAGAATTCTAATTACGGAAGAAGGCATCATCTCCCCCTTCAAAAGGATACCAATTTAGATCTCGAATTAGCCTGTCTAGTACACCTTTTTAATAAACAAAAAATATCTTTAAAAATGAGGGTTGCTAAGCGCTATACCCACAAGCAGGGAAATGAGAGAGATAAAGAGAGAGAGAGAGAGTTTTTGAATGATCATGTCTATTAAAACTGGCGTCACAACATATCGGTTATTGACGCTGAAATAAAATGAAAGTAGAAACTAGAAATAAATAAGTTTTTAAAAAGGCTTTCCAATTAAAACACTTAAAAATATACATGTATATTTATAGTTGTTCGAATAAATTATCAATACTTATATATACTTGAGAGAGAGAGCAAAGATTTGTTTTGCTTGTATGTGTTTTTACGTTGCATTGAACCAGTGGTTATTCAGCAAACGGGGCCAACGGCTTTACGTGACTTCCGAACCACGTCGAGAGAGAGAGAGAGAGAGAGAGAGAGAGAGAGAGAGAGAGAGAGAGAGAGAGAGAGAGCTATTGTTATAAATTATTGGTGTTCAGAGAAAGAAGAGGAGACTTTCAAGTTCTTTCATGAACTTCGTCACTTGTAAGCGAAGACGATTCTCAGTTTTAGGAAACGAACATGTAATGCCAGTTGCTAAATAGTTTAATTTTTACCCACGTTACAATCCTCAGGATTGTCAGATATGGATTCGAACCCCAGTATTATTACTTCAGAGGCATTAGCTTGAGAATGTACGTGTCACGTTCCGTTACAATCCTCAAGATGGTCAGATATGGATTCGAACCCCAGATATTATTACTTTTATAGGCATTAGCTGAGAATGTACGTGTCCTACGTTTCCGTCTCGTAGTGATAATTTTGAAATGTGATCCAGGAAATTGTTACCCATGTCCACGTCCCCAGAACTGGCCACTGGGGTTTTGTGTTAAGGGTGTTCACTAACCCAGTGGTGTAGTGAACCTTTTCTTGTTTTCTCCTCTCTCTCTCTCTCTCCACACATACATATTTGTCTGTGCTCGCATATATATATATATATATATATATATATATATATATATATATATATATATATATATATATATATATATATGTAAGTGTTTACATAATAAAAAATATGGAATGTTAGTCCATATATATAAAAAGTCTAAAACTAAGAGGTCAACCAGATTGCTTGCAGGAATGTGATCAGACTAGAGACGCTAAAGATGACGTATACAATAAGTATGTAGGCTAAGATAACATGCCGTCACCTGTAGTCATTCAATTGTTTATAAACATTAGTCCAAGCTCCCTGCTTGAGACAACTACCCCGACCTATTATTCAAACGGCCTACGTGATCTGTAGCGTGTCTCATTCGATTGTGTGTTCGTATGAAACTATGTCATTGTATGTATGTTCATATGTTCGAACTACTGTCTGTTCCTTCATAACTTGTAACAGAGATGGTAGACAAGCAGAACAGAGTTAGCTATCGACATTAGAAGACCTGTACCTCTTTACCTAAGCTTTATCATGTAGAGGAATAGGATTAGCCATCATCATTGGCAGAAGCGATCAAGCTATCGTTATTAGAAGACTTGTACAATCATGTCTGATCTTCACCATGTAAAACTTCAAGAAGAAATATATAATTTTTTATACTTAGTGTTTTCTACAGGAAACCCTCACCGAACCATGAGTTTAACACATCGTCGTAAAGATAATACCCGACTTCGTAAGTGATCTACAAAACCCAAGACACTCCATTGAAGATGGAAGTGCAATACCAACCGACTTAGCGTATAGATTATCGCTAGTCTAACATTACCTCATAGGGCGCCTTATCATACAGGCACAAGCCCCTAATATTGGTGGCCAGCGGACCAGAAGAACTCTACAACGTCCTACGAAGAAAAACAGAATAATAAATCATGAAGTCAACGACGACGAAAGCAAGCAGATTCTTCAAGCAACCTAGTATCATCATTAGTGAGCGACTTCAGAAAACAACAAGATTCGTCAAGCAACTTAGTATCATCGTTAGTGAATAACTTCAAGAAACAAAACCGACGTGTCCTTTTTCCTACGGCAACGGAAGCTTCGTCTCTCATTAGAATCATTCAAGAAAACATCGTTAGTGAGCGTTTCCGGCACTGCAAGAAACAAACCGAAACGCGGTCTGCAGCATCGGCGGATTTTCAAGGGCTCGAATCATCGAAACAACGCGCACGGGGGAAACTGAAGCCAAACCAGGTCATCCGCAAATAAATAGAGAAGGAGGACCCTCGAACACCGTGACTTCCCACAAAAAGCAAGCTAAGTACAATTTTTATTCATTTGGAGTAACTTTGAGTGTTTTCCTTTGCAGGTCGAATTTCGTTATTCCTGTGGCTGAAGTTACGAGACATTCTTAATCTTACTTTTTTTACAGAAATTATCTATATCATTGAGATTTCGCTACTGCGGAGTTTTTTATCTTTGAGTGTCTGTTTCCAGAAGTTCTACTGAAATATCATAATCATATACTATGTTAACTTTATCATTTTGGGTGATTATTAATCCCTTACGTAACAAATCATATTAAACAGTGAATATGCGTTTACGCAGTGGACGTCTGTATTTATACAGATGCATGGATAGGGTCGTTAAGCACCGTAGTGATTAGAAAAACACACAAAAAACAAGTGGAACAAACCCGTACAAATCCTATATAAATTAGAGGTAACACTATTTCGGGTCATGACAATAAATGCTCCTTTGCAAAGTCCCGATCGCAGTTTTAGCCTTGAGTTTTTGAGTTATATAAAATATCGAACCTCAATGACTCAACTCAACTTTAAAAATATGGCTGGATTGCAAGGAATAACATGTCTGTAAAAAACTTTCATCAGGCTAAATGCGCTGACCAGGATCCCTCAACTATTTCAAATTTTAGCAAAGAATGAAGTACAAACAGTTAATATTGAATACAGTAGAGATAACTTGTCTTATTAGTAATCGCTCAGTTCCTAATAGTTCGTCATTCGTTGCTTTAGACGTAACCAGCAACATAATGCTAAAAACACACAATACGTTGCCGATGGTAATAAAGAGAAGGATCCTAATTATTACAAAAAGAAATAGAAACAGTAGCCTTTCAGAATCAAACAAGCAAACTCGGTGACTGTGTCACCTAGTCAAGCGGTCAAGGTTAGTTAAATCTGCCGAGTTTTCAAAGCAAAGCAAATTCCACACAATAGGCGACTCTAGCAGAGTGGGGAAAAGCGATGTTGGTTCATACCAATATCTTTTTGAATTAAAAAGGATTTTTCCTATGAAACACACGACCGTATAAGTAATCAGAGCAGGTTTTCGTTTTAATTTTAATACATTAAGTTATAATAAATACTGGTGGATTAGCCCAACTGTAACGCGCCGTAAAATTAGAATATCTTGTTTTATTTCTTTAGTACACGCATATCTTGTATTTACGGACTCACCGTATGTTGTTCGAACTTCCCTAATGAGAAGTCGGATAAGCGAGCGCTTACAGATACCTCTATAGTTATAAAAACATTGATCTGTATGTAGTTGTAATTGGTAAGATCCATCTAGGGTATACAAAATATTATCTTACATCCTGAAAAAATAAGGCGTGTTATCAAAGGAAAATCCTATAAACCTCAAACATAGTAAAATCCGTTTGAACAAAAATGAGACAGTTAATCAATAATAACTTATATAAAGGAACTATACATTTGTCTCATAAATCGTAACATTGTTCAAATGACCCAACAGAATTCTCCCACAACCGCAGTCGTACTTTGCACGCAAAATCTCGAGAAGCATGCACCCTCGAATGTCTTAGTGCGTGTAAAAGACTTTGCTGGGAAATGAAATTTTAATCCTTCCCGACACTCTGAAAATATAACGATTTCCGCGAACAAAGCCCTAAAAGTATACATATCGTGGATACGGAAGTTATAAATATCGCATTTTTTATTGTTGCTAATTTTTAATCACGCCCAACCAGTCGTGGATGAATCTCTCTGATAATCTATCTAAAGTATATCCGTAAAGTCATTCAAGCGGAGGTGATTCAGCAGAAGTTTTTTTTTATCTTTTACCTGAATACCAGGAAGTTTCTCCACTAGCGAGTGATCTCTGGAGAAAAAACGGATGTCATTGAAAACAACACGGTCTAAGGACAAAACATAAAGCTATTTACGTACCTTCGTATAGATTCTCAATGAAATTTTAAAATAGAGATAAATGACGAAGTTGAAAGAAAAATGTTAGTAATAGGAGCCATTAGGAAATCAAATAAGCCCATATAATTTTTTCCTCAAACGTCATGCCATAAAAGATCGGACTTGGCGTATCTGCGCAGATTACTGTCGCTTAAACAAGGAAACGACTTCCGATAGTTTTTCAGTGCGATGTACCGACGACATCTTATCTCTGTTAGGTTAGAATAAATTTTTTTTTTTCACCAACTTGGACTTACTTAAATGCTTTTACCAGATACCATTACCTAAGTGATTGTACCTCATACACACCGTTTTCAGCACACCCAGGGACTTATCAATTTTTACGTATGCCTCCGGCTTACGTTGCGCCCCAATTACAATAGTGTTTTGGGAGACTTTTAGGGGATAAACCTACATGCCTATATGGATGATCTTGTAATCTTTTCTAATACCTTAGAAGTACATTCACATAAAGTAGAGCTAGTGCTACAGAGACAAAGACAAATAATCTCAGAGTAAAATATCTAAATGTGAGTTTTTTAAAACCGAACATGTTTATCTAGGTTTTATGTGTCTGGTCAAGGTCTTAAAAGTAGTCCATGGTAAGGTGTCGGCTATTCATAACTTTCCGGTACTTATTAACGTAAAAGGGGGATACAGCACTTTTGCGCTGTAGTGGTATTACAATCGTATGTAAATATGTAACTCTTCAATCATGACAGCTCCTTTAACAGATCTTACGAAGAAGAGCGTAGATTTATATGGTCTAAAAGCATCAACAGGCGTTCGATATCTTAAAAGCGGAATAATGCAGCTTACCTAACTTAAAAATCCCTGATTTAAATAAGGAATTTTTTTTTTTTATTGCAACAGACGCCTCAGAACCAAAGGTAAGAGGGATACTACTTCAGCAATATGAGAAAACAGTTCTTTCCTTATAGCTTTTTATTCACGTAAACTAAAGCCCTCTGAAAGTAAATATGCAGTAATAAGCAAGGAAGGGCTAGGTATCTTTAACTCACTAGTACATTTTAAGTTCATAATCTATGGCTATCCTGATAAGTCCTTTACTGAACATGAGTCCTTTACCGAGTTTTCAAAGGCTTTAATCACAGTCCAAAAAGGAACTCGGTGACAAATGATCATTCAGGTTTTATTGGAGCCAAGATAAGATATCTACTGGGAAAAGCAAATATCATAGCTGACGCATTATCCCGCAATCCCGCACCATACAGCAAAGAACCATTAATTGGACTAAAAGATATAGAAACATCCGTGCCATATTGTTAAAACCGTAATCTAAACAAGAAAATCCCTTAACCCAAGAGATCGCGAGCATTGAATATCTGGGTCGGAGCGCAGAACTGTTACAAACTGAACAAAGCAAGTGTCAACAGCGATAAGCAAAACAATAAACACCAAACAATAAACACGTTCGAAACGGAAACAGGGTCAGTGGCTAGGCAAAAACATAAAACCCTTCGAGCAGAAACCCTAAAGCAAAGTATATTTAAAGTATGTGTATCAGAATAATGTAATCAAAACAAAATTGTTAATAATATGTAGGTCTGTGACGAGGTAAACCCGAAGAACACAGCAGTGACTAACGACCAGGTATTAAGTAATAATCTCTTTCATACCAATCGTCATAAACTGGTTGCATTCCGTCATCCAGGGTTCCCTACTATGTCACAGAAGCCAAATCACTATTTTTACTGGCCTACAATGCTTACAGATATAAAAAGCACATAACTGATTGTAACACGTGTCATGAAGACAAGGGACACACTAAGACACCTGTCAGTTTAAGGGCCCCTATCCTGTGCCAAATCAATCCTTGAAAGAATATACGTAGAATTATTAACAGAATTACGAGTCTGACAGAGGGAATAAACACTTCTTAGTGTTAATAGTTCCTTGACACGTTATATAGAATTAATAGCACTAAAAACAAACACCGCATTGAGTGCGTTACGAATATTTATAGTGCTAAATCACTAAATATGGAATTCCAACACATAATAATCTGTGACTCGGGTGGTGTAAATCAATAATAATCTCCTTAACACGTTGTGTGAATTCCTTTCCATTAAGAAAACCAATAATATATTTTATCGCCCAGAGTCAATCGGTTTGGTAGAATAACGGATAATTAAATAGGAAGTGTCAATGTCTTACGAGTTACAACTCGTGATGTTGGATCCGAACTGGATTATAGCGGTTCTCGCGGTTTTAAATACCTTTATCATTTATATCTTGTATCTATAGAATTGATGCCGCAAGTAGCCTTATACGGTACGCCGCTAGAACACTTTTTCCACATATCAAGCCAACCATTAATTTATCAAATATATATAAAAAAATATATAAATATATAAAAAAATAAAATAAATATGGATACAAGTGGAGTCAATATAATACACTCCGTAAGAAGTCGGAAGGGTTACAAATTATAATAAAAAAACGAATCACGATAAAATCAATAAGCAAAACGTAACCCAAGGTTCAATTAAATATCTAAATAATATATGCGTAAAGATTTGAACTCTAACTTAACGCTTTAGTAATGACAAATAAGCTAAAAGTTAAACAAACACATCAAAACCTACTGACATATTGTCTGTCCCGGTGATTTGTATTCGTAGTCAATGAAAAAAAAAAAAAAAAAAATTAAATAAATAAATAAATAAATAAAATAATAATAAATAAAATAAATAAAATAAAATAAAGAGAGATTTTAAAGTCAGAAGTCTAGAAGTGAAAATGTTATCTATGAAATAATCCTATATGAATCTTATACAGGGTTTAATAATATATTATAGAATTTGTATGGAAACCTTTTTCATTAGTTTCAATAAGGAATATTAATTTAATTTTAACATAATCTTGCAGTTTTCCAACATGAAACTAATATATGTTCAATTTTGGTACTGTTTTTTTTTTCAGACATTCTTCTCATGTGGGTCGAGTAATTATTAAAAAAAACAAAAAATTTATCCTAAAGTGCGTATCTCTTACAGCAAGTAACGTAACTCTTAAGCTGGTGACGACGTCATCAGTTTCTAGAAGGTCTGTCGCGTTTGCCGTATCAGCAGTGATTCCTTTAACCTCAAATATCTGCTTACACAGGCTTCTCATGTGTTCCGTCTCTGCTTGCAAAAAGCAGATTGACTGGAAAGGAATGCTTAGCCCGAACTTCTCATGGGCAAGGCAGACGTTAGGTACAAATGTCTATCCGTATGCGCAATGCAACTTTAGCTAAGGAGTTGTTCAATCATTTTAAAATTAATAACAAAATAAGCAAATAGAATTTCTATAACAAACAAAATGAATAAATTTTTTTTCTGAACCTCATAGACATTTAGAAGTATCAAGATATGTATATAGAAATATTTACTTGCAACATTAGCCTATTACAATTCAAGTAAAACATTCATGGGAAAATGTCACATTTTCTTGAAAAACCCAAAGTTTTTTATTTAGAAATTAGTTACATAGTGGGTTTTTTTTTCGTTGCATCTCCTACCTATTAATAAGTTTTTAAAAAAATTAACCTCAGAGGATGCGCGCGAGAAAATTGAATATGAAACTTTTGTTAGGGCACATAGAATCATGATTAATATTCTCTTTGACTCTTATGTTGCCTGGCAATCTTACAATTAGCTCCGTTTTCCACTTCTTGTCTTAGTAACTTACTACCAGTAATATCGAATTTTCTTTGGGATTCGTATTGAATATCTGTTTATTTTTATTTTTTTTTTTATAATATGGATATTTTTACAGTCATCAGAGACCTGGATAGGTTCACTCATTGTTAATGCCATGGATAAAAAAGTTTGTACAGCGGACTCTTTTGAATTCCAAAATATCAGCGAATTCATGTGGGTTAAGTCTGGTCTAAATGGCTCTCTTCCCTCCCCTGTATTTGGATGTCGTCTGAATTTACTTTGCCCTTGTGACAAGTATAATTTTCACTTGCAGGCTGATGAATGGAACCTGGTTACAGTATCCTGCAGTACGAGAGTTTCACATCGCAACTTCAAAAAATCGTTCGTCGCAGCGGACGGCTATAGTCAAGTAACAACCGCCTACAATGTGAAAGGAATTCCATGGACTTCTTCGACCACCGACCGTATCCTCGTCGTTAATCTCGTTTTCCATGCGGAACGCTCCAGCGGCTGTCGGAATTCGACTACAAAAGGGACATACTTCCGACAATTACGACCCGAAGGATATTCAACTCTACTTTGCTGGCGAAGGACTCGTGCTGGGGATGTTTTTTTTTATTCATCGCGAACGTAATCGTGTAGCTTAGGATGCAGAGAATAAGTATGAGCGCAAAAATAGAACGTTGGACCCGCCCAGGCAAATTTTCCCCTTGTTTTAACCATTGGAAAAAGGAGGCCGTTTCATTTGGCTAAAGGTGGTTGTCTGGAACTGTGTAATGGACGAAAAGTGGTTCGAAAGCTAGTTAAAAGTGAAGTAGTATAACCTCGGTCATGTATCCTATATATATAAAGTATCATGTATCCTATATATAATTGATCATAAATAACAGAGTCGAAATATATCTTTGCGTGTACGCAATAGGAATCTCTTATATAAATGATCATAAATAACAGAATCTAAATATATCTTTGCGTGTACGCAATAGGAATCTCTTATATAAATGATCATAAATAACAGAATCTAAATATATCTTTGCGTGTACGCAATAGGAATCTATTTAAAGTGGGCACATCATATTAATCATAATTATATGAATCCATATACATATGTATAAACAAATCAGGTAGCCTATAATCAATCTGTTACCTTATATCTTACCATTATCTGCAGTTATATATGAGTTAGTATATGAATTAATGAATCAGATATATAACATTTAGCATAAAAAATCAACGAATCAATCAGCATAAACATTAATAATTTTATCAATTCATATATGAAATTTTTTATCAGTTAAAATATGATTTTTATCATGTTAATCTTCATTCTATGCAATTATCAGAGTACATTAGTATTTTCTGTAGCATATGTATCTTAATGAGATGAAGTGAAAAAACTGTATCATTATATATATCATGTGATCAACTATTTATTACCAATATCATGGTTGTTTTATATTTTATTACTGAATCAATTCATGTACACCATGAATTTTTATTTACTTATATATAATATATTCACATAGTGTCTGTATCACACTCCTATAAGTCAAACGCAAGTCAAGTTTGAGTAATATTCAGTGGGTTGGTTTTGGTAGCTGACCGAGCTGATGTAAGTGTTTACATAATAAAAATATGGAATGTTAGTCCATATATAGTCTAAAACTAAAGAGGTCAACCAGATTGCTTGCAGGAATGTGATCAGACTAGAGACGCTAAAGATGGACGTATACAATAAGTATGTAGGCTAAGATAACATGCCGTCACCTGTAGTCATTCAATTGTTTATTAAATCATTAGTCCAAGCTCCACTGCTTGAGACAACTACCCCGACCTATTATTCAAACGGCCTACGTGATCTGTAGCGTGTCTCATTCGATTGTGTGTTCGTATGAAACTATGTCATTGTATGTATGTTAATATGTTCGAAACTACTGTCTGTTCCTTCATAACTTGTAACAGAGATGGTAGACAAGCAGAAACAGAGTTAGCTATCGACATTAGAAGACCTGTACCTCTTTACCTAAGCTTTATCATGTAGAGGAATAGGATTAGCCATCATCATTGGCAGAAGCGATCAAGCTATCGTTATTAGAAGACTTGTACAATCATATTCTGATCTTCACCATGTAAAACTTCAGAAGAATATATAATTTTTTATACTTAGTGTTTTCTACAAGAAAACCTCACCGAACCATGAGTTTAACACATCGTCGTAAAGATCAATACCGAACTTCGTAAGTGATCTACAAAACCCAAGACACTCCATTGAAGATGGAAGTGCAATACCAACCGACTTAGCGTATAGATTATCGCTAGTCTAACATTACCATCATAGGGCGCCTTATCATACAAGGCACAACCCTAAATATATATGCCCCATATATATATATATATATAATATATAATATTATTATATATATATTATACATATATATATATATATATATATATTATATATATATATATATATATATATATATATATATATATATATATATATATATTAACTGGTAATCTTCTTGGGCACGACGATATAGTAATTCAATTGTATTCCACATAGGAAAATGAAAAAAAAATTGTCAGTTAATGGACATTACGTTACTATTTTTCATTGCAAAAACGTTTTATTTAAAATGAGGGCGTTCGATCTGAAGAGAGAGAGAGAGAGAGAGAGAGAGAGAGAGAGAGAGAGAGAGGAAACGCTGGCCACTAAAGGACGGACATTGTTTGTCATAGAACAAGGTCCATATTTCAGAGGCAAATGACCGTATCTGGGCAAGGATCAGCCAGTCAGTCGCCTGGGAGTCGCCGACCTTGCTCTCAAGGAAATTGAATGTTTTCATAAATATATATTTTTTTTGCTCAAAACAAATTTCGGTCTGAGTCTTAAATCATCGTAACATTTTATCTAGAAGAGATTTTATGCCTACAACGTAATTCGTTACTGACTTTGGGTATGACTCTGCGTCACTTTTCTGAAAAGTCTTTTTATCGACAATTCCATGTAAAGAGTTCTTCGTGTCTTCAGTTTGACCTTACTTTCTTAAAAGTTCAACGTGCCTTGAGGCTGGTTTTATTTCTACATGCTTCTACACTTTGCAAGCTGTTCGGGTAGCTTCGTAGCACACTAAAAATCTTGCTACATCAATAAGTAATAACGGAACAGGAAATTCATTTCCCCTCTCCGAACGTCTCCATTTTTTCTTAGCAGAAGGGCCTGAAAGTTTTTGTAATGAAATCGCTCACTGAGTTTATCATCCGTTCTTCGAACTGCTGCTTCCGCTCAAAGCGAAAGGGTAAAGTGGCACGACTGATCGCAGACACAACAGCGACAAAAGCGAGCGGGAAATGAACAAACCTCCACCTCCACTTTAAAGGCGCAGAATTTAAATTTCCAAATTCATAACATGTTTATAGCGTATATATTATTTTTGAAAATCAATGTCACGGCAATTACGTCCTAAGCAGGAGGAGCAAAAATGATGTCTGTCGTCGTTAACATGATTTATATCTTGGTTTTTGGAACCAGAACCGCGTCAACTACGCCGTTTGTCCAAAGGGAAGAAAACAGGCCAAGCGCATCTTTACGGCGAGGCGAATTCAGTCGAGGCCACCGGAGATAATCAATATGCTCATGTTTACTTTTATCAAGCATTGCTAGCTTGAAACAATCTTCATTAGTTTACGCTAAAATTTATGTTAAGCTTGCAAAGGCTGTCACGTAGAAATATCCACAGAATCATTGATCGTCAATAAGCAACTAACTCTTTGTATCTTTCAACGGATGGCTTATCTCTCAAGTACCATGCATAGGAAATCCACTACCTTGCTTTTTATTTTTTTACTAAGCCTCTCAAATTTACATAGAAATTATTTTACGTATTTTGATAAAATCCTTTTCCTCTCATACGACCCTTCCGGAGGTATGGATACATAACAACAACCTTGAGAAACTTGTATACTTAATCTTCTTACCCACGGCACAGATATCCACGGTCGCAAAAGTGATCTCACTAAGATTTAACATATCAAAATAATATTTGTTCACTTGAAAACTTACCTTCCTATCATATGACTCTTACGGAAGTGTGGCCACACGTCAAGCTATAGTAGATTCACATCAGCCGTGCCCTTGGATGTCTAGGCAAGTCCTTTATGACGCCCCTGATGGCTGTTGATAAGCCAATCGCAGGGCCGGAAACTCTCAGTCTCTCTCTCGAGAGTTCACATAGGTAGGATGTATGTTCCACCTTTCCTGAGGTATACGTTTGAAAGACGTATCCCTCAGAAGAGGAGGAACACACACTCTGCCTATGTGAACTCTTGAGAGAGACTGAACTGAGTTTCCAGCCCTGTTGACTGGCTTATCAACCAGCCATCAGGAGCGTCGTAAGGGATGTGCCTAGACATCAAATGCGCGGTTGATGTGAATCTACTATAGTTAATTCACCCCTCGCTTGGTCATTCTTTCCATTAACTTGGTAGCATTGTACTTCTTGGGAATCGCCTTGAATTTGGTGAAGACGCTCTTCCCACAATTAATACATCCCTGTAAACGTGAACGAACTCGGCCAAGCTGCAAAAAGCCTTTCGGAAATCCTGACGATTGATCAACAGCAAATGAATTTCATTTGTCAACAAATTGAATAACATAGAGTAAATGTTGTGTAAAAAGCCATGTAACGCCAGTTCATTTAGTAAAGATTATTAATAAGCTCAAGAGTTCCATTTCAGATATTGAACAAAGAGGTAATGAAAAGTTTGCATTTGTGCACCGGCTTACCTAGACTCAGGGCAAATGGATGAGTAGCCAACTTCAAATTAATAAACAAATGCCTTCTCGAAAACAATAGCATTGCAAGGAATCAAGGAATCTGAAAGAGATAGTTGGTAATACCAAAACTTGCCACAATGAAGAGAGGCAAATGAGCGTATACCTACATCTCTGGTGCCTCTCATTCCGCCATTTTCTTCTATTCTTACGGATGTCAAATTAATAAGAAAATAGTCTTCACGAATATCAGAAGTGTCGAGACTCTTTCCGTAGCAGGATTGAGAGGAAAGGTTGGGGAACGAGTGTATTGGAACCAAAGCTGTGCTTGCTAACTATAGAGAAATTCTTTAGAATAGTTTTTGGGAAATAAAATGATTTTTTAAAAATAATTCCTAAACTTCGGTGATTATCTACGAAATTAAATTATTCGGTTGAATATACGAGCATTTTATCAAGATACAAAAATCAAATTCACGAAAACAAACAGCTAAATGTCGTCCCCATAGAGGAGGTAGTGCCGGCAGTGCACCTCACGTGGTGCACTGTAGGCATACCACAGGTTCTTTGCAGCATCCATTCGGGCCCCTAAGCTGCAACCCCTTTCAATCTTTTTACTATACCTCAGTTCATATTATCTTTCTTCAATCTTGCTATCCAGCCTCTCCTAACGATTGTTTCATATTGCAACTGCGTTTAGGTTTTTCCCCTGTTACACCTCCGTAACCCGCTACTCTAAATTTTTCTTTCAGCGCTGATTACCTCATAGGCCCGACGCTTGGCCTTTGCGGCCGAAACCCTTGTATACCATTACATTCCATTTCCAGTATAGTGACGATAATAGGACGAACAACTGAATACCACCCATCATCAATATCATGTTTGTTTATTTTTCAAGACCTTCCCTCGGCCTTCGTTTGCCCCATC
Organism: Macrobrachium nipponense; assembly: GCF_015104395.2. NCBI lineage: Eukaryota > Metazoa > Arthropoda > Malacostraca > Decapoda > Palaemonidae > Macrobrachium > Macrobrachium nipponense. The sequence goes on along the minus strand of NC_087200.1, from coordinate 176,069,878 downwards.
TGTTGATCTCACCCCCAACACCCCCTCAACACTCTCTCTCTCTCTGGAGCTGGAAGCTTCCTGAATACCTTGGTTCTCCGCGCTCCAAGTGGTTTCGATCAGATAGGTCAAACTAATAGTACCATCATCACTAGCTGAGTTTTATAGAAACAATCATACAATGAGACCTACATACCTGTAAAGGGAAAGGGTAATGGTAGGTTTGACTGAAGATAAATATGAGTTTGATGAATCCAAGATACAATAAACTAAGAAAGGGATTTGAGCGGCAAGTTACCCAGGCAATTCTAGAATTGTATCCAGGAATAGACAATACGTAAACGGGAGGTATCCAAGAAGAAACGATGATATATATTGACGTAAAAATAAAATAAACCCAACGTCCATAAAAACAGGTTCTTATAATAAACAGAGGAGACTCAAAGACATCTAAAATACAGACATTAGTCGTAAGGAGTAATCATAACAAACGGGTCACTAAACTCCTTCAGCCATAAAAGGGTATTGCTATGTTCGTATATTTGTAAAATTTTGAGTACTGATATATTGAAAACCTACCTTTAGCATCCTTCAGTGTACCGGATATTGCGAAATAAATGGAATTTGCACGGAAAAACTAGGCTATCAAATTGCGCACGTCAATATCAACTGTGAACCCCTTTTTGTTTTTGCCATTCACAAACGTAAACTTACCCAATTGTTCTCGATTATATAATTTATTTATTCTATCATCATATTACTTAATTGCCATTACAATTAGACATGGGATCCGTAACAACATGATTTTTTGTAAATATATATATTATGCTTATACTAGTGGGAAATTTAATCTAGGTAAAAATGTCACAGCGAAAAAAAAAAGTCACAACCGACTTTCCTATAGATAGTGACCCCGAAGGTTTTAACCCCGTATGTATCCACCTTTGCAAAGGCGTGTTTAGTCCAAGCCCGCTGGGAATTACATTAAAAATATAAACAAAAGTGTAAATATCATAAAGAAAATAACCCCCAAGAAATATTATGAACTTTTCACCTGTGATTTTATTACCGGCCACCATAAATTAATGTGATTTTTTTTCTGTGACACTTTTTCTTCCTGTGACTTTATTACCGGCCACCGGGAAATCGTGTAAATAGAAAGTACGCTTTGATCTTTGATAAGAGGCCGAGAAGCGACTTAGGTATCTGGGAACGAAGTAGCACGGTCTTCACAGATCCTCAGATTCACCCTTCAGCAATTTACTGCGATTCCCTCTTCCCCCTCCACCACCCAGAGAGAGAGAGAGAGAGAAAAGTAGAAAACTTCAAAAGCAATGTGAGCCCCTCAGAGGTTTCCATCCGCCAAACACCCAATTACAAGCTGGAACACTTGATGAAAACTGCGAGGCCACACTATGCCATATCACATCGTAAGTGATCCAGCTCTCACACTAAGCTTGGTCGTTTCCCCCAACGACTGAATACTCTATCTTTTAATTCATCAATAAGCTGTAGGTCCAGTTGCTAGGTGACCAATTGGTTCCTAGCCACGTAAAAATATCTATTCATTCGGGCCAGCCCTAGGAGACCTGTTAATCAGCTCAGTGGTCTGGTAAATAAGATATACTTAACTTTAATTCATCGTAAAACGCGCGACTGTACAGTGTTTTCATTCTCCTTATTCTATAATAGGGGTAAAAAGGCAAATTGTCACTGCTATAGTAGATTCACATTACACGTGCATCTGATGTCTAGGCCAGTCCCTTACGACCTTCCCGATTGGCTTTTTGGTAAGCCAATTGGCAGGGCTGGAAACTCTCCTGAGGGATATGTCTTTCAAAAGTATCCCTTAGGAGAGGTGGAACACACATCTTGCCTATGTGAACTCTCTTCGAGAGACTGAGAGTTTCCAGCCCTGTCACTGGCTTATCAGCAGCCAATCAGGAGCGTCGTAAGGGTCTGGACTAGACATCAAATGCACGGCTGATGTGAATCTACTATAGCTGTCTTTGTGCTAAAATATCAGAACCTCTCTTATTACAGTGGGGAAAATTTTATTTGATATTGCAAGACATTATTTGTTATGTATTTATAAATTAAGCTTTAGCATATACTGTATGTTTATACAAATACGCGAAAAAGGATCTTCCATGTCTGCAGTTTCACCTTTCAACGAAAGGAGGTTCTGGAACGGTTATACCGCAGATAATGGGGAACTGTCCACTGATAAAGTCGGCAAAATTCCCTACGATTCTTAAGTGAAACCCTTGTCTCTTGTACGTCTCATCATTCTCGAATGATAGAAATATAAAGTCGTAATTGTCTCGCATCATACCACAAATAATAAAGAATGAACTATCATCGCGGGCATCGTGGACTGTAACCCTATATAATTTTAACGAATTTTGTCAGTTATGAATTTCATAAAATTCTTCCGCAACAAAGTAACAATTGATAACCATTCTAAAATGTTATTTATTACAATGAATTATTATTTTGTGATATTTCATTAGTTAGTAATACAATATTTAATGTATATCAAGATTTCCAGTGTATTGTACGCGGGAAAAAAGGTTTGCGATAGGGGAGAGACGTCATCACATGGGGAAGAGTAATTGCTTGACGTTATGATAACCAAAAATAAAACACATCACTGAATAGTTTTAATTAACGCATTCTTAGATAGCAAAGTTAATTTATATTCCAAGATATGTTTACCTGATATTAACGCCAAATTTGTGACAGGTTTCAAGGTAAGTATTTTATATTCTGCACCTGCAGTTTTAATTTGAGACATGGCATCTTTATTTTTATTGCCAAGTCTGCACACGATATGACAGAAATTTTACTAGAGCGTTATAAGGTAGTGACTCGATTTTCAAACGACTGTTTTTTTCCAGTTGCCACACAGTGGTAAAACGACATAATTGGTAACTGAGAAAAAAAAAATAGTGTACAAAATATTTACTTAGTGTAGTACTTTTTAAAAAATGTAAAGGTTCTTTAATCAAATTATGTCCTTTTTTAACAAAGCCTCACTTCACCCAAATAATTGTAAAGGCTCCTAGAGCGCTTCAGTGGCATGATCGGTTTTGGTCTTGACCCGCCACTCGGTGGTCGCGAGTTCGATTCTCGGCCATTCTATTGAGGGGTCAGAGATGTGTATATCTGGTGATAGTAGTTCACTCTCGACGCGGTTCGGAAGTCACGTAAAGCCGTTGGTTCGGTTCCTGAATAACCGCTGGTTCCATGCAACGTAAAAACATCATACAAACAAACAATCAAAGCTCCTGGTTACCAGGGAAAAGTATAATTTGGGGGAAATAGGCGCAAAAGGTATAACAAAGGCAACCACGTGATCGTGACGCCACTATAAATGAATTTACTAATCAATGAGGGCTGTGTGTCACAGCGTGGATGTTTGAAACCCTCTGTGTTATAACTGGTTTAATATGGAAATGATGTTTTATCTCAATATCCTTCGTGCATGATTAACGAACGTCTGTTTTTGTGGGGTAGCTACCACGCTTCCTATCTCCTTTCACACCTTGTACTAAGGACCGGCTGCACTGGCTCTTAATGTACTATGGCTTAAGGTGTATCAGCAGGTAGGTGCAAGTACTACATCAACTGACGGGTGCAAGTTCTAAATCAACCGACAGGTGTAAGTTCTACTTAGACTGACAGGTGCAAGTTCTAAATCAACGACAGGCAATCAGTGAGGGTTGGGACTTGGGAAAGGGGAGGGGTAGGAGGAATGAGGAGGGATAGGGTATGGTTACCCATGGGTGGATATTGTTTTCCCTAAAATGAACCTAAGAAAGCTCACTCGTATTTAAATTCCAAGAACCTAAGAAAACTCACTTGTATTTAAGTTCCAAGAACCTAAGAAAACTCACTTGTATTTAAATTCCAAGAACCTAAGAAAACTCACTTGTATTTAAATTCCAAGAACCTAAGAAAACTCACTTGTATTTAAATTCCAAGAACCTAAGAAAACTCCGTTTAGTGACGAGACTTTCAAGTGTTATATTTCTGACTATTTTCACAATGAGGAGATGCTACTATTTCCCAGGAAGGAACACAAATTTCTCTTTATATCATTCAAGAACTTTGCATTAAATCCAGCCTCCATCACACCCTAAGGCCCCGTCCACACGGTCGAGCTTTGGTCGACGAACTTTGTCCGATGTGACGTCAGAAGCGAAGAAAACAGCGAGAAGAAAAGTCAGAAACTTTGCCTCGGTTTCTCCGCTTCTGACGTCGTCGAACAAAGTTCGTCGAACAAAGTTCGTCGAGCAAAGCTCGGCCGTGTGGACGGGGCCTAACAGAGGCTTTAACTGTCACATTCGTACGAACGAGGCGATCGTCAGTCACTAAGCTAAACAACCTTCAATGTCCCTTCCTTTCCTTATAGAGCAGCAGTTGTCATGTTACTGGCATCGCAATAACTGTAAAATTATGGCATTCTTTTTTTTATTTACATATTCTGTTTAATGAAAAAAAGCTGCAATAGAGAAACATAACTTAAGTTGGCATTAAGGAGATTAATGAAACTTCGAGAGCCAATCTTTTCTAGCTACCCATATATCAACGGTTCAGCGGACACTACTGTTTACGGGTAAAATAACACCCTCCTAAAGTTATGGACATGGGCGGGATAAAGTGCACGGTTACGGTTTGCAATATATTTCAGGCCGACTTCACGCGAAACTGCCTCTATCCCAGAGACAAATTGAACCCCAAAATTCTGCCTTTTTTAATCTATGAGTCTGTGGTTCCCATTTTCCAGACGCGACCCAGAATTCTGTGTTTGTGACTTATTTGATCATGAACTCTTGCTTCCAATTGATTTTTGTAACTTAATTTAGTAACACATATTCTAATATAAGTGTGTAGAAGTAATAGACAGATAAATAATATATAATATATAATATATATATATATATATATATTTTAGAAAATACTCAAATGCCTATAGATTTTTTTGGTTAGGGTGGGGGGGGTTGGGGGGGGGGCGAATAGTAAGAGAGAATGCAAAAACCGGCTACAGTTACGAAAAATCCTGCGACAGTTAGCAAGTCAAAACAATCAAACTCACATACAAAAAACACTTTTTCGGTCTGTAATTTGAATCTTTCCTTCTAACGCTTATTCTTTATTTTATTTTCTAACCACGCCATTGAAATGAAAAAGAAAAAGGTTTTCTTTGTTAACCAACTTTCGTTTAATCACTGCCCATAGGCAGTCTTTCACGCTGTACAATAATATCCAAGTCAAGTCTCATGTGTAGTTTTGACCTTAAAAATGCAAGGTAAATGAATGGTTTCAAAGTTTTTGGTTTTCCAGGAGATTTCAATTAGGGAACTAAAGTCCTGACTCCACTGCAAGTATCATTTTTTGTACACATGAATCATTTTAGTATTACTCCTTCCATCAAGACTCAAATTCGACATTGTCTTCAACGCAATTTTCAGTTTTGGCTGCGAAAAAAGTTCAT
>NC_087200.1:176046899-176059399 GCF_015104395.2 Macrobrachium nipponense | reverse complement strand
GCGACGTTAGAGGGTGAAATGGGTGGATACTAGGAATTAGAAATGTCTTTAAAAGACACGTTAGGGCTGTTAATTAGATATTTAGGAATATTCGCCTAGATGATGTAGGAAGTTTTTATATTACCGTTAAGTGGAAATAAAACCTTAGTCTTTACATTTATTTAATACTTTTGAGTCATCTTCGGTATTAATAATATAGGTCACTGGGTAGAGAATTAGAAATACCTTTAAGTGAAATGTTAGGGCCGTTAATTAGATGTTTATGAATATTCGCCTTAGATGGTGTAGGAGGATTTATTTACTGTCAAGTATAAATAAACCGTTAGTCTTTACATCTAACATTTTAGAGTCATCTTTGGGTATTAATGATAGGAATATTCGCCTAGATGATGTAGGAGGATTTATATTACCGTTAAGTAGAAATAAAGCTTTAGTCTTTACATCTAATACTTTAGTGTCATCTTCGGGTATTAATAACATAGGTCACTGGGTAGAGAATGAGAAGTATCTTTAAAAAGACACGTTAGGGCCGCTTATTAGATGTTTAGGAATATTTGCCTCAGATGATGTAGAAGGATTTATATTACCGTTAAGTACAAATAAACCTTTAGTCTTTATATCTAACACTTAAGAGTCATCTTCGGGTATTAATAATATAGGTCACTGGGTATGTTTCTACGTGGAAAGGTAACCCAGAAATTTGATTATCTTCTTTGACAGTTACTCTATCGAGCCTGAATTTTATTCGTAAGGATTTTTCAGATTTCTGCGTAATCATTCTGAATATACCTTTTTACGAAGTTAAAAGACAGATACAACCAGATATTTCGTATAAGTGCGGACTTAGCGTTCCGTTTTCCGTACACTGTGCCAGTCACCATGGAATAACAAGGAATATACTATCGGGAATGAAAGAGGTTTATCAGTACACCATTTACACAGGAGCGATCGGTGGGTGTAACGAGATACTATTTCAAATATTCCAAAAGGACGAAATGTTCAGATTGAAAGTCGGGTAGTAAGAAGAGTCATAACTGATAACGAATGTTAAAAGCGGAGGGGATAGACGCTCCGAGGATAGATGGCACAGTCTGTATCCTATTCTTCCCGTTTTGACCGGGTTAACTGTCAGCTCTGGCGTAAAAGGTAAAATACACCTGGATTACTCTATGCGCACATATCAGCATTGTTCCCATACTTCATATGTCCTTTGCGAATATTCTTCTAATAGTATATCATTTCGGATCTGATACCCTTCAAATTTCTGTTCCAGCGTGTTAGTTATCGACCGTGCTGTAACATCAACTGAGTCGGAGAAGGCTGTATGCAATAAGTTCGGAAGCTACTTTCGGGAATAAAAGGAGAGGGAGAAAAATATATACTGGTGACGGGTAGAACCTACTTGTCGAAACGGAAAAGAAAAAAAATAAATCTTATCAAAAGGCCATGGGTATGGAACTACAAACCACCTGACTGTGAGTCACTATACTGGGTAAAAAGCACATAATAAACTTTATCAAAGTCAGGGATGACGTACGTACTGCGAGCCGGGGGAACAGAGGGAAAGAAGGAAATTTGAGATGCTGATTGTCACGAGACATTGTTGGGCACGAAGCGTAGCTGGAGAGAGAGAGAGAGAGAGTTTACTTATGGGCAAATAAGTAAAAGAGGGTTGCGGAAGAATGGATAGTAAATAAGTAGAGAAATATTATGAAGTAGGAGGAGAGGAGAAATAAATATATGATGCGTAGTGATAGGAAAGTAAGGAAAAAAATAATAAGTGGTTGGATGGAGAGAAAAGAGAAAGTAGAAAGTGAGAGAGAGAGAGAGAGAGAGAGAGAGAGAGAGAGAGAGAGAGAGAGAGAGAGAGAAGAATATGTACCGGTGTCAAGTGGATGTTTACGTATGGGGAAATAAATAAAAGAGGATTGGGGGAGAATGGATAATAAGTGTATTAAGAAGCGTGAATAATTCTAACGGTAAAAAGAGTCGATAGTAATCACGATAATTATACCTTATGTACGTAGATAAGTTACGTTTACAATGTTAATGGTAAGTGAATACAAATCTCATATTAGGATATTTACGTATGGGGGGTTGGGGGATAGTGATAAGGCAGTGCGCCAGATAGAACATGAATTATACCTTATGTATGTGCATGAGCTACGTTACAACTGAAAAAAACATTGTATATTATGGTGACGTCATGGTCGTACTCTTAAAAAAATAAAAACACTCATATAAGTACATAATAATAATTAAAAAGATACCCACTGTAAGAAGATAAAACTCTTATCATCTCATTATTGTCCCATACGTAGATATACCCCGCGTAAGGAGATACTCTTATCTCGGATTACCCGCCCCTCAAAAGGACTCATGTCCGGAAATGAGTAGATTGGTTTTTGAGGTGGATTTGTTTTTGAGGTTTTTGAGATTTGGGCCCTTTTCTTTTCCCCTACTACCCAGCATTATTACCCTATAGTATTAGCCAGACCAGCAACAGTCATGTTCTATCTCTTAGGAATAAATGTTCTCTTTCTTGCTTGTGAACGTCCATTCCTGAAACTCATTACATTTAGTCACAAATTTTCTCCTTCAGCACTGAGTAACCATATAGCTTTTAAACTATCTTATTTCTACTTTGTCATCTAACCACAGTATCTCGCAGCCACCCCAGACAAAATCAATCTGTCCTTCCCGGTCTTGTACTACACCTGCCTGTCTATTTTCATCTACGTGACACGATAACTAATTTCCCTCCGTGCAAAATCAATTATCGTCACATTCCTCTCCACGACCATATCAACGTTCAACTAAAATCGCATTTTCTCTGACTTTTACATAGCAAAGACAGGGTATGGGATTGCATATGCCGTGTTCCCTGCTATTTGATGACTTCCAAACGGTAGAAGGTTCATCTACAAACCTCCTACAAGAGTGTCTGCCAGAGCCTCAAGAGAAGTCTCATTAGTAATTATTGGAGCAGTCGTTCTCAACAAAGGATTCCTGTATACTACCCACAACCACCCACCCACCACTGCCCAGGACGAGTGTGATGAGAGGGCGTTAGCCATATGATTCTCAACAAGTCATTCGGGATGAATTTGTTGGCTCCATGACCTTTCTAACTGTCTCAACGACCTGGTACCTACTTCACTGTTTAGATAAGCACAAGCTCAGGTGGCAGGCCACGACCCCAACCGACCCCTTGGTTTGATTTCAGAGTTTCTTTCTCCTAGAAGAGTTGCCTGCCAAGGCTACAGAGTCTTCTAGTCTAGAAGAAGAGAGACGGATATGGGAGGGAAAAAACTAGTCTTACTAACTTTGTCGGCAGAGGATCTCAAAAGGTCTCATGGAATCGACGAAACAGCAAATGGGTCTCCCCGTATCTTTAGTCTTCCGCTGTGTAGTACTTGCCTCCCTTCCCTTCTAGAACAAACGCACCTGACTATGTTATTCTATTCTAATCCGCTTACATTTAAAGGTGACTGTAAAGGTTTGATAAACTCTCCCACTTCTTCATCCAGGTAATTGTAAAGTATAAACGCGCCAGACGCTATAAATTAGAATAATGAGAGGATTATAATTAGAACTGACGAACGACATGCGTCAAAAGACAACCAAATTAATTGATCATGGTACGATAACTTAAGAATTCAACCTCTGAAATAGTAGTCTTGTGAAAAGAAAATGGTCAACTTTTATTCGTCGCACTTACTGGCAATTGAGGCACTATTAACGAACTAAGCAATCTCCATACGTCCTTAGAATAAAAAAAGTAAGTCACAAGCGATAACTTTTGACGCTGAGAGACCGTTTTAAAGATAAAAGAAAAAAACTAATATGTAATAAGTTGCAGTTACGCCCTGTTTAGTTAGAACGAACCCAAGTTTTACTTAGTATAGTACGAATATATATATATATATATAATATATATATATATATATATATATATATATATATGTATATATATAATATATATATATATATATATTATATATATATATATATATATATATATATATATATATATATATACATTCCCTTAAATCGGGTATTACTGCATATACGCTGACTAGTATAAAATGTCTTTTGCTGATACGAAAACTTTAAAAATGTAGGTATCCCTATATTTACAACTCTTTAAAGATAAACAATGTTTACGTTTGTATAGCAAATAAAAACGTATTTTGCTTTCAAATAACACTTAATTGTCGTATTCATGAACCATTGTTCTAAATTTTTAAGTTTCTTTTTTTTTTTTTTTTTTTTACAATCGAAGCTCTTATTTAGTAATATACCATATTATTGATATATATATGCATATATATATGATATATATATATATATATATATCTATATATATATATGTATACATATGTATGTATATATATATATATATATATATATATATATATATATATATATATATATATATATATATATATATATGTATATATGTACTATACACATATATATATATATATATATATATATATATATATATATATATATATATATATATATATATATATGATATATATATATATATATATCTATATATATATATATATATATATATATATATATATATATATATATATATATATATATATATATATATCCACAGGTGAAAAATAAGAGGCGGGTTGTAGGTCCTGACAGGTTTCGACTTTATTTCCAAGCCACTGACGAAGGACTGATACAAAGTATTAGGAAGTCACAAATATATATACTACAGAGACGGTACTGACGAACATACACAAACATTTGAAACTGCTGAACCACCCACAGGCATTTGGTATGAGGTAAAGAGTGGCTTTCACCTGTGGATGTGTTGATAAATGAATCACGTGAAAAGTGATCATATATATATATATATATATATATATATATATATATATATATATATATATATATACAGTAGGTCCCCGGGTTACGACGGCTCTCCGGATTACGGCGTCCAAGGTTACGACGCTTTTTTTTCTAAATATTCGTTGAAAAATCCGCCCGGGGTTATGGGTTACGACGCTTGTTCCGAGGTTACGGACACTGACGCTTCTGACGCTCCGATTTAACGACGCTTTTAAAAAACGCATACTATGATAAGAATCATTTATAGTTTAGCACAGTATATTAATAAAAATAAGTTTTTGGTTAGATTACAACAAAAATTTTGAGGTTATGATGATTTTCGACACTTTTTATGTCGTATTTTTTAAAATTTTTTAGTGACGCCCTCATATGCGGAACTAGTTTTCCGAAGCGAATGAATACACTAGCTTGGGATGCGCAATAACAGTCCAAAAGCGTAAATATGAAAAAATCATTGCTTGTTTTTTCCAGTACAGTAATATAACAAAACTAAGTTTCCTGGTTAGATTATAACGCAATTCCAAGGTTAAGATGGTTTTTAATGCTTTTAACGATACCTCATACGCAGAACTAGTTTCTGAGATGAGGGCGCATAAATTCATTTACGCTATCAACTGTATGGTACCATAGTCAAGGATAAGGAATGCATTCTCAAACAGTATACATATCCTTTAATACAAAACAGCAAAATATCATTGAAACATTATTTCACTTAAAGAATCCATTTATACTCTACTTAGACTTGGATATAAAACCATAGTTTCTCTCTCTCTCTCTCTCTCTTCTCTCTGTCTCTCTCTCTTCTCTCTCTTTGTATTTTCCGACGAAAATAATCACTAATTAGTGTATATTTTGATGTTTATTTTCATGACTAAATACATTTTTATAATACAAAAATAATTTACTAATTTTCAAATATTAATTTTGATTAATACTGTATTAGTAAGTTAAGTTTAATAAGTTGCAATGATATCACATATAAAAATAATAATTCTCTCTCTCCTCTCTCTCTCTCTCCTTCTCTTCTCTCTCTCTCTCTCTCTACTACAAAGATGTATGTTTTTTTTGTATAATAAATAAATGATTTGACTATTTTCAAATATTAATATTATTTTATTTACAGCAATAATATCAATTCATTAAAGAAATACCATAGTGAATTAGTAAGATTTTAGCTTATATACTTTAAAAAAAAAAATTATGGAAGGATGAAGGAAAAATCCCAGTCTTCTCTCTCTAACCTTTCTCTAAAACTCCACAGGGTACCTAAAAAAAACAAACAAAACTGTCCCAAGGGGGGGGGACATATTTTCAAGTTCCCTGTGGGGACAGGGGCCAGGGGGAGGGGGGAGGGGAGATTTGCTGGGTGTTGGCCATTCAAAGGTTGCTCATGAAAATTTGCCCCCCACCCCCCCCCGTCCCCTCCTTTCTTCCCTCTCTCCCTTTCCTCTCTCTCTCATTTACTGAGACTCGAGATTTTTATGTACTTGTACTATTTGTTTTTTAATACTTTTCAAATACTAATAATAATAATAATAATAATAATAATAATACTAATAATAAAACTGTAATTACAAAATTCATATATGTGATATTATTTTAAAGGAATACAATACTAATCTATCCAGGTCCACTTTTAATTAAGGTTACTCTCTCTCTCTCTCTCTCTCTCTCTCTCTCTCTCTCTCTCTTGCCACACAAGATAGTGTCATAGTGGTAACTCCCTCCCTCTCTTTCGCTGGAAGCGTATAAGTATTTTTTGAGAGAACAGAGAGATAAAACACTCTCTCTCTCTCTCTCTCTCTCTCTCTTCCCTCTTTTACCGAGATGAAAGAATTTTTATGGTACTAGTATGTAAAATGTTTATTGATAATTTCAGTTATTTAATAATAATAATAATAATAATAATAATAAAACTGTAAGTACAAACCATTTCACTTGTAAGGATAATTCCTCTTTCTTACTGAGATGAGAGAATTTTTATGTAGATGCACATGTTTATTATAATTTATAATTTCAAATAATAATAATAATAACTAATAATAATAATAATAATAATAATAATAGAAGTAGTAATAATACGATAACTAATTTCAAAAGGAAATTCTTCCTTCGTCTTTTTCTGTATCAATTTCCCTACCTCATAATTCCAGTGACACTCGAGCTGGAAAGTAACAATGCCATACAATGGCATTGTTACATTGTTATGTAATCTATCTCTCTCTCTTCTCTCTCTCTCTCTCTTGTATTTTAATGAAAATATACCAGTAATTTGTGAATACACAGTGTTGCTCATGAAAAAAGTAAATTAGTGATAATTTTAGAGGTACGGCCCTAAGAAAAATTGAAAATTAGTGAAATTTTCCCTGTGGACATGTTTTCAACAACGTTGTTCCGGCTTACGACGATTTTCGGGTTACGACGCGTCTTAAGAACAGAGACCCCTGTCGTAACCCGGGACTGCCTGTATATATATATATATATATATATATATATATATATATATATATATATATATATATATATATATTTTTCTATATATATATATATATATATATATATATATATATATATGTATATATATATATTTATACAGAAGAATTTATTTACACACACACATGCACAATCTATATATATATATATATATATATATATATAATATATATATATAATATATATATAATGACAGCATGCAGACAGATACACATTCCAACAGGGGTTCCAGCAAGACAAACAGCTTAAAATGATCCGTTTATTAGAGACGTTTTCGTGCCCCAAAACATTGGCACATCATCAGTCTGGAATAAAAATTTTATTCTTTTTAAAAAAACAGTAAAATAAAGTAAAAGGTACAATCCAAAAATATGAATTATTGAAAGAAGCTTAGAAGTATTAAAAGACTACCTATTAGTTTCAGAGAACAAGAGCAGAATGACTAGAAACGTGAGGACCGACCAAACTACACTTCAGGCCAACGAAAGGGGAGTGGCAGAGACGTAATTGTTTAAATTAGGCGACAGGTGTTTAATGTAAAGTGACTCAAGTGTAGTTAGAAAGGATGCTTGGGTTGTTGAGGTAAGGATAGAAAAAATGTGTTTTTTCCATAGGAATCTTGCATTTTGAGGCATGTGTTCGAATACTCGAGAGTTCGGGATTCGATATCCTGGATCCCGTCCTATAGCTGAGTCCCATGTGACTATAATAACGGACTTGCAACAAATCTCCGCGTTTGAGCCAATATAAGTACCAAGGCATCTTGGGCATTCATATTTATATGATTATAGATGTTTGGGGCACGAAACGTCTCTAATAAACTGATCATGTAAGCTGTTGTCTTGCTGGAACCCCTGTTGGAATGTATATATATATATATTATATTATACTATATATATATATATATATATATATATATAATGATTGTGCATGTGTGTGTGTGTAAATAAATTCTTCTGTTAAAACAGGATACGTCTCAAGAATAAAACGCCCATTAAAACACTCTGGTTTAAAGCTAAGGACGATATTTCGGTGGACTAAACTTCTACCCTTATCAAGCACTGGAAGTAAGTCCACCGAAATATAGTCCTTAGTTCTTAACCAAGGATTAAATATGTTTACGTGGCTAGGAACCAATGGTTACTTATCAAACGGGACCTACAGCTTATTGTGGGATCCGAACCACATCGAGAAATGAATTTCTATCTCCAGAAATAAATTCCTCGATTATGCTTTGGGAAAACCAGCAAGTTAGATTGCAAGTCCTGGTTAACATATGGCATATTAAACCTCGCCTTGTTCAGTCGTCAAAAGCTTCATAGCCATCTAAACGTAACAACCTTTATAATTAATGATCCAATCTGGAAATATTTATCTTCACTCAAATATTCAATCGAAGATTGCACGAAGTTTGCTGCTGAAACTCAGTCAGAGATAGAGAGAGAGAGAGGTAAAGGAAAAAAGTCCACGCAGCGTTTCTTTCCTTGCCACATCTTATGAACGTCTCTAAAACAGTCAGCGTTAAATCTTTCCTATCTGCCAAGAAGCCGCTACGAATAATTTTTGCAACCCAGGTAAGTGATAAAACGTAACGAGGGCACTTACTAAAGATCATACTTCCGCTACGTCACGCAACGTCCTCGTTGTAGGACAAACAATGAATACGTAGTTTGACCTTGACCTCCGGTATTTCGACCATGCAAGGTATCAACAGCCTCACCTGACACCGCCCCATTGTTTCTCTAACGTCGAAACATCGTCTGACAAAGCGCCCTCACAGTATCCTAATTGCCTGGCTGAATAACGTTTATAATCAACAAAAGACAAAATTAACACGATCATTCATTAACAAAAATATTAGCATTTCAGGACACTACTGTCAAACTGAACAGTCAAATCTCCACCAGTAATTGCTACACGTAATCCATCTTGAGTGAATCATCAAATAAAGAAGGTTCTCATAGTTTCATCACAATCTGTTCATCCGTTCTCGAGAAATTTTGCTAGCGAATACTTCATCCAAACCGGGTAGTCATCATACGTCACTAATCACAAGGACATAACAACCGGGCTTGCAACATCACAACCTGAAACTTAATTCAACAACACGCTGAAAGAAAGAAAATCTGACAGATAGTACATCACAGACAGACGTGCCCCTGGAACAGAATAGCAGCCACAGCTAAATCGTTCTCGAGCGCCAACACAACTGACACGCGAACCGCACCATTATTAAATCATTAGACCAACACAAGAAGACACAGCTTACCACCAGTGGGCTAGTCTAGATGATGTGGATTGAATAAATCCAAGTGATGTAAGCGAGTTTTTAACTCTTTGACAATCCAGCGGAACCTTTTAACCTAATCACACCAATTAAGACCCGACTGCGATTATTGATCGCTTAATGATACTTCCCCGGATGTTTGTCCAGGAAGCAGCCCGGATGGGAAAGGCCGGGAACCCAAAGAGTGGGGAGAGAGAGAGAGAGAGAGGGACGGAAAAAGGGGAACTGGGAAGTGAGAAGGAGGAGTAATGAAAATATGGCAAGGAATAAAGAATGGCAGAGTTATGCGATGAACCTTGATATTATTTTCATCATTATTGGAGAAACAAATCCAGTTATGTAAATGTACATATATTTAAATTTAAATCTATAAGGATAGCGTTCGGGAATCTCTTCGGTTCCGGCCCCTTATCACTTATTATTATTATTATTATTATTATTATTATTATTATTATTATAAGTAGTTCAACCGGACAACTGAGCTGACTTTCAGCTCTCATAGAGCTGGCACCATGACAATAAAGAGAAGAGAGGATAAGAGAGGAGGAATGATAAAGTGACGAGCAGGATGGTCAAAAGAATGTCAGACAGAAAGGGAATAAAAGAAAATATGTTAAGGATAGGATGTGAGGCAGTTTGCAGAAGGAGAGAGAGAGAGAGAGAGAGGAGAGAGAGAGAGAGAGAGTGGAAAACGGCTGATGCTGCTGATATGTAAGACTGACGTCTGAACTACTAATCCATCCATACCGAGGGAGTGAAGGCAAGAAGGGCGGAGATTTATGGTAAAAGGATTGAAGGCAGCATAAAAATTGTAAATGGAGAGAGACTGGAGGTGAGTGAAGTAAAAAAAGTAAGCAGGATGGCAGGAGGAAGCAAACATGGGGAGCGTGGAGGTTATTACTACAAAACGAAAAAGGATAGGAGTAACTAGAGAAAAAAGGAAAAGGCGGAAAGCGCAGATGACGGATTAAAAAGGAAAAGATGAAGTTGTGGGAACTAAAAAAAAAGAGAATGAAGGTATAGAGATTAAAAGGAAGAAAAACACTAAGAGGATGAGCAAGAGAAATGACTGAGGGAAGAGAAAGGTACGATGGTAGTAGGGAGGAGCATAAGGAAGAAGGATACTTGCAGGGGAAGAACAATAGAGCACTATCATTAGAAGAGCAAAAGTAAGGAGGATAGAGGTAGTAACTGCAGCAGGACATAGGAGAATTGCTATGGGTACAGCAAAGAGAAAGATAAGAGTGCAACCTTAGAGACTACTAATATGATTTAGACTATGGGTACACATGAAGTCAAAGGAAAGTAGGTGTTAGCTTCAGAATGAATGGGAAGTAGTAGGTTACATATTCTTTACGAATTTTGATGCCTCATCTTCCCAGTATCAGTAATTTTTAATATTTGCTAGGTCTGCCATTTTACCCCCACATTTATGACTTGGGGGGCGGGGGGGTGAGATTGGCATGTCCGGTCTGGGAGAAAATAAGCCATTAACGATAGGCCTACAGTATAGAGTAATAAAGGCAGGCCGTAGGGTTATATAGGCTTCGGGGTGGGTTTTTAGGAATTCCTAGCTTAAGACCTCTTTTCCCACAAATCTGCTGACTGTGGTTTTGCATCTTTCCAGACAATGAAGTAGCTGTGTGTGACCCACATCCCAGGCCGCTTGGACATGCCCTGGTCCATCCTCAGTCCACACTAGCTACTTCATTTGGGCAGACGTGCCCTCTCTCTGACGTGAAGTCAGCCCTTTGTTTTGTCGATGCTGGTTGGAGTCCTCTCCGACACCACGACACATGTTCAAGCCTCTATGGATTAAAGGTACGTCTCGAAAGTGCAAACTCCAACCAGCCCTATTCCTCCAAGACGAATCTTGCTATTTCCATTTCAATCTCCCTTTTATCACCTTCTCTACTGAAATCCCTTCGCCCATCATTGGGGCAAGTGTTACCCCTGTGACCTGTCCAAGATTAAGTCTTCATTGAATATTTCATTTAAACACTAGAGTTACTTCCCCAGAGTGTGTTAGATAAAAGGTGACTGCCCTTGTAGCTGAAATATTGTGCAAGAAGTCTTTATTTTATGTTGTGGTTAATCTGGGAACACATTTTCCAGATTTGCTGAGTCACGTGCTCCGTCTCCTCCCACGCAAGAGCTTATTTGCCGCAAGATACCTATTATCAATTTTTGGAAACCAACACTGAAGTAGATGTTGATTTTGGCCAGTTTTTTTCCATATTGTGAAGATAGGAGCGATACAGACATTATACAGTGCTCTGCCCACGTGGCTATATGCCTTGCCTTTACCTCAGGCCATTCAACGTTGTCTTGTAAGTAAATGTAATGTAAATTAATCCGCTGAGTATTCGTGGCGACCTTCCAGAACCAAATCAATCCCTTTTATATTTATCTAAGGTAAGTCAGAAGTGCTCCATTCTCCATATTTTCCCTCTTAAATTTCTTTCCCTTACGTTTGGGACTACAAGGCTACCCAATACATAAAAATATCAATGCAGTGAAATGAAATGCAATGATGCAGAATGGCAATAAGATGAAAAGGAATGTTAGGGCAATGATGGAAGTAAAATTATGAAGTTAGACAATTTAATAATGGTGAATCACAAAATGACCAAAAAAAAAAAAAAAAAAAAAAAAAAGGAAGAGGTCCACAGTTTAGATTACGAGAAAGAAGTATGACATTAATTCGATTAAACTATGATGAAAGAAAAAAGAATGGAGGTACAGGGAGAAAAAAAAAAAATTAGGTGAATGGTGTCATCAAATGAACAATGGTAGTAACGGCAGTAAAGGGAATTAGGGAGTAGTTGGATTAAAAGGAAGT
>NC_087200.1:175969064-176041399 GCF_015104395.2 Macrobrachium nipponense | reverse complement strand
ATTACAAAGCTACGATAAAATAGCAGCCTGATTGATTAAATCTAGAGATGTTTGTGTTTGCATCTCTTACGCGAAACTGTCGTACTATGTCATTTGACAATTTAGGTACGGTGCAGTGAGTTTAAATTATAGCTTATGCTGAGCTGTGATTTTTGGGGATTTGGCGTTAGTCTTATTGTGCACCTGGATGTGATAAACTAAGTGTAAGAAATCGTAATTGATTCGTTTCAAAGAATGGTATACACATTTATGCTGCCCTTTGATCATCTTATGAGCAATAACAAAATCAAACTTTTAATTTACCTCAAGTAACCCATCCATTGTTTCGGTCATTTAATGCTTTTTTTTTTATTTCGAGTTCCCAACGCGGATTGACTTGATGTTATTGTCATATTCTTGAAGCACTTCGATCGATTAGGAAATTTTCGAGTTTTTATAGTAATGTACCACTTTCCTGAGCACTAACTATGTGAATATTATTTCTGAGTAAAGAACGTTCCTCAAATGAAAACCATGCACATACTGTGAATATTAGTTATTATATGAAATATATATTTAATTAGCTAAGAGCAGCCAAACAAAGCTAAGGCTGAATTTTTTTCTTGAAGATAGGTCGAGGGGAATGTTAGTTCTTTAACGACCGTCATCAACTGGTGAGAGATGTGTATTTCTGGTGATAGTAGGTCACTCTCGACGTTGTTCGGAAGTCACGTAAAGCCGTTGGTCCCGTTGTTGAATAATCACTGGTTCCATGCAACGTAAAAACACTATACAAACAAACAAGTCATCAACTGGGAACTGCCTGACTCCGAGAGCCAAGAGCATAAACTGTAAGAAGCTGTTACTCAGCCCCTACAATGTGCAGATTTACAATCGTGCTTATAAACTGCAAGATAAATTCTGATATACTTTCAATGATTTGCATCAATGCAGTTAGTATGTAGATTTGACGTATGAAAGGATATTAGGTACTGAAATGGATAATTTGTTCATATGATAATAAAAACAAGTAAATTTTATAGCTCAGTTGCTTGCTGCTGGAAAGCCCTTTTATGTACCCCACTAGGTTCACAATTCATCAGTTTTGAAGGTTTAACTGCAAACATCAGGTCCCTCTGATAAAGAGAAGTGATCAGAGCACACAAATCAATAACGAGTAACGTATCCACCCATTCATTACCATACATACCCCTATCCTCACACTGTTTTCTGTTATAGTGATCCTTCTTCCTATGGGCCCCCGTAGGTGGGGTGGTGCCGTCAGTGCATCTCATGCGGTGCACTGTAGGCATTACTTAAGGTTCTTTGCATGGTGCCTTCGGCCCCTAGCAGCAGAGCCTTTTCGTTCCTTTTACTGTGCCTCCTTTTATATTCTCTTTCTTCCATCTTACTAACCAGCCTCCACTAGCAGTTGACTCATAATGCAACTGCTTTGAGGTTTTCCTCCTGTTACACCTTTCAAACCTTTTACTGTCTAATTTCCGTTTCAGCACTGAATGGTCGACTTCATAGGTCCCAGTGCTTGGCCTTTGGCCTAAATTCTATATTCAATTTAATTCAGTTCCCCCCATGGCTACCAACACTTAATTCCATCCAAATTACAATTAGTCGGCATTCACGCTTATTTCTTTTAATCTTATCGCCATCTTTCTCCACCTGACATTCTCCCCCTTACCACCTTCCACCTCATTTCATCACCTATACTGGCATCCCTCTTTCCTTTACGTGTGCTCATGCCATTTTGTTTTATATATATATTATATTATATAATATATATATATATATACTATATACAGACACAAATATACATATGTATAATTATATATATATATATATATAATATATATATATATATATATATAATATATATATATATTGTATATACATAGATGATATATATATATATATAAATATATATATATATATATATAAATGCTTCTACCCACGTTTTCTTAATTCCCCTCCGGTGTACTCGAGCTCTCTTTTCGTGTCTTGCCTCTACTTTTCCTAGTGCCACCTACTTTCCGTTATTCCTTCCATATTTTCCAGATTCATTCCCACTCTGTCTACCACCACCCTTCTCCCTTTTATTCTTATTACACCATTCTTCTATTTACTTCATCTGGTGGCCATTCATCTCTTTATTCTGCCTAGTGCAATCCAACTTCATTAGCTCCATATAACCTCATCCATCTTTGTTCTACTTTTACAATTGATAATCTACTTCTCATATTTTGCTTTAATTTTTTAGTACAATTCTTGTTTGTACTCACTACCTTCATCATCCTTTCAGAATATTTTACCCAAATACCATCTCCCTTCCTCTTAAAGGACATCCAACTTCGTTGCAGTTACTTGACAACTGTCCTCCATCCAGCTTTTCTTTCCAACCCGTCACTTTTTTACTCCAGAGATAACTTCCATCGTATATTAAAGCCAACTACCACCTCGACTTTCCTCAAGGCATTCCCGAGCATTTCTTCTTCCATGTAAGCCAAACCTCTCTCCCTAATTGCATCTGCCTTTCAGTTACCATATATATCTAATTTCCTTCCGTTTAAGTCTCCTATTTCCACCTTATTAACTTTTCTCTGGGTTGTTCACTTTCTTAATCCTTTGGTTATCATTCCATAATCATCCTTCCTTTTAGTCTTTCTTATGACACGTCACTTACCATAATCTTCATCCCTGTCACCCCCGATCTACTTCCTTCTTCTTTTCACTCCTTAACTGCCATCCTCATTACTATTCCTCCATCTACTTATACCCCCGTTTTTTTAAACTCCATCTCGTACCATCCTCCTTTTTGTTTTAATGCCCACCATCAAATTCCTTTTTCTTTACACCTGTGTTTGTACATAATATGTCTTCTATGGGTAATGGTAAGTGTCAGAGTTCTGGAAGTCCTCCCCTTGAAGTTCTCCTTCTTTTCATATTGTCCTTCTAATTCATTCTTTTTTCACCTGCCATTCTCCTTATTTTTCCTCCTTTTACCTGAGCCATCCTGCTTTTAGCTTGACCTGTGTCTGTCCTTTTTTATACATCTGTCCCTATCCTCCCATCGTTATTTTGCCAGCCTCACTTCCTTTTAATCCAACTACTCCCTAATTCCCTTTACTGCCGTTACTACCATTGTTCATTTGATGACACCATTCACCTAATTTTTTCTCCCTGTACCTCCATTCTTTTTTCTTTCATCATAGTTTAATCGAATTAATGTCATACTTCTTTCTCGTAATCTAAACTGTGGACCTCTTCCTTTTCTTTTTTTGTTATTTTGTGATCCACCATTATTAAATTATGTCTAACATTCATAATTTTACTTCCATCATTGCCCTAAACATTCCTTTTCATCTTATTGCCATTCGGCATCATTGCATTTTCATTTCACTGAATTGATATTTTTATGTATTGGGCAGCCTTGTAGTCCCAAACGTAAGGGAAAGAAATTTAAGAGGGAAAATATGGAGAATGGAGCACTTCTGACTTACCTTAGATAACTATAAAAGGGATTGATTTCGTTCTGAAAGGTCGCCAGGAATACTCAGCTGATTAATTTACATTACATTTACTTACAAGACAACGTTGAATGGCCTGAGGTAAAGGCAAGGCATATAGCCACGTGGGCAGAGCACTGTATAATGTCTGGATCGCTCCTATCTTCACAATATGGAAAAAAAACTGGCCAAAATCAACATCTAATTCAGTGCTGGTTTCCAGAATTGATAATAGGTATCTCGCGGCGAGGAAGCACGTGACTCAGCAAATCTGGAAAATGTGTTCCCAGATTAACCAGAACATAAAATAAAAACTTCTTGCACAATATTTCAGCTACAAGGGCAATCACTTTTATCTAACACCCACTGGGGGAGGAACTCTATTGTTTAAAAGGAAATATTCAATGAAGACTTAATCTTGGACAGGTCACAGGGGTAACACGTGCCCCGATGATGGACAAAGGGATTTCAGTAGCGAAGTGATAAAAAAGAGATTTGAAATGGAAATAGCAAGATTCGTCTTGGAGGAATAGGGCTGGTTGGAGTTTGCAATTTCGAGATGTACCTTTAATCCTTAGAGGCTTGAACATGTGTCGTGGTGTCGAGGAGGACTCCAACCAGCATCGACAAAACAAAGGGCTGACTTCACGTCAGAGAGAGGGCACGTCTGCCCAAATGAAGTAGCTAGTGTGGACTGAGGATGGACCAGGGCATGTCCAAGCGGCCTGGGATCACACACAGCCTACGGCATTGTCTGGAAAGATGCAAAAACACAGCCAGCAGATTTGTGGGAAAAGAGGTCTTAAGCTAGGAATTTCTAAAGCCCACCCCGAAGCCTATATAACCCTTACGGCCTGCCTTTATTACTCTATACTCTAGGCCTATCGTTAATGGCTTATTTTCTCCCAGACCGGACATGCCAACTTCCCCCCCACCCCCCAAGTCATAAATGTGGGGGTAAAATGGCTGACCTAGCAAATATTAAAAATTACTGATACTGGGAAGATGAGGCGATCAAAATTCGTAAGAATATGTAACCTACTACTTCCCATTCATTCTGAAACTAACACCTACTTTCCTTTGACTTCATGTGTACCCATAGTCTAAATTATATTAGTAGTCTCTAAGGTTGCACTCTCATCTTTCTCTTTGCTGTACCCATAGCAATTCTCCTATGTCCTGCTGCAATTACTACCTCTATCCTCCTTACTTTTGCTTTCCTTAATGATAGTGCTCTATTGTTCTTCCCTGCAAGTATCCTTCTTCCTTATGCTCCTCCTACTACCATCGTACCTTTCTCCTTCCCTCAGTCATTTCTCTTGCTCATCCTCTTAGTGTTTTTCTTCCTTTTAATATCTATACCTTCATTCTCTTTTGTTTCGTTCCCACAACATTCATCTTTTTCCTTTTAATCCGTCCATCTACGCCTTCCTTCCTTTTTCTCCAGTTACTCCAATCCTTTTTCGTTTTGTAGTAATATACCTCCACGCTCCCCATGTTTGCTTATCTCCTGCCATCCTGCTTACTTTTACTTCACTCACCTCCAGTCTCTCTCCATTTACAATTTTTACGTTGCCTTCAATCCTTTTACCATAAATCTCCGCCCTTCTTGCCTTCACTCCCTCGGTATGGATGGATTAGTAGTTCAGACGTCAGTCTTACATATCAGAGCACTCAGCCGTTTTCCACTCTCTCTCTCTCTCTCTCTCTCTCTCTCTCTCTCCTTCTGCAAACTGCCTCACATCCTATCCTTAACATATTTTCTTTTATTCCCTCTCTGACATTCTTTTGACCATCCTGCTTCGTCACTTTTATCATTCCTCCTCTCTTATCTTCTCTTCTCTTTATTGTCATGGTGCCAGCCCTATGAGAGCTGAAAGTCAGCTCAGTTGTCCGGTTGAACTACCTTAATAATAATAATAATAATAATAATAGTAATAATAATAATAATTGATAAGGGGAACTGAACAGATTCCCGAACGCTATCCTTATAGATTTAAATTTAAATATATGTACATTTACATAACTGGATTTGTTTCTCCAATAATGATGAAAATAATAATATCAAGGTTCATCGCATAACTCTGCCATTCTTTATTCCTTGCCATATTTTCATTACTCCTCCTTCTCACTTCCCAGTTCCCCTTTTTCCGTCCCTCTCTCTCTCTCCCTACTCTTTGGGTTCCCGGCCTTTCCCATCCGGGCTGCTTCCTGGACAAACATCCGGGGAAGTATCATTAAGCGATCAATAATCGCAGTCGGGTCTTAATTGGTGTGATTAGGTTAAAAGGTTCCGCTGGATTGTCAAAGAGTTAAAACTCGCTTACATCACTTGGATTTATTCATCCACATCATCTAGACTAGCCCACTGGTGGTAAGCTGTGTCTTCTTGTGTTGGTCTAATGATTTAATAATGGTGCGGTTCGTGTCAGTTGTGTTGGCGCTCGAGAACGATTTAGCTGTGGCTGCTATACTGTTCCAGGGGCACGTCTGTCTGTGATGTACTATCTGTCAGATTTTCTTTCAGCGTGTTGTTGAATTAAGGTTTCAGGTTGTGATGTTGCAAGCCCGGTTGTTATGTTCTTGTGATTAGTGACCTAAGGTGACTACCCCGGTTGGGATGAAGTGTTCGCTAGCAAAACTTCTCGAGAACGCATGAACAGATTGTGATGAAACTATGAGAACCTTCATTTGACGATTCACTCAAGATGATTACGTGTAGCAATTACTGGTGGTGATTTGACTGTTCAGTTTGACAGTAGTGTCCTGAAATGCTAATATTTTGTTAATGAATGATCGTGTTAATTTTGTCTCTTGTTGATTATAAACGTTATTCAACCAGACAATTAGGATACTGTGAGGGCGCTTTGTCAGGACGATGTTTCGACGTTAGAGAAACAATGGGGCGGTGTCAGGTGAGGCGGTTGATACCTTGCATGATCGAAATACCGGAGGTCAAGGTCAAACTACGTATTCATTGTTTGACGTAGCGGAGGTATGGTCTTTAGTAAGTGCCCTCATTACGTTTTATCACTTCCTAGGTGCAAATTATTCGTAGCGTTATTGCAGATGAGGAAAGATTTAACGCTGACTGTCTTAGAGACGTTCATAAGATGTGCAAGAAACGATGCGTGGACTTTTTTCCTTTACCTCTCTCTCTCTCTCTCTCTCTCTGCCTGAGTTTCAGCAGCAAACTTCGTGCAGTCTTCGACTGAATATTTGAGTGAAGATAAATATTCCAGATTGGATCATTAATTATAAAGGTTGTTACGTTAGATGACTATGAAGCTTTGGACGACTGAACAAGGCGAGGTTTAGTATGCCATATGGTTAACCAGGATTTGCAATCTAACTTGCTGGTTTTGCCAAAGCAGAATCAGAAGAATTTATTTCTGGAGATAGAAATTCATTTCTCGATGTGGTTCGGATCCCACAATAAGCTGTAGGTCCCGTTGATAAGTAACCATTTGGTTCCTAGCCACGTAAACATATTTAATCCTTCGGACCAGTCCTAGGAGAGCACTTATTCAGCTCAGTGGTCTGGTAAAACTATAAGATATACTAAACTTTAACTTATATATATATATATATATATATATATATATATATAAAGTATAAAGACCCATTAAAAAATTCTGGTTTAGAGCTAAGGACTATATTTCGGTGCACTTACTTCCAGTGCTTGATAAGGGTACAAGTTAGTCCACCGAAATATCGTCCTTAGCTTTAAACCAGAGTGTTTTAATGGGCGTTTTATACTTGAGACGTATCCTGTTTTAACAGAAGAATTTATCTACACACGCGCACACACACACACACAAATATATATATATATATATATATATATATATATATATATATATATATATATATATATATATATATATATATATATATATATATATATATATATATATATGATTATGATCACTTTTGGACGTGATTCATTTATCACACATATCCACAGGTGAAAAGCCACTCTTTCCTCAACACCTGCCTGTGGGTGGATCAGCAGTCTCAAATGTTTGTGTGTATACTGTCTCTGTAGTATATATATTTCAGCGTATATGCAGTAATAATACCCGATTTAATGGGAATGTATATATATATATATATATATATATATATATATATATATATATATATATTCGTACTATACTAAGTAAAACTTGGATTCGTTCTAACTAAACAGGACGCAACTGCAACTTATTACATATTAGGTTTTTTTTATCATAAAAGTCTCTCAGCGTCAAAAGTTATCGCTTGTGACTTACTTTTTATTCTAAGGACGTATGGAGATTGCTTAGTTCGTTAATAGTGCCTCAAATTGCCAGTAAGTGCGACAAATAAAAGTTGACCATGTTCACAAGACTACTATTTCAGAGGTTGAATTCCTAAGTTATCGTACCATGATCAATTAATTTGGTTGTCTTTTGACGCATGTCGTTCGTTAGTTCTAATTATAATCCTCTCATTATTCCGATTTAATAGCGTCTGGCGTGTTACTTACAATTACCTGGATGAGAAGTGGGAGAGTTTATCAAACCTTTACAGTCACCTTTAAATGTAAGCGGATTAGAATAGAATAACATAGTCAGGTGCGTTTGTTCCAGAAGGGAAGGAAGGCAAGTACTACAGCGAAAGACTAAAGATACGGGGAGACCCATTTGCTGTTTCGTCGATCCCGTGAGACCTTTTGAGTCCTCTGCCGACAAAGTTGGTGAGACTAGTTTTTCCCTCCCTATATCCGTCTCTCTTCTCTAGACTAGAAGACTCTGTAGCCTTGGCAGGCAACTCTTCTAGGAGAAGGAAACTGAAATCAAACCAAGGGGTCGGTTTGGTCGTGGCCTGCCACCTGAGCTTGTGCTTATCTAAACAGTGAAGTAGGTACCAGGTCGTTGAGACAGTTAGAAAGGTCACGGAGCCAACAAATTCATCCCGAATGACTTGTTGAGAATCAGATGGCTAACGCCTTCTCATCTCACTCGTCCTGGGCGGTGGTAGGTGGGTGGTTGTGGGTAGTATACAGGAATCCTTTGTTGAGAACGAATGCTCCATAAATTGCTAATGAGACTTCTCTTGAGGCTCATGGCAGACACTCTTGTAGGAGGTTTGTAGATGAAACAATAACCGTTTGGAAGTCATCAAATAGCAGGGAACACGGCATATGCAATTCCATACCCTGTCTTTGTTATGTAAAAGTCAGAGAAAATGAGATTTTAGTTGAACGTTGATATGGTCGAGGAGAGGAATGTGCGAGAATTGATTTTGCACGGAGGGAAATTAGTTATCGTGTCACGTAGATGAAAATAGACAGGCAGGTGTAATACAAGACTGGGATGGACAGATTGATTTTGTCTGGGGTGGCTGCGAGATACTGTGGGTTAGATGACAGAGTAGAAATAAGATAGTCTAAAAGCTATATGGTTACTCAGTGCTGAAGGAGAAAAATTGTGACTAAATGTAATGAGTTTCAGGAATGAACGTTTACAAGCAAGAAAGAGAACATTTTTTCCTAAGAGATAGAACATGCCTGTTGCTGGTCTGGCTAATACTATAGGGTAATAATGCTGGGTAATTTAATGTGCAAGTAGGAGAGAGAAGTAGACAGGTAGTTGGTATACTGGCTTATCTAGCAACACTTCTTTTCTCACCATTTTTACTTTCCTTAATACAATTATATATTAACATATTTTCCAAATATGACATTCCCACATCCAAGCCCGTTTCAGAATACTTTTGCACAGAGCTCTCTCCATTCTCATTTACATTTTTATATTTCATAAAATGTATGAAATGTATGAGAATGGAGAGAACTGTGCAAATGTAGTCTGAGACGGGTTTGGGATTACGAATAAGTGATATTTGGAAAATACACTAATATTTACTTGTATTTAGAAAGTGAAAATAGTGAGAAAAAAAGGTGTTGCTACACGAATCAGCGTACAGCAGATGGAAGGTATTCAACGCAAATATTGGTAAATGTAGCAGTTGGGGGTAGATCTGATCATCATTTGGTTAATGCAAATTATTTTTTTAGGAAGGAATCTAAATGTAATTCATAGAAATTAGAGAGATTCACACGTAAGGAGCAATATGAAAAATGTACTACTGCTTAAAATTGAATAAAGCTGATTGTTTAAGATGTGTATTATAGAAAGATTATTTTATATAGGAATACAAGAGAAAGAGAATGTATAAAACAGTTAAGAAGAAAGTGAGAAAGAAAAGAAGACAAATAAGGGAAATACACTGGTGAATCCAAGAAAGTAATTTATGGAGGACAGTTGTACCAAATTGGACTTTGGAATAAAAGATATGAATGGAGAGATACAATCCTGTATTCACGGAATGAGTTGTCTGAACCAGTTATAGAATGTAGAAGGACTGGTGAGAGGCAGATCGGAACGATGCAAGAGATGGAGGTTCGCATAAATTTATAAATTTAAAAGTTCTCGTCGAATTCATCATTATAAATATAAAAGAGCCTATTAATAAGTTAAAGAAAGAGGGGACACCGGGGATGATGGGATTGTAAGATAGCTTCTCAGCTATATTGGTTATAGTGTGTAATGCAGAGGTGAAAAAGTGAAAGGTTCCAGACGAATAGGCGTAATGGATAATTGCTTCTTCATTTAAGGAAGGATGATAGAAATATGTGTTAGAATTACGTGGGTATAAATCTCAAATATACGATCAAAAGCGTATAGTAGGATTATGATTGAAAAGTTTGGTAGGTAACAGAAAGACTAGTTTGGAAAAGCAAATCCAAGATGAATGGCATTCGGAACAAGTGTGGGGAGGACAAGAAAAAAGTTCTGTTTGGTATATCTAGATCCAGAAAAATTGTGGCAGAATATTTAGTAAACAAACTATGGAAGGTGTTTAAACGTATGATGCAAAAAGTAGAATGTTGAAGTTTTATATTAGAATATGTAGCTGTTAAAGTGGCTGGTTTATTGCACAAGTACGTAAGTAACAAGTCTAAATAATTTGATAGAGTGGAAGTTGTTAGTGCAAATAGTTATTTACGAGTAACTGTAATGGATGATGGATAGAAATGAAAGGTGACTCAAAACAAATGACAGCGCCTCAGTGGCTTGATCGGTAAGGTCTTGGCCTGCCACCTCGGTGGCCGTAAGTTTGATTCTCGGGCATTCCATTGAGGGATTAGAGATGTGTATTTCTGATGATAGAAGTTCACTCTTGACGTGGTTCGAAAGTCACGTAAAGCCGTTGGTCCCGTTGCTGAATAACCACTGGTTCCATGCAACGTAAAAACACCAAACAAATAAACAGATGACGCTAGGAATTTAACAGAGGTTTTGAAAATACGTCGAAAAGATGTCTATATGTGGGAATCAAAGTTGCACTCTCAGAAGAGAATACTGAGTTGCCTCTCCTTTATGGGATTGAAGTATGGTTTTATCTCAGTGAAAGAAAGTAGGAACTGATGAACGAATGATTTAACCGTATGTGTGGAGTAAGAAAGGTTGAAGGGCTAAGATATGAAGTATGTAAAAATAATAATAACAATAAAGTGGTAGCATAGGTGGGAAGATTAATTATAATGTTTTGAGGTGGTTAGGTCACACTGAGCGGCCGGGGACAATAGTTTTTAGAGTGTGGCGTGTTCGGGAAGACAGGAACAAGGAATGAGAGGGAGAACTCAAAAGTTTTAACTCGATTCGTTGAAAGAACCGATGGAGTGGAGGGATATAAATATTCAGGAGGCTTAATGGTATGTCAGTACAAGACTGAGTTAAATTACTATCAAAGGGATTATTAAAATCTTGACATAAATTTTCGGCCTGTTGAGTTCACCCCGCTTTTAAGAATGGAAGTTGTTAACGACCATATTTTCTTCCAGATTCGCCGTTAAAGGAAAATATGACCGAGTTAAGAGTGATTGCGATGGTCGGTTAAAAACAAGTGCCTCAGTTAAAGTTGTGAAATATGTATATACCTGGAATTCGATATGATGATGACTACCACTCCAAAATGGAATTGGGTGTGAGAATAGTAAACTCATCCCAAAATATTTGCCGAGAACGTGAATGGATTCGAGTCCTGATTTCTCCTCTGTGCGCTGGTTCGAATTCACGAGAGGACGAAATTATTATCAACTAAAAATTCCCCTTCGGTTAACATATATGAAAATATATTAATTTCGAGGTAGAGCGAATTGGATATTAAAGCACATTTTGTCGCTTGATACATGTATATGAATCACGGTGATGCTATATACATGTATATATATATATATATATATATATATATATATATATATATATATATATATATATATATATGTGTGTGTGTGTGTGTGTGTGTGTGTGTGTGTGTGTATTCCCTTACAGAATGTTGCTCTTTCCTGTTCTAGAAAAGTTATATTGGGATAAGTTTCCTTTCTCCATACCAACTTCCATTTTGAGTGCTATTCATCATCATACAACTGCCAGAAAACGGAAATACTAGGATGTCTGTTATTCTAGGTCGAGATGATTTTAATATCATCTATTTATAACGAAAGCGTATGAGTTTTTACAATTCTCGTATAAATAGTAACCGTCAGAACAATTGGTCAAGATATGAAATTAATTGGTTAGGCAGAGAAAATTACTCAATTTCACGAAAGATGTATATTTAAAGATAATTATATTTTTACCAATGAAAAAGCTGTACAATTGTGTGTATAATATGTATTAAAATTGTAGGTACCTACACCTTTTCATTGGCAAAAATATAATTGGTCTTAACTCTACATCTTTCATGACGTCTGGATAATTTCATGAGCTTAACCAGTTGATTTCATATCTTGGTCTTATTGTTCTGATGGTTATTATGTACGAACATCGTAAAAGCTCAGATTCAGTCTTTGCCAATAGTAGTTATTTTTTTATTAATAGAATCTCGGGGATGAATAACATACATGA
Organism: Macrobrachium nipponense; assembly: GCF_015104395.2. Taxonomy (NCBI): domain Eukaryota; kingdom Metazoa; phylum Arthropoda; class Malacostraca; order Decapoda; family Palaemonidae; genus Macrobrachium; species Macrobrachium nipponense. The sequence goes on along the minus strand of NC_087200.1, from coordinate 176,028,966 downwards.
GACATCCTAGTATGTCCGTTTTCTGTATGAGTAAATGAATGAAAACGTAAAATTTATGGCTAACTTATATAATTTTGTCTGACTCGCTTGCCTTCAGTTGATTTACTCAGACATGCACAAGTAGTTAATGGTCATTAAACCCAGTGGTCATTATCAGTGACATTGCTCACTAATTTTAAACTTCAAATATGTAGTTTTGTTAAAAGGCGCTAATTTTCAAACTGCTGTCGAAGAGATTTATCCGTGGGGTGACAACCCAGCTCGACTTTCCGATAGGACATATTTTAATCTAAATATTTTCATGAGGATTGGTGGTTACTTTATTTCATAAATTTTTTTTAGGTAACTGTGTGGAAAACTTAAAGGACGAACTAGGGGGTTCTGGGTACTGATTTTACTTGTTTGTCAGACAGGAAACTTTGCTTTGGGTGAAAGTTCCTCATTTCGTGTTATTCTTTACCCTAGAATGTCCAAGTGTGAATATCGTTCCTCCGTGCTAAGGTCTAACCATTACCTTCTTTGATAATTAGTTAACTTGGAAATAAATGCAGTTTTACTCGTCAATTATATGGATTTGTTCTCTTTATGTACTAAAAATGAATTGCAATGTGAATTTGGAAAAAATGCATTTAAAGCAAATAGCCTCACACACACGTATATAATATATATATATATATATATATATATATTTATATATAATAATATAATATATATATGTGTGTGTGTGTGTGTGTGTGTATATATATATATAATATATTACCATACACCTTCATTCTCTTGGGTCGGGGGTGGTTGGCAAGTGGTAGAAGGTGGTTATTATTATTATTATTATTATTATTATTATTATTATTATTATTATTATTATTATTTTATTATTATTATTATTATTATTAGTATGTTCTAATAAAAGATTCCTTCAGCATTTATAATTCTTGAAAATTCCCAATATGAATGTTGGCCAGTTACTCAGAAACATCGCTGAGCCTGAGAAGCGAATTGTAAGGAAAATAGAAAAAACAATATATAAAATCAACTCGCTTAATTCTGCCATCCTTTTTAACAGCATTTGCCTAAAAGAGGGTCTTCTACCAAAAACCATTATTATTATTATTATTATTATTATTATTATTATTATTATTATTATTATTATTATTATTATTATTATTATAAAGAATTAGTTTATCCAGCCCTCTGAGCCTAAGAACGTGATAGAAGGTGGTAACCTTCCAGCTCAACATGTCTTCTTTTTCACAGTGAGGATGCCTGATCAATACCACACACACACACATGTATATATATATATATATATATATATTTCTCAACTCAGGATACAATTTCGAAGGCAAAGGGAAAAGGCACCATTGTTACATGAGTTTCACGACAGTTGCTATCGTCGCATTTTCAAAAAATAAACACAGGAGGAATAGGACAGGATATACCTAAACAGCAGAGGTAACAAGACTAAAAACAAGTTTACTCAAGACCAGCAAGAGCAAGAAAGGACGAGAGAAGGAAACCAAAAACAAAAGGTTAAGCGATAAACAATTGAACAGAGGTTGTTTGAGTATTCAGTGTTGGGACCGTCTTCTTTATAAAAGTAGACTCAAGCATATTGAGGTCGTTTTCGTTTTGGGCTTGTCCTATTATATAGAAAAAACTTTATAATGAATATCAGTTTTACACAATTTTACATGATTCCTTATATTAGTGTGCTCTGGATTAGTCTTTTTACATCTAGTTCTGTAGCTGACACCTTTATGGGAATACGAATCCGTAGTAGCCTCCTCGTGTATCCGACGTAAATCCCACGATCACATCCTGTGCACACATTTGTAAACGATTTTCGAAGACAGGAGATGGCTAAGACGATCCTTGAATTTAAACAACGATCCGATAATGCGTGGATTCTTTGGTACAAGTTTCAAAGTCTACAGCTGGGAACGTTCTTTGGAATATGGCGATACATTTCTTTCTGAAGGTGTTATCATTTACTATGAGATTCTGGGTTTCTGTAACACGGTTTTTTGGCAATAACTTTTTATCTATGCATTTCATAGATATAACGCTTATTCAGAATACACATTATATCGACACATAAATTTTGACTGTATTCTGCATTACGTAGGTTGAATACATTTGGTACTTATAATGTAAAAGTGACTTTTTTTAAAGACGAGCCAACTTACTCAGAGATAAGGTTTCGAACGCACCTCGTTACGTAACTTATGACAGCATTTCTTCCCTCTTTCTCGATGGATGATTGGCTATACGTAACGAAGGCTATACCTCTGGCAACAATGACGTAAAAATTTAAATACAAGCAAAGCAGTACACCTTTATGAACTCTGAATCCTCTCTACTGATAATTGTCATAAAACAAACCAACAAAAGATGTTAATAAATACAAAAACACTTCGATTATTAGTCTAACTCCCAAAATAAGTGTCCTAAGAAATTATAATCTACTTTATAGGCCACAATCAGATTGACAAGATGTAGGGAATAGTTGGTAATTTTCAAAGACATAGTAGACAAGCTTGATTTGATAACTGCTGTATCCAATGTCAAGCAATTTTTATTTATCGGCTATCTAACCTATTTACTGAAAAAAAAAAAAAAATAGCCGGTACCGTATTTTGGTTGGCTTTAAACCTTCACCAATAATTAATTATTGTCAGAATGATGACTTCATGAGGCTCCACCCACTTTGGCCTCGTTGTAATTCAGGATAACACTGAAGGCTATCAAGGACATTGTTGTATTAGAAAATCTAACTTCTGGCTATAAAAACTTATTTCTCGAGTAGTTGTAAGAAGTGCTAAAAGATCCTCAAGGATCCCAGCAGTTGGCCTAAACGTTTAATTCATGTATATTGCTGCTATTACTAATTTTGCGGCACTACTGCTACAGTAGTATTACTACGCTAGCACAGATACCCCACCCACAACTATGTATCGTTCCGCCATTCATAAAGTCTTTATATCCAACATGGTCGTACAGACTAAAGAAGAAGAAAAAAAATCATATCGGATGATCCGTTGGTCTGCTGGAGATTTTAGCTCATATAAGCTTGTGTTTACTTTGGATAAAAATCTTATTTTAACAAAAATAGTTATATAAAGACTGTTTACATACAATCTCTCTCTCTTGGTGGCATAGTGAATAGTTAATGGAAATGTTCAAAATCCTGAATGACATTACAAGTATTATAATCACGTTACGCTAAATACAAATCAGACCATAAACATTGGATTTAAACTAGAAACTGAATAATTACCTATTCAGGCTATAGTAAGTATGGCCACGGGCTTTCTTTTGACTGTATAAAGTTGCAAGTCGTAAGACAAATGCAGTTTTGCAACCACGGGGACAATTCCAAATACTGTTAGCCATTCTTGACTACTATGGGTTTCAGAGCCGATGGAATAAGGTGAATGGGTTTGTCTGGTGGATGGGCGGGGCAACATTTCGTAAAACGAAGTTTACTTTGCTTACGTAATGAATGTTTTTCGACTCTTGGCTCGCAATCATTGGCCATGGCGTCGGCTAGATCATTTTTACTCTATAAAAATTAAAACTATCGGGTTTAGGTTATTGATAATGCTGACAAAATTTGTGTGTGGTTGTAAAATACACATATGTCAACTTTCAGCTACATCCGATGCTTTGATAAGGAGTAAAATCCAAAAAACCGTGTTACAGAGGCCCTGAATCTCATAGTAGGCAGGAAAAATTAACACGCATTTTCATTTTTAGTACACTTGAGATAGGTGGAGTTAGATTCATTCTGGCATTCAACATCTGATAGATCATTCTGGAGACCAGCCTCGTAGGGAAACAGTTATTTCTGAAATAAGATGTTAAGAATGTAACTTCAACATGAAACATGACCCAAGTTGAGGAATGAGTAAAAGCTCTATGTAATAGAGTTTAAATCGCATTCATTTTGAAGTTAAAAAAAGTAGGAACTTTAGAAATTCATACCTTAGCCTGTAAAAGTATTTTTCCGAAATACACCTGTATAGAAACCATTGGTGAAGGAATTATTTGGTTACAAATGTTTTCCCGGTTAGACTCTTAGATTCCCTTCCTAAACGGACAAAATTTTTACTTGTTGAAGGAAGTTTGGTCACAGATGAACTTTTTTGGAGCTAAAACTGACATGATTGCGTTGAAGACAATGTCGAGTTTGAGTCTTGATGGAAGGGGTGATAAGTATGATTCATGTGTACAAAAAATGATACTTGCAGTGGAGTCAGGACTTTAGTTCCCTTGGCATTACAAGACGGTATGTTTAGGTCAATTAAAATCTCCTGGAAAACCAAAAACTTTGAAACCATTCATTTACCTTGCATTTTTAAGGTCAAAACTACACATGAGACTTGACTTGAATATTATTGTACAGCGTGAAAGACTGCCTATGGGCAGTGATTAAACGAAAGTTGGTTAGCAAAGAAAACCTTTTTCATTTCAATGATGTGGTTAGAAAATAAAATAAAGAAAAAGCGTTAAAAGGAAAGATTCAAATTACAGTCCAGAAAATATTTTTTTGTATGTGAGTTTGATTGTTTTGACTTGCCAACTGTCGCAGGATTTTTCGTAACTGTAGCCGGTTTTTGCATTCTCTCTTACTATTCCCCCCCCTCCCTCCCCCCCCCCCCCCCACCCTACCAAAAAAATCTATAGGCATTTGAGTATTTTCTAAATATATATATAATATATATATATATATATATATATATATATATATATATATATATATATATATATGTTGTCTATTACTTCCACACACTTATATTAGAATATGTGTTACTAAATTAAGTTACAAAAATCAATTGGAAGCAAGAGTTCATGATCAAAATAAGTCACACAACAAAGCAAAGGGAATTCTGGGTCCGCGTCTGGAAAATGGGAAACCACAGACTCATAGATTAAAAAAGGCAGAATTTTGGGGTTCAATTTGTCTCTGGGATAGAGGCAGTTTCGCGTGAAGTCGGCCTGAAATATATTGCAAACCGTAACCGTGCACTTTATCCCATCTATGTCCATAACTTTAGGAGGGTATTATTTTACCCGTAAACAGTAGTGTCCGCTGAACCGTTGATATATGGGTAGCTAGAAAAGATTGGCTCTCGAAGTTTCATTAATCTCCTTAATGCCAACTTAAGTTATGTTTCTCTATTGCAGCTTTTTTTTCATTAAGGAGAATATGTAAATAAAAAAAAAGAATGCCACAATTTTACAGTTATTGCGATGCCAGTAACATGAAAACTGCTGCTCCATAAGAAAAGGAAGGGCATTGAAGGTTGTTTAGCTTAGTGACTGACGATCGCCTCGTTCGTACGAATGTGACAGTTAAAGCCTCTGTTAGGCCCCGTCCACACGGCCGAGCTTTGCTCGACGAACTTTGTTCGACGTGACGTCAGAAGCGGAGAAACCGAGGCAAAGTTCTGACTTTTCTCGCTGTTTCTTCGCTTCTGACGTCACATCGGACAAAGTTCGTCGACCAAAGCTCGACCGTGTGGACGGGGCCTTAGGGTGTGATGGAGGCTGGATTTAATGCAAAGTTCTTGAATGATATAAAGAGAAATTTGTGTTCCTTCCTGGGAAATAGTAGCATCTCCTCATTGTGAAAATAGTCAGAAATATAACACTTGAAAGTCTCGTCACTAAACGGAGTTTTCTTAGGTTCTTGGAATTTAAATACAAGTGAGTTTTCTTAGGTTCTTGGAATTTAAATACAAGTGAGTTTTCTTAGGTTCTTGGAATTTAAATACAAGGTGTGAAAGGAGATAGGAAGCGTGGTAGCTACCCCACAAAAACAGACGTTCGTTAATCATGCACGAAGGATATTGAGATTGAGATAAAACATCACTTTCATATTAAACCAGTTATAACACAGAGGGTTTCAAAACTCACGCTGTGACACACAGCCCTCCTTGATTAGTAAATTCATTTATAGTGGCGTCACGATCACGTGTTTGCCTTTGTTGTTCCTTTTGCGCCTATTTCCCCCAAATTAAACTTTTCCCTGGTAACCAGGAGCTTTTATTGTTTGTTTGTATGATGTTTTTACGTTGCATGGAACCAGCGGTTATTCAGGAAATTAACCAACGGCTTTACGTGACTTCGGAACCGCGTCGAGAGTGAACTACTATCACCAGATATACACATCTCTGACCCCTCAATGGAATGGCCGAGAATCGAACTCGCGACCACCGAGGTGACAGGTCAAGACCAAACCGAACATGCCACTGAAGCGCTCTAGGAGCCTTTATAATTATTTGGGTGAAGTGAGGCTTTGTTAAAAAAGGACATAATTTTATTAAAGAACTTTTACATCTTTATAAAAGTACTACACTAAGTAAATATTTTGTACACTATATTTTTTTATTTTTTTCTCAATTACCAATTATGTCGTTTTACCACTGTGTGGCAACTGGAAAAACAGTCGTTTGAAAATCGAATCACTACCTTAAAACGCTCTAGTAAAATTTCTTTGTCATATCGTGTGCAGACTTGGCAATAAAAATAAAGATGCCATGTCTCAAATTAAAACTGCAGGTGCAGAATATAAAATACTTACCTTGAAACCTGTCACAAATTTGGCGTTAATATCAGGTAAACATATCTTGGAATATAAATTAACTTTGCTATCTAAGAATGCGTTAATTAAAACTATTCAGTGATGTGTTTTATTTTTGGTTATCAATAACGTCTTCCAAGTGACGATGCCTCTCATCGCAAACCTTTTTTCCCGCGTACAATACACTGGAAATCTTGATATACATTAAATATTATATTACTAACTAATGAAATATCACAAAATAATAATTCATTGTAATAAATAACATTTTAGAATGGGTTATCAATTGTTACTTTGTTGCGGATGAATTTTATGAAATTCATGACAGACATAATTCGTTAGAATTATATAGGGTTGCCAGTCCACGATACCCGCGATGATAGTTCATTCTTGTGGTATGATGCGAGACAATTACGACTTTACATTTGTATCATTCGAGAATGATGAGACGTACAAGAGACAAGGGTTTCACTTAAGAATCGTAGGGAATTTTGCCGACTTTCAGTGGACAGTTCCCCATTATCTGCGGTATAACCGTTCCAGAACCTCCTTTCGTTGAAAGGTGAAACTGCAGAAATGTAAGACCCTTTTCGGGTATTTGTATAAACATACAGTATATGCTAAAGCTTAATTTATAAATACATAACAAATAATGTCTTACAATATCAAAATAAATTTTCCCACTGTAATAAGAGAGGTTCTGGTATTTTAGCACAATGACAGCTATAGTAGATTCACATCAGCCGTGCATTTGATGTCTAGTCCAGACCCTTACGACGCTCCTGATTGGCTGCTGATAAGCCAGTGACAGGGCTGGAAACTCTCAGTCTCTCGATAGAGTTCACATAGGCAGGATGTGTGTTCCACCTCTCCTAAGGGATACTTTTGAAAGACATATCCCTCAGGAGAGTTTCCAGCCCTGCCATTGGCTTACCAAAAGCCAATCGGGAAGGTCGTAAGGGACTGGCCTAGACATCAGATGCACGTGTAATGTGAATCTACTATAGCAGTGACAATTTGCCTTTTTACCCCTATTATAGAATAAGGAGAATGAAAACACTGTACAGTCGCGCGTTTTACGATGAATTAAAGTTAAGTATATCTTATTTACCAGACCACTGAGCTGATTAACAGCTCTCCTAGGCCCGAATGAATAGATATTTTTACGTGGCTAGGAACCAATTGGTCACCTAGCAACGGGACCTACAGCTTATTGATGAATTAAAAGATAGTGTATTCAGTCGTTGGGGGAAACGACCAAGCTTAGTGTGAGAGCTGGATCACTTACGATGTGATATGGCATGGTGTGGCCTCGCAGTTTTCATCAAGTGTTCCAGCTTGTAATTGGGTGTTTGACGGATGGAAACCTCTGAGGGGCTCGCTCTGCTTTTGAAGTGTTCCACTTTTCTCTCTCTCTCTCTCTCTCTGGGTGGTGGAGGGGGAAGAGGGAATCGCAGTAAATTGCTGAAGAGTGAATCTGAAGATCTGTGAAGACCGTGCTACTTCGTTCCCAGATACCTAACTCGCTTCTCGGCCTCTTATCAAAGATCAAAGCGTACTATTTATTTACATGATTTCCCGGTGGCCGGTAATAAAGTCACAGGAAAAAGTGTCACAGAAAAAAAATCACATTAATTTATGGTGGCCGGTAATAAAATTACAGGGGAAAAATTCATAATATTTCTTGGGGGTTATTATCTATATGATATTTACAGTCTTTTGTTTATGTTTATACAGAAATCCCCAACGGGCTTGGACTAAACACGCCTTTGCAAAGGTGGATACATACGGGGTTAAAACCTTTGGGGTCACTATCTATAGGAAAGTCTGTTGTGACTTTTATTTTCCTCTGTGACATTTTTACCTAGATTAAATTTCCCACTAGTATAAGCATAATATATATATTTACAAAAAATCATGTTGTTACGGATCCCATGTCTAATTGTAATGGCAATTAAGTAATATGATGATAGAATAAATAAATGATATAATCGAGAACAATTGGGTAAGTTTACGTTTGTGAATGGCAAAAAAAAAAAAGGGTTCACAGTTGATATTGACGTGCGCAATTTGATAGCCTAGTTTTTCCGTGCAAATTCCATTTATTTCGCAATATCCGGTAGACTGAAGGATGCTAAAGGTACGTTTTCAATGTATCAGTACTCAAAATTTTACAAATATACGAACATAGCAATACCCTTTTATGGTTGGAGGAGTTTCGTGACCCGTTTGTTATGATTACTCCTTACGACTAATGTCTGTATTTTAGATGTCTTTGAGTCTCCTCTGTTTATTTTAAGAACCTGTTTTTATGGACGTTGGGTTTATTTTATTTTTTCGTCAATATATATCATCGTTTCTTGGATACCTCCTGTTTACGTATTGTCTATTCCTGGATACAATTCTAGAATTGCCTGGGTAACTTGCCGCTCAAATCCCTTTCTTAGTTTGTTGTATCTTGGATTCATCAAACCCATATTTATCTTCAGTCAAACCTACCATTACCCTTTCCCTTTACAGGTATGTAGGTCTCATTGCTTCTATAAAACTCAGCTAGTGATGATGGTACTATTAGTTTGACCTATCTGATCGAAACCACTTGGAGCGCGGAAGACCAAGGTATTCAAGGAAGCTTCCAGCTCCAGAGAGAGAGAGAGAGAGAGAGAGAGAGGGGGGGGGGGGTTAGGGGTGTTGGGGGGAGATCAACAGATGGGGCAAACGAAGGCCGACGGGAAGGTCTTGAAAAATAAACAAACATGATATTGATGATGGGTGGTATTCAGTTGTTCGTCCCATTATCGTCACTATACTGGAATGGAATGTAATGGTATACAGAGGTTTCGGCCAAAGGCCAAGCGCTCGGGCCTATGAGGTTAATCAACGCTGAAAGGAAAATTTAGAGTAGCGGGTTACGGAGATGTGACAGGAGGAAAACCTCAACGCAGTTGCAGTATGAGACAATCGTTAGGAGAGGGTGGATAGCAAGATTGAAGAAAGATAATATGAACTGAGGTATAGTAAAAAGATTGAAAGGGGTTGCAGCTTGGGGCCGAAGGAATGCTGCAAAGGACCTGTGGTAATGCCTACAGTGCACCACGTGAGGTGCACTGACGGCACTACCCCCTCTATGGGGACGACACTTTGCTGTTTTCGTGAATTTTATTTTTGCATCTTGATAAAATGCTCGTATATTCAACCGAATAATTTCATTTCATAGAAAATCACCGAAGTTTAGGAATTATTTTAAAAAAATCTATTTTTATTTCCAAAAACTATTCTAAAGGATTTCTCTATAGTTAGCCAACACAGCTTTGGTTCCAATACAATCGTTCCCCAACCTTTCCTCTCAATCCTGCTACGCAAAGAGTCTCGACACTTCTGATATTCATGAAGTCGTTATTATCTCATAAAAAAAGACTATTTCCTTATTGATTTGACTTCCGTAAGAATAGAAGAAAATGGCGGAATGAGAGGCACCAGAGATGTAGGTATACGCCTCTTTGCCTCTCTTCATTGGCAAGTTTTGTATTACCAGACTATCTCTTTCAGATTCCTTGATTCCTACAATGCTATTGTTTTCGAGGAGCATTTGTTTATTAATTTGAAGTTGGCTACTCATCCGTTTGCCCTGAGTCTAGGTAAGCCGGATCACAAATGCAACCTTTTCATTACCTCTTTGTTCAATATCTGAAATGGAACCTCTTGAGCTTATTAATAATCTTACTAAATGAACTGGCGTTACCATGGCTTTTACACAACATTTACTCTGTGTTATTCATTTTGTTGACAAATTAAATTCATTTGCTGTTCATCAATCGTCAGGATTTCCGAAAGGTTTTTTGCAGCTTGACCGAGTTCGTTCACGTTTACAGGGATTGTATTAATCGTGGGAAGAGCGTCTTCACCAAATTCAAGGCGATTCCCAAGAAGTACAATGCTACCAAGTTAATGGAAATGACCAAGCGATGGGGGAATTACTATAGTAGATTCACATCAACCGCGCATTTGATGTCTAGGCCCGTCCCTTACGACGCTCCTGATTGGCTGTTGATAAGCCAGTCACAGGGCTGGAAACTCAGTTCAGTCTCTCTCAAGAGTTCACATAGGCAGGGTGTGTGTTCCTCCTCTTCTGAGGGATACGTCTTTCAAACGTATACCTCAGGAAAGGTGGAACATACATCCTACCTATGTGAACTCTCGAGAGAGACTGAGAGTTTCCGGCCCTGCGATTGGCTTATCAACAGCCAATCAGGAGCGTCATGAAGGACTGGCCTAGACATCCGATGCACGGCTGATGTGAATCTACTATAGCTTGACGTGTGGCCACACTTCCGTAAGAGTCATATGATAGGAAGGTAAGTTTTCAAGTGAACAAATATTATTTTGATATGGTAAGTCTTAGTGAGATCACTTTTGCGACCGTGGATATCTGTGCCGTGGGTAAGAAGAGTAAGTATACCTAGGGAAAGTCAAGTTTCTCAAGGTTGTTGTTATGTATCCATACCTCCGGAAGGGTCGTATGAGAGGAAAAGGATTTTATCAAAATACGTAAAATAATTTCTATGTAAATTTGAGAGGCTTAGTAAAAAAAATAAAAAGCAAGGTAGTGGATTTCCTATGCATGGTACTTGAGAGATAAGCCATCCGTTGAAAGATATAAGAGTTAGTTGCTTATTGACGATCAATGATTCTGTGGATATTTCTACGTGACAGCCTTTGCAAGCTTGACATAAATTTTAGCGTAAACTAATGAAGATTGCTTCAAGCTAGCAAATGCTTGATAAAAGTAAACATGAGCACATTGATTATCTCCGGTGGCCTCGACTGAATTCGCCTCGCCGTAAAGATGCGCTTGGCCTGTTTTCTTTCCTTGGGACAAACGGCGTAGTTGACGCGGTTCTGGTTCCAAAAACCAAGATATAATCATGTTAACGACGACAGACATCATTTTTGCTCCTCCTGCTTAGGACGTAATTGCCGTGACATTGATTTTCAAAAATAATATATACGCTATAAACATGTTATGAATTTGGAAATTTAAATTCTGCGCCTTTAAAGTGGAGGTGGAGGTTTGTTCATTTCCCGCTCGCTTTGTCGCTGTTGTGTCTCGATCAGTCGCCACTTTACCCTTTCGCTTTGAGCGGAAAGCAGCAGTTCGAAGAACGGATGAGCAACTCAGTGAGCGATTTCATTACAAAAACTTCCAGGCCCTTCTGCTAAGAAAAAATGGAGACGTTCGGAGAGGGGAAATGAATTTCCTGTTCCGTTATTACTTATTGAAGTAGCAAGATTTTTACAGTGTGCTACGAAGCTATCCGAACATCTTGCAAAGTGTAGAAGCATGTAGAAATAAAAACCAGCCTCATAGCACGTTGAACTTTTAAGAAAATAAGGTCAAACTGAAGACACGAAGAACTCTTTACATGGAATTGTCGATAAAAAGACTTTTTCAGAAAAGTGAACGCAGAGTCATACCAAAGTCAGTAACGAATTACGTTGTAGGCAGAAAATCTCTTCTAGATAAAATGTTACGATGATTTAAGACAAAAAAAAAAAAAAAAAAAAAAACTCAGACCGAAATTTGTTTTGAGCAAAAAAGATATATATTTATGAAAACATTCAATTTCCTTGAGAGCAAGGTCGGCGACTCCCAGGCGACTGACTGGCTGATCCTTGCCCAGATACGGTCATTTGCCTCTGAAATATGGACCTTGTTCTATGACAAACAATGTCCGTCCTTTAGTGGCCAGCGTTTCCTCCTCCTCTCTCTCTCTTCCTCTCTCTCTCTCTCTCTCTCTCTCTCTCTCTCTCTCTCTCTCTTCAGATCGAACGCCTCATTTTAAATAAAACGTTTTGCAATGAAAATAGTAACGTAATGTCCATTAACTGACAATTTTTTTTTCATTTTCCTATGTGGAATACAATTGAATTACTATATCGTCGTGCCCAAGAAGATTACCAGTAATATATATATATAATATATACATACATATATATATATATATATATATATATATATATATATATATATGTATAATATATATATATATAATATATATATATATATATATATATATATGCGAGCACAGACAAATATGTATGTGTAGAGAGAGAGAACAAGAAAAGGTTCACTACACCACTGGCGTAGTGAACACCCTTAACACAAAACCCCCGTGGCCAGTTCTGGGGACGTGGACATGGGTTAACAATTTCCTGGATCAACATTTCAAAATTATCACTACGAGACGGAACGTGACACGTACATTCTCAGCTAATGCCTATAAAGTAATAATATCTGGGGTTCGAATCCATATCTGACCATCTTGAGGATTGTAACGGAACGTGACACGTACATTCTCAAGCTAATGCCTCTGAAGCAATAATATCTGGGGTTCGAATCCATATCTGACCATCTTGAGGATTGTAACGTGGGTAAAAATTAAACTATTTAGCAACTGGCATTACATCTTCGTTTCCTAAAACTGAGAATCGTCTTCGCTTACAAGTGACGAAGTTCATGAAAGAACTTGAAAGTCTCCTCTTCTTTCTCTGAACACCAATAATTTATAACAATAGCTCTCTCTCTCTCTCTCTCTCTCTCTCTCTCTCTCTCTCTCTCTCTCTCTCTCGACGTGGTTCGGAAGTCACGTAAAGCCGTTGGTTCCGTTGCTGAATAACCACTGGTTCCATGCAACGTAAAAACACCGTACAAGCAAACAAATCTCTCTCTCTCTCAAGTATATATAAGTATTGATAATTTATTCGAACAACTATAAATATACATGTATATTTTTAAGTGTTTTAAATGAAAGCCTTTTTAAACTTATTTATTTCTAGTTTTCTATTTAATTTTATTTCAGCGTCAATAACCGATATGTTGTGACGCCAGTTTTAATAGACATGATCATTCAATAACTCTCTCTCTCTCTCTTTATCTCTCTCATTTCCCTGATTGTGGGTATAGCGCTTAGCAACCCTCATTTTTAAAGATATTTTTTGTTTATTAAAAAGGTGCACTGGACAGGCTAATTCGAAATCTAAATTGGCATCCTTTTGAAGGGGGAGATGATGCCTTCTTCCGTAATTAGAATTCTTCTCTGCTTCTGTATTTCGAATCCATCGTTGTCATCCTCCTCCAGTTGATGTGGCAGCTGGGAATGACTTTTTTTTTTTTCATGGTTTGTGAGTTCTGCCATGTTGACTTGTTTCTTTGGATTTTTTGTTTGTTTATATACTGTTATTGGTGGAAATATTGCTGCTCTTGAATTCACTGTTTTTCATTTGCTGGTGCTCTTTAGAAATGTTTTAGATTACATTGAGTAACTTCTGCCTTTTACTCTTTCTGCTCTTGAGAACATTTCAACGTGAAGAAATGTAATATTTCGTTTAGTCGAGGCCAGAAGACAAATTTCCTCGACCTGCAGTATCATGCATCAGAGTGCACGATTTTCCTCTTGGAAACTATGGCATGTAGAAAAAGCATGAGGCAGATTGCATCAGTCCAAAGTTCGATAAACAGCCCTTCAAATTCGATGCAGCTTCGTCCATTCACATGGTGCAGTTGCTTGCTGTAGGGTATAGGTTTGTATCCATCGTTTGAGCATTGTGAATTTGATGCTGCAAACTTTTCTGCAAAATGACACCGTAGGTATTATTGTGTTGAACACATTCTTTCGACTCGAGGGTTTACGTTATTAGTGGCGACTTTAATGCTAAACAAACAGACTGGGTTGCAAGCGGTGTTGCTGATGAACTTGGGAAGTCAGCTCTGGAACTCTGTCATCTTCCCGGTTGTTTCTATCTTGGTGGTCTTGGATGAGTTCGCTCACAGTCCGCCTGAAATGTAAGTCAGGTGCCATTCTAGCAAGAGATAAACTCTGTCCCAGATTTTATCTCATTCCGTCCCAGGGAAAAATATCAATATTTATGCCTTCGTTGGGTGACTGATGCACGCGAGCATACCAAAATGAATAAGCCAATTTAAGCTTGCTATATAAAGATATGATATCGCTCGCAACTTCACTGAAAAGCACCAGAGGGTATAGTTTATAGATTAGTCGAGTGAATTTATAATAATTAACAACAAACTCATTTGCTGTCACCAAATTAAAAATTTCAATCTTTGGATGTAGCGCGTGTAACATCCCCCTTTTATTAGCTAATGATGGAACACTGTTAATCAACCCTAAGGGCACAACGGCTCGTTCATAGAACCTTTGAAGCTGAACAGTCTTTTATCATTGTTCCTTTTTGTTCATGGGACATTTTAAAGACCCTAACCCAAACAGTAGGATGGAACAAATCGGGGGACCGCGCGAGGGGGATTTTTTTTTTTTTTTCAGTATTTTTAACAATATTTATGGGATCCTTTCTTTCTCTCAATCTCATTATATTTTACCTGTTCATATCTAGACATTCTTTTAATTGATTAGTTATTTGTGATACTTTTTCTTATTTAATTACTCTGAACTTTGTATCTGTAAAGCCTTGATAAAATTTTAGTCTCAACTTTGGTGTCAGAGGCTCTGCACTTTATCTCATTCACTTTTATTCTTTATTAAAGTAACTTTTATCAGAATTGCTGATGAAGCTTTAGCAGACCTCGGCCTGACTTGCCTGGAATTCACAAGGCAGTGTACTTGAAACGAAGCTGTATTTGTATGTAGTGCTGTCATAATTGATGTTGAAGAAAATAGTACATTATAGACGCAGATGATGTCATTCTTATTGCAATAATGATATTCCTCCCCAAATGCAAAATGGAACTACATGTAAGCTAAAACTGAACCTGAACTAATACTTGGTCTTACCTTCAGCTTCAAATTTTCTTTCAATTTTTCCACAGCATTTAAAAGCTGTCATCCAGTGACTCACGTAAAGGGATATTGTTTGTAACGACAGAGATAGTGTTGTGTTGCCACGAACCCCTGATTTTCGTTCTTCGGTTACGGAAACATTTTCGATCTATGTGGATGTTAACAAATAACCACAATAGACCAATTGGCTGAACGCATGATTTACATCGTCGACACCAATCCTGCATTGCTAATAATGATGTCAACCCTTTAAGCCGGACGATAATATCCTTTAAGATGTCTTTCACCAACAAGGCGTGAACCAACCTCCAGCTTACTCTTGACGCTTGCAAGATTGTCCCCTCACACATAAGTTGTAAGCATGATAGTATTCCTAACTTTTAACGTAAATTAAAATGTGCTAAATCTACGGTCAAAGAGAACCTTGTTTCGCTAACGAAAATTGAAATAATTATGCTATATTTTTTAAAATAATTTTTCTATTCCGTTTAACATGTACATTAATTTTTACATTTTCATTCTAGTAAATAAATCATAAATAACCTATCCTAAATTTCCTGTATCGTTAACTCAATGCAAAACACCTTTTTCAGACCTTTTTAGGCTCTTCCATAGTCCTTCCCTACCCCATCAACAACAGCACCAACAACAAAGTAGTTTGTAGGCTTACTCCCCAAGTAAGCGACTAGGGCCCTTGCCTAAGAGTGGTAGTGTTAAAGGGTATAAGAGGCTTGATGTGAACTAGACTCTTACTAACCAACAGAGACGTGAATGACCTTGCATTAAGTCTTACATTTCCCTTATTGCTAAATTAATACAATCTTCTGACCAAGACACTGATGCCAATTCTTGCAAGTTTATATACTGCTCTAATACTGCCTTATCTATAGGACCCACTGTAAGGTATTTTGTATATATAACACACACATA
The DNA here is from genome assembly GCF_015104395.2 of Macrobrachium nipponense. Classification (NCBI taxonomy): domain Eukaryota; kingdom Metazoa; phylum Arthropoda; class Malacostraca; order Decapoda; family Palaemonidae; genus Macrobrachium; species Macrobrachium nipponense. The sequence continues at coordinate 176,012,634 of NC_087200.1, read as the reverse complement.
TATATGTTATATATTATTATATAATATATATATAATATATATATATAGATATTAAATATATATATAGTAATATAATATATTAATGACGACTGTGCATATGTGCATGTGTGTTCCATATGCACATTGAAATGCATTGAGTATTTTCAACCAAACTTGGTATACACACCACTTACCTTCTGGGGATGAATACAGCGGGGTTAAGACATCACTGTCACCGAAGGGGATGTGTGTGGGAAGGGAGGGAATGTAAAATTACAGAAAACAATAAATATTAGTGACTAATCCATAGTTTTCGAGGTTGCAGAGATGAATAGTGACACTCTTAATGCCCGTTAAGTCCAAGTACAGCCCTGATTAGGAGAGGGATGAGAAGCGGGTGGGAAGGGGGTGAAATGCAAAAATAATCAAACAACAGATATTAGTGTCTAATCCATGGTTATTTAGGTTGTTTGGAAGAAAAGTGACACTTCCAAAGCCCTTTAAGTCCAAGTTCAGCCCTGATTGGGAGTGGGGTGAGAAGGGATAGAACAGGGTGTAATGTAAAAATAACCAAAATCAAAATGACAGATTTAGTATCTAATCCATAGTTTTTGAGGTCTCTGAGAAGAATAGTGACACATCTTCAAGCTCAAGTTTAACCACGATTGGGAAGGGGCAGGAACAGGGTGAAATGTAAAAACAACCAAAACAACACTTATTAGTGTTTAATCCATAGTTTTTGAGGTTGCTGAGATAAATAGTGATGCTCCCAATGCCCTCCAAGTCCAAGTTCAGTCCTGATAGGAAGGGGGGTTGAGAAGCAACTATCTCATCTTAACAGGAATGGGAGAGAGAGAGAGAGAGAGAGAGAGAGAGAGAGAGAGAGAGAGAGAGAGAGTTTATTGGTTGAAATCAGAGATTTCCTGGGCAGCTCTGGATTGGTCAGCTAGTATATATATATATATATATATATATATATATATATATATATATATATATATATATATATTATATATATATATATATATATTTGGAGCAGTAAACTTGTAAGCATCCACGTTCAGTGACTTGGTCAGACTTTGTAGTTTAACGATGAATGAAATGGAAGACTTCCGCGGGATATGAATGCGAGCATTCACATCTCTGTTGGTTGGGCAGAGTCTAAAGATCCACACCAAGCACTTCCCCACTTAGGCAAGATCCTAGTTCTCGAAGTGTAGGAACTAAAGACGATGGCAGATAGACTCTGGCGGAATCAAAGTGATGGTAGGAATTTTAAATGATATACATATATTAACACACACATACTCACTCACTCAAATATTAGGTAGAAAATATTGTTTAATATTGAATTCACCATTCCTTGGGAACTACTTACATCTAACGGGAATAATAATTGAAAAGTACTTACGTCCCAGCCAGGATTGGATTCGAACCTGGGTGTTTGGTTTAGATGCAACGAAAACTTGGCCACCAAGAGGGGTATGTGTGTATGTGTGCTGCTCTGTTTGTATATTATTATCGATGTGTAATATCTGTTGTCCTCTTTTTCTGCTGTCTTCAACGCGGATACGTTCTTCTTTTGGAAGTATCCTTTGAAAGTTAATAACGCTTCAATTTTTATGTGTTTGGTGCAGAGAGTGATGAAAGAGAAAGGAGGTTAAAATTCCATTATTTCATTTACCCGAGTTTCTCATACCAGTTCTTTTTTTTTTTATAACCATACAAAGATTTGTAATATTCGAACGTCACATTGGTGAGCGATTTCATATTACAATACTACTTAATCTCCGAAAGACCTTCTGCAAACTAAATAGGCCCTTAGATTTCGTGATAAATGTTGCATATTACGTCAACTTTCCTTGAATAGCTCTCATTCTTTTTTCATTAATATTGGAGGATAGTAATTTCCTTAGAAATGTAATTACAAATGGCACTAAATATCCAACATTTTGAAGAGATTCAGATCAATCTTTGGGTGATACTAAAAGCATAATGAACGTGCTTCGGAGCGTTCAGTCTTGAGAGCATATACGTACTAAGTACCACTTGCGGATGACACGTACTACTACGTAATTGCTATAGTAGATTCACATCATCCGTGCATTTGATGTCTAGGCCCGTCATTTACGACGCTCCTGATTGGCTGTTGATAAGTCAGTCACAGGGCTGGAAACTCTCAGTCTCTCGAGAGAGTTCATATGGGCAGGATGTATGTTCCTTAACTAAACTCTCTCGAGAGTCTGAAATTTTCCAGCCCTGTGGTTGGCTTATCAACAGCAAATCAGGAGCGTCGTAAGGGACGGGCATAGACATCACATGCACGGTTGATTGAATCAACTATAGCTTGAGACTGGCTGAAAAGGTATCGTGTATTGTTGGTCGGTTAAGTTAATCTTATGCTAACATGTATCCTTGCTCGTCGTGGCATATGAACAGCTTACGACTTTCCTGATTTTGTGACATTAAGAGTCTTGTTCTGGCATGGGCTTGTGCTCTTACAGTAGGCCACAAAACAAGCTTGAGAAGGAAATTTGATTTGTGTCCATATGAAGGACCCATAGGCGCCCGCACGTAGGGGCAGGGGAGGGGGAACCACTTGGAATCGCTTGAAATCCTGGGAAGAATTATATATATTATATATATATATATATATATATATATATATATATATATATATATATACATGTGAGAATTGCAGTCACTGATGCTATTTCTGGAATTAATCTACTAGTTCAAAAGGTCACAAGTGTTTTTTTCTGCTTGATACCGGACACTCTTCATGTATAGTATAATACTAAGATTTGCCTCTCCTACCCTTGGAAAATATGCCGTGGACCAATTGGAAGGGGACCGTCCAGAGCAAGTGAAATAGCCGATTTCCATGGAATTATTTCCTTCGCTTTTCACTTTTATTATATATATATATAGTATATATATATATATTATATATATATATATATATATATAGATATATATAAAGGCGTGAACCAACCACCAGCTTACTCTTGACGCTTGCAAGATTGTCCCCTCACGCATAAGTTGTAAGCATGACAGTATTCCAAACTTTTAACGTAAAATTAAAATGTGCTAAATCTACGGTCAAAGAGAACCTTGTTTCGCTAACGAAAATTAAAATAATTATACTATATTTTTGAAAATAATTTTTCTATTCCGTATAACATGCACATTAATTTTTACATTTTCATTCTAGTAAATAAATCATAAATAACCTATCCTAAATTTCCTGTATCATTAACTCAATGCAAAACACCTTTTTCAGACCTTTTTAGGGTCTTCCATAGTCCTTCCCTACCCCATCAACAACAGCACCAACAACAAAGTAGTTTGTAGGCTTACTCCCCAAGTAAGCGCCTAGGGTCCTTGCCTAAGAGTGGTAGTGTTAAAGGGTATAAGAGGCTTGATGTGAACTAGACTCTTACTAACCAACAGAGACGTGAATGACCTTGCATTAAGTCTTACATTTCCCTTATTGCTAAATTAATACAATCTTCTGACCAAGACACTGATGCCAATTCTTGCAAGTTTATATACTGCTCTAATACTGCCTTATCTATAGGACCTACTGCAAGGTATTTTGTATACATAACACACACACACACACACATATATATAATATATATATATATATATATATATATATATATTAATGGACGTGTGCATATGTGCATGTGTGTTCCATATGCACTTTGAAATGCATTGAGTATTTTCAACCAAACTTGGTATACATACTACTTACCTTCTGGGGATGAATACAGCGGGGTTAAGACATCACTGTCACCGAAGGGGATGGGTGTGGGAAGGGAGGGAATGTAAAAATTACAGAAAACAATAATTATTAGTGTCTAATCCATAGTTTTCGAGGTTGCAGAGATGAATAGTGACACTCCCAATGCCCGTTATGTCCAAGTACCGCCCTGATTAGGAGAGGGATGAGAAGCGGGTGGGAAGGGGGTGAAATGCAAAAATAATCAAACAACAGATATTAGTGTCTAATCCATGGTTATTTAGGTTGTTTAGAAGAATAGTGACACTTCCAAAGCCCTTTAAGTCCAAGTTCAGCCCTGATTGGGAGTGGGGTGAGAAGGGATAGAACAGGGTGTAATGTAAAAATAACCAAAAGGACAGATTTAGTATCTAATCCATAGTTTTTGAGGTCGCTGAGAAGAATAGTGACACATCTTCAAGCCCAAGTTTAACCGCGATTGGGAGGGGGTTGAGAAGGGGTAGGAACAGGGTCAAATGTAAAAATAACCAAAACAACACTTATTAGTGTTTAATCCACAGTTTTTGGGGTCACTGATAAGAATGGTGACCCTCCTGGTGCCTTTTAAGTCCCAGTTCATCACCAATAGGGAGAGGGGTGGGAAGGGGATGCCATGTAAAAATAATCGAAAACAACAGATGCTGGTGTTTAATCCGTAGTTTTTGAGGTTGCTGAGATAAATAGTGATGCTCCCAAATGCCCTTCAAAGTCCAAGTTTCCCCCCCCCCCAGTCCCTGATAGGAAGAGGGGTTTGAGAAGCAACTATCTCATCTTAACAGGCAGAGAGAGAGAGAGAGAGAGAGAGAGAGAGTGAGTTTATTGGTTGAAATAAGAGATTTCCGGGGCAGCTCTGGATTGTTCAGCTAGTGTACACACACACACACACACACACACACACATATATATATATATATATATATATATATATATATATATATATATATATATATATATATATATTTGGAGCAATAAACTTGTAAGCATCGACGTTCAGTGACTTGGTCAGACTTTGTAGTTTAACGGTGAATGAAATGGAAGACTTCTGCAGGATATGAATGCTAGCATTCACATCTCTGTTGGTTGGGCAGAGTCTAAAGATCCACACCAAGCACTTCCCCACTTAGGCAAAGATCCTAGTTCTCGAAGTGTAGGAACTAAAAACAATGGCAGATAGACTCTGACGGAATCAAAGTAATGGTAGGAATTTTAAATGATATACATATATTAACACACACACACACACACTCACTCACTCAAATATTATGTAGAAAATATTGTTTAATATTGAATTCACCATTCCTTGGGAACAACTTACAACTAAAGGGAATAATAATTGAAAAGTATTTACGTCCCAGCCAGGATTGGATTCGAACCTGGGTGTTCGGTTTAGATGCAACGAAAACTTGGCCACCAAGAGGGGTATGTGTGTATGTGTGCTGCTCTGTTTGTATATTGTTATCGATGTGCAATATCTGTTGTCCTCTTTTTCTGCTGTCTTCAACGTGGATACGTTCTTCTTTTGGAAGTATCCTTTGAAAGTTAATAACGCTTCAATTTTTATGTGCTTGGTGTAGAGAGTGATGAAAGAGAAAGGAGGTTAAAATTCCATTATTTCATTTACCCGAGTTTCTCATACCAGTTCTTTTTTTTTTTATAACCATACAAAGATTTGTAATATTCGAACGTCACATTGGTGAGCGATTTCATATTACAATACTACTTAATCTCCGAAAGACCTTCTGCAAACTAAAGAGGCCCTTAGATTTCGTGATAAATGTTGCATATTACGTCAACTTTCCTTGAATAGCTCTCATTCCTTTTTCATTAATATTGGAGGATAGTAATTTCCTTAGAAATGTAATTACAAATGGCACTAAATATCCAACATTTTGAAGAGATTCAGATCAATCTTTGGGTGATACTAAAAGCATAATGAACGTGCTTCGGAGCGTTCAGTCTTGAGAGCATATACGTACTAAGTACCACTTGCGGATGACACGTACTACTACGTAATTGCTATAGTAGATTCACATCATCCGTGCATTTGATGTCTAGGCCCGTCATTTACGACGCTCCTGATTGGCTGTTGATAATTCAGTCACAGGGCTGGAAACTCTCAGTCTCTCTCGAGAGTTCATATGGGCAGGATGTTTGTTCCCTAAGTAGACTCTCGAGGGAGACTGAAAGTTTCCAGCCCTGTGGTTGGCTTATCAACAGCAAATCAGGAACGTCGTAGGGGACGGGCCTAGACATCACATGCACGGTTGATTGAATTAACTATAGCTTGAGACTGGCCGAAAAGATATCGTGTATTGTTGGTCGGTTAAGTTAATCTTATGCTAACATGTATCCTTGCTCGTCGTGGCATATGAACAGCTTACGACTTTCCTGATTTTGTGACATTAAGAGTCTTGTTCTGGCATGGGCTTGTGCTCTTACAGTAGGCCACAAAACAAGCTTGAGAAGGAAAGTTGATTCGTGTCCATGTGAAGGACCCATAGGCGCCCGCACGTAGGGGCTGGGGAGGGGGGACCACTTAGAATCGCTGAAATCCTGGGAAGAATTATATATATATATATATATATATATATATATATATATATATATATATATATACATGTGAGAATTGCAGTCACTGATGCTATTTCTTTCTGGAATTAATCTACTAGTTCAAAAGGTCACAAGTGTTTTTTCTGCTTGATACTCTCCATGTAGTATAATACTAAGATTTGCCTCTCCTACCATTGGAAAATATGCCGTGGACCAATTGGAAGGGGACCGTCCAGAGCGAGTGAAATAGCCGATTTCCAGGGAATTATTTCCTTCGCTTTCACTTTAATATGTATTATTATATTATATATATTATATTATATATATATAATATATATACTAACATATATATATATAACATATATGATATATATATATACATATATACATATATATATATACATATATATATATATATATATATATATATATATATATATATATATTCCGTAATTTTTTTTATTCTAAATTTTGCTTTTTCATATTTAGTCTGCTTGTGAATCTACACTTTCAGTGATCAACAGGAACTGCTTGGAAAGATGGTAAAGCAAGAGATCGTATGACTCACTTAGATCAACCTTAACAAAGCAATAAATCACTCGCATATTTTTTGAGGTGTTTGTGTTTGGTACATTCAGCCAGAAGTCCATGTCGAAAACAGGTATTAGAAAAACAGAAATATATGAGAAGTGAAAAAGTAAATAGGAAGTCGAGAGTAGGGTCTGGCCCTATATAATAACTTTACTACGATAAATGGTAACCTCTTGGTACCTACTGTAAGAGAGAGTGATCCTCATTTGTTTCGCTGTGATAATTGTTCCCCTTTTGCTACTATCATAACAATGTTAGATTAGTTTGTCATCTTGGCTTTTTTTCCTTATCTGGCTCGTTCCAAGAAAATGCGTGCTGATTTTGAGTAAAACAAATTAGTATTGTGATTTACATGACTGCTTCCCGACTTAAACCAATCGACTCTCATATATTGTTTTTCAGAATTCATTTATTTTTTCCATTATCCACGCTTAAAACCCACACTTGCGCGACTATGGAATCAGTAATAACAAAAGTTATCTACGATTGAATTCAATTCATACAACTGATTCTGTTTTGTTTAGCAACCTATAGGTGGCACCACCAGAGAGGAACACGTTGCTGATATACGGCAGTCCCACGATGTGACGTCATTGCTTATAGCATAGAAAACCTTACTTGGGACTCCATGGTGTGAAGATGTTCAGTGCAACTAATTCAGTGTATTTGTGTACGTCGTGGGTGTCTGTTCTTTTTATGGTTTTTTATTAAGTAAGTTTTTCGGGTTGTTTCATAGGTACTGATTGTATGTGTAATGGGTATTTTGTGTTTATAAGGCAACTCGAAATAGTCTGTTGAATTTCTGATATGGCAGTTCTTTAGTGTTTATCCGTTCCTAGGGTGATTGTATTTGTGTAAGCTGTGACTTGAAACTTATTCTGTGAATATGGAAATCGGAGGTTTTGTTTGTTTTGCATGTTCCACAGCTTTAGGATTTTGGGGGTTAGGGAATTTTCATGAAGGCTTCGTCGCATGCATGATTTGTCGCAGGATTAAAAGGTAAAAAGACTAGAATTTGTAAAAATTGTCCAGGTTTATTCCCCGGAACCTTATCGCGGAAAACCGTGGCCAGCGAAAGGGTGAACGCCTCTTTAGACTTCACCTTCTAACCATGGCCGACATCTCAACTATGGTAAATAAATGCGATAACGAACAAGGTTTTAGATTTTTTTAATTTTAACAAATTTTTAACTTTTAATACTTCTAAAAACTAGAAACTAGTTTATATTTGTTAAATCGGTAAATTATCAGCTGATAGAGGTTCTGAGTGAGGGGGAAGGGAGACTGCGGACCAATGGCGCGTTGGCTTAGTGTTCGTGACGTCAGGTGGCTTTTGATACCTCAATGAATTAGTTAAATTTTAGAAGTAATTTTGTAATAATCCAGTATATTTGCAACTGGTTCTTTGAATAATAGTCATTAGAGAAATACATCCGGGTTAGATGCCAGTGTGCGGGAAAATCTCTTATCTAAGCAACTCCGTACGGACTGCAAGGAACGTTCCGCTAATGAAGGAACGTTCCCGCGAATACGACAGCATTTAGGGATTCGGGCGCAATCTGTATTTCGTCGTATTTAGTACTAGCCCATGGGGGATTAAATAGTAGACCCCAAAATATTACTGATTCTCAATAAGGAACCCAAATAATATAGGAAACTGTAATTTCCAAATATATGCCCATCGGGGGCTTATTTGTTACATAGATCTACAGTGTAGAATCTAGATCATACAGTGCAATAAACTTGGGAGAATGTAAGTTAAGAGATGTGGGCAGCTGCCTTTGGGGTGAATTTATGGGTGGTAGAGATAATGTCCACTTGTACGTATAGATAAATAAGAAATAAACTGTATATAACAGGTTGGTATCTCGGGTGAAAGCTGGTCTGAATTTTTTCTTTATACTATCGCTTAACCCAGATGTCAAATAGTTATAATGCTAAAGTTACTGATTTCTGTCTGCAATTCCTGATGGGAGTGAAACTGGTTTTTCTCATATTTGTGGCATAGATATTTTAAATGTCAGAACAGTGCAAGATTAGTGATAGAAAAAAAATCTGGGGTGAACTACTTTTGCTAAATCACTACTACGGGTTGGACATCTTTAAGGTTGAAGTGTAAGTACTTGTGTTATGTCATGTCACTGTACACTTACAGGCATCTAATTAGTAAATATTTGTTATACTATTTGTGCCTTGTTATAAGTTCACATTAAAAGTTTACTAATTTATTCTGGAAAGGTTTGCAGCCTAATAGTACAGTATTTTTTGGATATTACTTGACATGCTGTTATTATAGGTCTAAAGTGGGCTTTTGGATAAAAGTTCTTCATACCTCATGTGCTGACTTGTAACTCGGTTCCTTGGAATTTTAGCGCTAGCAGGTTTTTTTACTATCAATTGCTACTAATGGATTTCTTTGGGGAGGTGAGGAATAAATACATGGATATAAGTGTGATGTTCACATAGATCATTTAATGAAGCAAGATTTATTGAGTGTTCAACATCCTTTGATGAAGCTATGATTTATTGTGCATTCAAGTAACCCCCCACTAGGTAAGGACTGGGCAAATAAGGTTGTTGGGTTGTGGTATGGGATCCAACAAGGCTTGGCCAAGCAGGGAAGGTGGGGCTGGAGGATGTTGTGTGTGTAGGTCAAGGAATTGTAGTTTTTCATCCTCTCCCTCGGCCAGGTGAGGACATGGCATTCTAGGTTTGTTTGCAACCCTAGGTTAGGGTTGGAGAGTTCTTCTTCTTCCCCACCAGCCTATAAAGACATGCCACCCTAGGTTAAATAATCCCTTTACTATTTCGCTTTTGTGCTTTCCTCGCACAATAGCTTTACTTTATTTTCGCCTAAAATCGGGATTTAAGGGTCCAGTAACATTAAAGTACATAGGTATATGAACATAGAACGATCCTTAGCTTTGAGTCTGATCCCCTGTCCCATCATACAATTTTGTATGAATTGCTTAGGCCCTAATTTTCAGCAGTTTGAAATATTTTGTATGCTCGAAAAAGAGCAGTTTGGATCCTCGATCACAGTACAGTTGTCATCCCCTGTCCCATCATACAATTTTGTATGAATTGCTTAGGCCCTAATTTCAGCACTGTTTTAAAATGTTATATATTCGAAAACTAGAAAAATTGGGATTCTCGATCAAAGTAAGGTTGTCAAGTTAACTGTTGGCTCTGGGTTAGTTTTAATAAGAGGAACAACTTTTTTCTTTTTATTTATTGTACTTTAATATTTCATTTATGGTAGTCTTTAATTCAGTTTATGGTACTGTATAGGTTTAACTTAATTTTGTTTTAATCTTAATGTTCGTTAGTATTGTCAGTTTATGGTACTGTTCAGTTTATGGTACTGTATGGGTTTTAACCTAATTTTGTTATCTTAATGTTTTAGTATTGTGTAACTACATACTGGTATAGTGACAATACACTAATGTGCTCAGTGATTTGGAATGGTTGACACAACTTGCTACAATAAATTTAGGCGAAGTGTTCTTAGATAAGTAGGATGTGTGGAGGTTTTAATGAAGTATATTAGATCCCATGTCAATACTTGGCAGGCGTTATGTAAATAGTTTGCCAGGGTTTGATAATTATCACACCTACAAAGTAATGGAGGTATGGGTTGGAGGTAATCCTTCCTTGAAGCATGCATTGTGTAATTAGTTTTTGTCATGGTTTGATAATTACTTCACACCTATACAGTAATGGAGGTAGGGGTTGGAGATAATCATACTCAAGGGATAAGTTAATAAACTAAAATGGTACTGAGTATAGTTCTACTGCTACTGCTGGTGTGAAGTTTTAATTGGAAGTAGGAGATATATCAGTCGGTATGAAAGGACACTGTAGGTGCATCAAACACTTTGGTTGGTTAAGAAGGCTAAGAAGGCAGTCATTTCAATTTCATTATAAGTAAAAATTCTGAAATTTTATTGTGTTCTATGTGAGGGAACTAGTTTGTCATACCTAGACTATAAATACTGAAGTAAGTTTAAATTAACCCTTGCCTTAAATTTTGCTTTATAGTCTTGCATAATGTAACTTTTCACAATAAGTGAAAGGGAAATGTTTGGGTCTACTTAGTAGTGTTTTGCATTTATCCACACCAATACCTTTAAAACTTTTGTAGTTTTGGCTGCATAGTACAGTAATGATGCAGATGTGCTCTGGTGCTTTGTAGCTATGCTTATACTATTAAGATGGTCCAATATGCTTCAACCTTTCCTATTTCTATCAGTGATGCTTCAGATCTGGCGCACAATACGTATTGAGCAGTGTGAGGAAAGCCATGCTAAAGACCAAATAGGAATTTTTTTGGTTTTATTATAATTATATTCTGGTTATCCTGAAAAGTAAATTATCGTAAATATTTATGGATCATTGTTTTTACTTGGTGGATGCTGTGGTATGTCTAATAATTTTATTCTGGAGTTTATAGATTTGCTGAAATTTAGTACTGAATAGTATATGGATCTGGTTAAAAGTAATATTGGAGGTATGTATGTACCTACTTCAACATACTACAGCAGTTACTAATCTCTTGGACCTCCTGGCTAATTTTTACCTGGCAAATACTACTAGCTAGATATTAATAATTTTGTGGTTTATAAGTTTGAAGTAATTTAATATTTTTTTCAGGGATACTGCAAGATTTCCCTCCTGTTGCACCTTTAAAACCTGTAACCTTTTAGCACTGAATGGCGTATCGTATATACGTAGGTCCTAGCACTTCGCCTTTTGATATAAATTTTGATTCAAATGACAGTGTAGCAGGGTTATACACGTGAATTGACAGAATTATACATGGTAGAGTTTATCATTCATGTGAATCCACTGGCAAGAAGTGGTTAATTTTTGTAGATATAAATAAAACATGGAAGAGGTAAACCATACAAGGGCTGACTGTTTTGTTTAGTTTTGAATATTATACAAGTGCAGTTTGGCTTTGTAGAAATTCTTCAGTAGCCTGTCATGTTAGGTCAAATAAATTATTTTTAAAGGTGGAATTTGGTACTGTATTTGTTACCTGTTATGGGAATGTGGTATTATTGTGAATGATTTTCCTATCCAAAGTTTGGTTGTCTTGTGTACTTGGTAAGCTATTTAGTATGTTGATACTGTTGGGAATAAGATTTTCTCTAAATGGCGAGGGGATAATGGCCTAAAAGTGGTGGAAAGTTAGTTTTCATGGTAACTAGGTATGAATCTAGTGTAATGGGCAGTTTTTTTATACACATGTATTTGTGCAAGACATAAATTGGATATTTTGTTTCAGGTTGGCAAGATGGATAAACATTTGGCGTTCATTCTCCTGATACTCATGACCGTGAATGTTGCTAAATCCAGGGTGATACCTGGTGTTTCTGGTAAGGGTGAGGTTAGGTGAACAAAGTTTTAATTATATATGTATTGGAAAGTCTGGGAAAATTAAGGAAAGTCTGGGAAAATTAAGATTTGTGTGGTCTCTGGTTAGGTTATTTATTTTTAAGTAAGTCTGGGGAAAATTGAGGAAAGTCTGAAATTTTAACATTTGTGTGGTCTCTGGTTAGGTTATTTTAAGTAAACTGGTGTTTTTTTTTTTCCTCTAATTCAGTTCATGTGAAACATTGACAGATTGGCTTTCAAATCTTCAATAGATAAGTTTGTATACTTATTTTATATAAAAATTAGTTGTTGTATTGAAGTATATTTGGTTTAATGTTTGCTTAATCTTTCTCCACAGATCTAAATATCTTGCCAGTCTATAGAGGATGTTGTTTTGGTTACCAAAACTATGATCACCTGGATGTAGTACTAACATTGCCAGATGCCTGCCTAAGACTTGTTTGTAACAATCGGGAGATTGTAACTGAATATGTTGGAAAGCCAGGGCAGAGGGACTGTACGTAACCCAAATTATTAGTTTACCATGTATTTGGGTCATCCATTTGGTTTTGCTTTAGAACACTTAATGCTGTTTTGATACAAAGATGACTTCATAGATTGGCATTCCTTACTCGGAGACAAGGCACATACTTTCCAAAACTTTGTATATGGCATTCCATCCTGGTCTAGTAATGTGTCCTTGTAGAAACTTCTTTGGTGAAATTACCTGTAACATTTGGTGGCTGCAGGAAAACTGATGACTTATTAGTGAGGTGCTGATGGCTTGTATAAACTGTGACTACAGAAATGCTTTTACAGGTTGTGAATTCAATGGCCTGCTTTATGCTGACAAGTCTGAACTACCTCTCCAGTGCTTCACCTTTGAGTGTAGGAAAGGCAATTGGTACACCAATGGCACAATTCATGACTGCTGTAAGTATCGTAATAAAACCTTATGTGGTTGCCATTTTTTAAGCATTCATTGGCGACGTAAAAACTAATTTTCCTCAATTTTGTTCCTCATTTCAAACAGGCAAGCACTGTGCTCTGTACAACGATCCTCATATAAAAACTTTTGATGAGTATAGCTACGATTGGCACGGTACTTGTAATTATTCTGTAGCACAGTCATCCTTCAGCCATTCCCCAGAGTTTGGAATATTCAGTGACTTTTCATCGTGTAATGGAAGAGCGTCTTGTCTGAGCAGGACTACTTTTAAGGATAATGCCAATACTGTGATTGGTTTTGACCATGGCATGACTTCCAGTGTAAGTAGTTCTAATGTTTAAAGGAAAATTTAAACTTGCTGGTTAGGAGTAAGCTTTCAGATTTATGTAAGTAGATTGTATATCTGAGGCAAGTTTGTTTTCTGTTCAAAATAAGTTAATTTTTGTTTCCAGTATACAGTGAATGGAGAGCTACAGACTGTGACTTCATTAGGTGTCAGTAAAGTAACCAGTACAGCGGGGATACACCCAGTGCTAGTGTGGAAGTGCAATCAGTGTCTGGCTATGGCTGGTTCATCACAGTTAACAGTGAGTGGATATCTTTTTCATACCTCACTCCATATTGCTAGATAGTGACTTTGGTATTTTTTGTTTTTTTTATATACTTTTTTAATGTGTTGCTTTTCAACTAAATTTCTGAAAGTAGAATTTTAGGCTTTTCAGATGAACATTTTGATATTAATGAAGTTGAATGAATGGAAGATTATTAGTCTCTGGGATTTAAACAATTTTGTGGGAAAGACTTCAAAATTTTAGTTATTGGACTAAAGTAAGCTTGACTGTACGAATTTATATCTACTCCATTAATGTGACGGAAGGAGTGGCAAGTGGTTCTAGATCCCATTAATCTGAGTATTAGTTATCTTGTTAAGGCATTAATTGGCTTGGGTTTGGGATTTTCTTGCAGATTTTGGTGTGTCCAAACAGAATGGATGTATGGGCTCATCCAAGTCTCACAGGGAACTTGAATGGACTGTGCGGACATTTCAGCTCTTACAAGGAGGATGATTTTACAACCAGGAATAACATTGTTGAGCCTCTGACCAAATTCCCTATGGCATTCCCTTCATCGTGGATGGTAATGGTTTTTTAAAAGTTTCCTGATGGCTATAATTGTGTAGTATTTGTTACCACAGGTTTAACAGTCTAATCTGGTATTTGCAGACTAGTGAACAAGGTGATCCAGCTTGCAGTGATCCATGTCCAGAGTGTTTCAAAACTGAAACGGTATGGAACTTAATATTTTAGTTTTTCGTAAATGTTTTAGTTTTTCGTAAATGTTTGGTCATTTTAATGTCTGAGATTTTGAATATGTAGGAAACCTGTATTAGTGATACAAAGACACTGGTACAATTTTTATTAAATCTCTCTTAAGTTTTGAGACAGGTTGCTGTGATATTATTTATTTCAGAATATAAATATCTGTAGTTCAGTTTAGGAATCATGTAGGGGGTATTTACACATCTCGTGGTATAGTGTGGCATTATGCACTTGGGCATTACTTAAGGGTCTTTGCAGCATTTTTTGGCCCCCCTGTTGCTACCCTTTTCATTCCTTTTACTGTACCTCCATATTCTCTTCCTTCATCAGACTTTTCCACACTTGACAACCAGCCCAAGAAGAGCTTTTGCTAGGCTCTAAGGTCTAGTTACTCTCAATCATATCCTATACACCCTCCTAACTTTTTTTTTTAGGCTCTGAGGTCTAGTTACTCTCAATCATATCCTATACACCCTCATAACTTTTTTTCCTAGTGCAACTATAAGGATTTCCTCCAGTTAAATCCTTCAAACCACCCTACTGTGAATTTCCATTTCAGTGCTGAATGACTTCATAGGTAACAGCACTTGGCCTTTGGCCTAAATTTTATATTCTGTCCTTCAATTTAGGAGGATCCTTGTAAAGCAGGAGAGACGGCGAAGAAATTATATTTAGAAAGATGCAGGAGGTCTTTGCAGAGTGTAATTCAAAACAATGATTCCATGTCGACGGTGCATCTTGGTAAATATTTAGTAATTTATAGTTCTGCATTCTGTTGACAAGTTGCAATGGTATAGTACATATATTTTGGACAGTGGGGAAAAAATGTAGGAACCTTGCAGCTTGATAGGAGAAATAAAACTCAATGCTATTATGCATTCCAGATTCTTGTGTATTAGATGTTTGTGTCATGATTCAAGACGGTGCAGATGATAAAGATGTGGAAGACTGGCTTAGACAACTGTTGGAAGTTGTCAGAATGACAAGATTGGTTAGTGGTGGTAGTATCTGTAAGTATGAAATTTTACATTCTTAAATAATTCTGGACGCTAGTACTGGTTAGCCTAGTATGTTATTAGTTGAGATGTTTAGGTGCTAAAGTTGCAGTGTTTTTACTTTGCTTGCAAAGTTTTGTAGCTTATGCTGATTGTAATTGTTTTTTCTCCCAAAGATCCTTGAATAAATGTTACTTAACAGGTTGACTACCAGATTGAAATACAGTAGTACCTCGAGATACGAAAGGCTCAACTTACGAAAAATCCAAGTTATGAAAGCCAATGCGAAAAATTTTACTGCTCTACATACGAAAAGTTTTCAAGATACGAAAGGTTTCTGAAAGTCCGAGATTCGCCCCATAACCATTTTGAAACTCGCGCCGCACGCCGCCATCTTGGTTATAGTAGACTCTCCGCCATCCTCCTGCTCTCCCATTGGTTCCTGATGCTAGCCAAGCCATGAGATCCTTCTCTCTGATTGGACAGCATCCCTCCCATCATGCATCTTCTATACGAACGTGTTGGCGTGCTTTAGCTCGGCCACTCCACACCCGAAACTTTACCGTACGCAATTGGCATTCGTTCGCTCCAACGATTTCGTTTAGTAACTTAAATTCGTTAGTGATTTCGTTGCAGTACATATCGTGTTGTGCGAAGACTGTATTATTACGTATTTTGTAACTTTACGTAAATTAACGTAGTAATGGGTCCCAAGAAAGTTGAAATTCGCGGAAAGAAGCGCATGCTCTCTTTGGAGACAAAGATGGAGATCATAAAGAAGTACGAAGCTGGTATGCGATTGAGTGTGGTCGCAAAGGAATATGGCCGTAATCAGTCGACAATAGGCACCATCCTGAAACAGAAGGATGCCATCAAAGCAACTACACCGTCGAAGGGCATCACTATTTGCTCCAGCAAGAGGAGCCATGTGCACGACGAGATGGAACGGCTGCTCATCATCTGGATAAAAGAAAGAAATCGCTCGCGATACAGTAATGGAGACTGCAATCGCTCACAAGGCCAGTGCTATTTTCGGCGATTTGATTGCGCAGGCGGAAGACGAGGGAGGGGAAGGGACTTCAACGCCAACCCCAGAGTTCAAGGCTTCTCATGGCTGGTTCGAGAAATTCCGTAAACGGACTGGCATCCATTCGGTGGTGCATCATGGGGAGGCTGCCAGCTCGGACACGAAAGCGGCCGAAGCATTTAAGAAGACTTTCAACAAGATGATGACCAAGGAAGGCTACAGTTCTCAGCAGGTTTAAAAGTGTGATGAGACTGGCCTATTTTGGAAAAAAATGCCTCGTCGGACATACATCACGGAGGAAGAGAAGAAGCTACCCGGGCATAAGCCTATGATAGACAGGCTTACGCTCGCACTTTGTTCGAACGCCAGTGGGGATTGCAAGGTGAAGCCCCTACTGGTGTATCACTGAGACTCCTCGAGCCTTCAAGGCCCACAAAGTGTTGAAGGAGAAGCTTCCAGTGATGTGGAGGGCTAATGCAAAAGCCTGGGTAACGAGGCTTTTGTTCAGAGTGGGTAAATCTGTGTTTCGGCCCGACTGTGAAGAGTTTTTTGCAAGAGAAGCGCCTCCCCCCTGAAATGTCTGCTGGTGTTGGACAATGCCCCTCCCCACCCTCCTGGCATCGAGGAAGATATCCTAGCAGAGTATTCCTTCGTTAAGATTCTCTCTTTTCCACCCAATACCACCCCTCTCCTCCAGCCCATGGACCAGCAAGTAATAGCGAACTTTAAGAAGCTGTACACGAAACATCTTTTCAAGAGATGTTTCGACATCACCGATACCACAAACCTCACCTTGCGTCAATTTTGGAAGGAGCATTTCGACATAGTCATTTGCATTCGACTCATTGACCTAGCTTGGCAGGAGGTTTCGAGGCGAACCTTGAATTCCTCGTGGAGGAAACTCTGGCCTGATGCCGTATCCGCCAGAGACTTAGAGGGATTCGATGTGGGCGATGCTGGTGCTGCAGAGTCAGAAACTGTTGACGATCCCGAAACTGTTTTGGAACCAGATCTTGACGAGATCGTTGCACTCGGCAAGTCCATGGGGCTGGTCGTCGACGAGGACGACCTCAACGACCTTCTCGAGGAGCACAAAGAGGAGCTTACGACGGATGACCTGAAGGAGTTGGAGGCCATGCAACTTAACGTCGTTCAAGAGGAGCTCTCTAGCAGCGGCGAGGAAGAGGAGCAGCAGCCTATGACAACGGCAGAAATTAAGGATATTTAGGCGCTTTTCATAAAGTGCAATCGTTTATCGAAAAAAGACACCCCGAAAAGGCTCGCACAGGTCGTATGCTTGCGCAGTTCGATGACGTTTGCCAGAGTCGTTTCAGGAACATTGTGAAAAGTAGGCAGAAGCAATCTTCCTTGGATCGTTATTTTTAAAGAGGCCTTCAGCATTAGCAGGAGTAAGCAAAAAGGAAGAACCAAGTGATAAAAAACAAAGTTTAAAGCAAAAAGAAGAACAAAGTGATGAAAAACAGAATGTTGAAAGCGGTGATGAAGTTGAAATTCTGTAAAAAAAAAAAAAAAAGCCTACGTAAAAGTAAAAAAAAAAGTTAAAAATAAAAATGAAAAAAATTTTACGTAATTTTTAGATTTTTGTAAGTTAAGTGTTAGTTTTGTTAACGTGTTTCGTAAATTTTAGTTTTATAGTTTTCCTTAAATTTTTTGTGTTTTTTCGTAAAGTTAAGTGTACGTACGTTATCTGCTGTTTGTCCTCCTCCTCCTCTGCCGCCACTATCGGAGATAGCCTCACTTGAAAGGTAAGCTTCCACATTTTACGTTACAGTAATATTTCTTGTACACTAATATACACTTGATTTACAGGTTTTGGATTTTTATTCTTAATTTAGGTATTGAATGGTCCAAATTGTTGTAGTATTTCATTGTTTATAGGTCAATTTAGCTTTATTATGTAATTTAATGGGGTCTTTTTGGAGGGCTTGGAACGGATTAGCCATTTTACATGTAAAATGTGTCCCAAGATACGAAAAACTCATTATATGAAGGCTGCCCCGGAACGGATTAATTTCGTATCTCTAGGTACCACTGTAGTTTGATAGAGAAAATTTGGCATTTCAGATATAACCCTTGTTTTTCAGTGTTTTTCTTCATTCTTTCAACACAGGTGATCCTTGTTTGAAGGCCTGCAATAAAATTTACGATCCTGTTTGTGGCACAGATGGTAAAACTTATGGTAATAATTGTGTTCTAGAAGTAGCAATTTGCCATGACAAGACCCTTGGCCTTGAGCATAAAGGCGAATGTGGTAAGTCTGCTAGTGCTTCAATATTGACTTTGTAAGGCAATAGGTTTAAAGCAGTTTGATATATTTTTGTTGCAGAGTTTTGGTAATGCAGGTAGAGGTTACTCTTATCTGTTTATTGAAAGAAAATAAGACTTTTGTAATATAGTTTTTGTAAGGCAAGGGATTGTAAAAAAGCTTTAGTTTTCAGAGGCTTGACAGTTTGGTGTAATTAAGATTCCGTACTTCCAACAGGAATTGCATGCCAACAGGCTTGTCCTGAATATTATGATCCAGTTTGTGGGACTGATGGTAGAACTTACAGTAACAACTGTTTTCTAGGAGTAGCCAGTTGTATGAACAAGTGCATTGGTTTCAAACATGTTGGAGAATGTAGTAAGTATAAGTCTGGTGGTTTTCATGGGTTCCTGTTGATGAAATAGCAAACCAGGTGTTATCCTACGTACCCATTTACCATAAGTTAGTGTAAAATTAAAATTTTGATTTACTTGTCAGTGGAGAGCTTGTTCAATTTTCTTGTGATTTTTATTCGAAGATCACAGGGTTTACAATATTATGACTGCAGGTCCTGGGTGTCCCATTCAGATATGTACCCTAGAATATAGACCAATTTGTGGTTCCAATGGTGTGACTTATGGAAATGAGTGTAACTTCAATTCTGCCAAGTGTGACGACCCTTGTTTGGAGAAGAGACATGATGGAGAGTGTTGTAAGTAGTAGACTGTTACGGTTACTGTTCCACAACTAGGCATTAAAAATTTAAACTAATTTTTGAAGGATAATATCTCGACACTGAATGAGTAGATGGATTGGCAAAATGTAGGGACTAGCATTCAGCCTCTGTACTAAAATTTTGTAGCAAGTGTTTCTAAGTAAAGTTTGAGAAAAGTGCAAAATAAAAATTTACATAAAACAGATATGTCAAATAAGTGTTGTTAAAATTCGGTATAATGTAAACTAATTATCTCTAAACTTATCTCTAGAGGCTTCTCCTGGTGCCCAGCAGTGTTCCTCAGCCATCAGCTGTAGCCTTTCCTATTACTGTACCTCTTTGTATTATTGTACCTTGTATTATTGTACCTTTGTTAATCAAACATTCTCCTATCAGACTTTTCAACCTCTTGACAATTGTTTTAGTTCATATTACTTTACCTCTCCTCATATTCTCCATCTGACTTTCCACCCTCGGTAACAGACTGTAGTGCGGCTGCGAGGTTTACTTCTCGGTACACTTTTCAGGCCACCTTGCTGTTAATTTCCCTATCAGCTTTAAAATGACTTCATAATGCCAGTACATGGCCTTTGGCTTAAATTCTATGATATTTTTCGTGAGTTTTGGAATAAACCATGAAATATGGTGGATGGGTGGATATGGGTGAACACTGAAATATGGTGGAATGGTGGATATTGGTGTTGAATGAAATGTAAATGACTCTGTTCAACATTAGTATTAGTATAATACTTTTCTTTCTAACCCCCTTCCCTTTATTGTAATAGCCTGAGGTAGTATTTGTGCTGATGCACAGGATTGTTATATATATATATTGCTATGGGCAAAAGCTGCTGTGGCTACCATATATTAATATTGGCAGTGTTTGTTGCATGAAACCTTACTTTTGGAAGTTGCCCCCCCCCTTTTTTTTTTTTTCTTTTTTTTTTTTTAATTGGGCTTTAAACAAAGCAATACAGTAGTCCTATGTACATGAATTTCTAGGTTAGATAAATTAATTTTTTAGTCTAGTTGTCTAATTTTTGATCATATTTTTCAAACAGTGGCTCAACTTGCAAGGTCAAGCTCCCAAGAAAGTCCTGATATTGGGGATAACTTAGATCGTGGAAAGATCTTTAATGCAGAAAATGCTGTTAATGCTGAGAACGCTGTTAATGCAGAGAATGCCATCCATGCTAAAAATGCCTTGAGTGCAGAGAATGCAGATAATGCAGTACATGCTAAAACTGCTGGGAATGCTGAAAATGCTGTCAATGCAGAAAATGCAGTGAATGCTATCAATGCAGTGTTTGCCCTGAACTTGGTTAAATCGGACGATGCTGAAAATCACGTATCCCCCAAGTTGAGATTAGCACCAACAAGGTCTGAAGAAGAGAATGTGGTGATACCTGAAAGACTTTCTTCATCTGCCAATGAAAGGTCTTTACACGCTGGTTCTGCTCGCCTTCCTGGTAGGTTGGGGTCAGTTACATTGTTACCATGCATGTCAGATTAATCTCAGAACTTTTTTTTCCATCCAAAACTTTTAAGGTAAAATGACGAACTAGTAACATTATGCTTGAGTAGTATATAAAATAATAGTATATAAAATAATGAAGTTATCTTTACAGCTGAAGTTTGTGACTGTATGAATAAAAGAAAACTCAGACTGAAGGATGCCATCCAAGACTTTTCGTTTTTGCAAGGCATTATGACTGATGTTTATGGAAAAGCTGCAGCTGCATTGAACAGAGAAGACAATCTCCCTTATATCTTGGAAGGCCAAAGTTCGAATGAGAGAGTTCCTTTGCCTTGGGTTTTCTGGTCGAAGTTAGACGAGATGTTGATTGCAGCAGAAAAGGCAGAGATTGCTATGAACATGTCGGACGTGACTGGGATTCTCGCTCAAGAACTTGTAACTGATGGAAAGGTGAAAACCGATGAGAATTGCTCTATGGATAGTGTGTTTGATACCTTGAGACACTTGAATGAAGCCTTCAACGAGATCCTACAAGTTAGGGCAGATTTCGATAATCATGATGTATCTGTGAACTTGGTTAACCATGTCATAGAAAATATGCACATTGCACTGGAGAAGCTAGAAAGGGCGCAGACACAGTTTAGAAGGAATTTGGAGAGGCATGATGACCGCTGTCCTGACACTGATGTTTAAGTGTGCAATATTTATGTAAATAAAAGGCTTTTCTACAACTAAATTTTATTTCCATTATAAGCGGTGACTCAGGGTTTCAGCTTATCATAGTCTGTAAATACTTGGTTAATCCTTCATGTCTTTCAATGTGAAAAATTAATGGAGAATTGCATAAGTAGCTAAAATACAGAGGGCTACCAGATTTTTGGATTTGTGCAGAATAACTTTAGTTAATCCTGAATGAATGCTATTGCTCGGTAATAGATATGCGAACTGCTACCAGGAATGGTTTTGATAATGCATGGTTCTTCTGCAGTGATATCTAACTTTTTGATTTTTTTTTATTCCTCTTAATGGTCCCCGATTTGACAAACTCGACCTAAGATTTTAAGTATCCGTATTTGGGTTAGGGTTAGGATTTATGTAAAACTACTATGTATCTGTGCAGTTGTCTTGAGAAATTTGCAGTTTTTTCCTGTTTATAAAATTTTGATTTGATCCTTCTGTTTAGTGCGGGTTTTGGGAAAGTTCATCCAAGAGTAGTTCGCGCCATTTAAGAATTTAAATGAATAATCTGGAATATGAGACTGAAGAAATGATAGATACCGGCCCATATCTTTTTTTTACCAATGCATCATGCTTATCGGAATGAGATAAATGGAGACTAGTAAATTTGGCAGCAGGAAAACCATGGGCAAGTATTCTAGACTTTAACTATTAATTGGACGATCCATTATGGTAACACCGTAGGCTGGAAAGATTTAGCATAATGTTGGAACCTTTGGTAAGATGTACTAGACTCCTCTTGAAAATTAACTAAACCTGAGCAAAATGCCTTGTGTTGTGAATAGAGGGGTTTGAAAATCGGGTTTTAAACTTTAATATATGTAACAAGAACTTTTGTCTTTTGTAACTTTTCATATGGAAGAGAGGCCAATAGGGAGATGGATTTTTTTTTTTTTTTTTTTTCCCGAGGGGGAGGCCGGGAAAAACTAATATCTCGCGTTTATGTGAACTTTGCAAAGAAAATAAAGGTTGATGGATGGTAGAAGTGATATACTGAAGAGTAAAACTTTTAATGATTAAGAGTATTCTATAAGGGGCTAATGCTATGGAGCACATAAATTACGAAAATAACTTCAAACCTGCATTAGTAGTATGCCCATAATCGTTTGTATATAACTCTTGAAATTAACATCACATAACAGAAAATTGAGGATTAAATAAGTTTTATAATAAGCAAAAGTTTTATAATAAGCAAACAGTACGTAATGCAGATTGGCACAGCTACAAGCGGAGATTTTACATTAAATAAGCATTAGTATTTTACATCAAATATTGCAGTTTTAATGCTGTGACGTCACATCGAGCAAGGCTCGACCGTGTGGACAGCGCCCCAGTGACGTGGTTGGTATGGTCTTTACCTGTCCCCTCTGTGGCCACGAGTTCGAATCTCGACCGGAATGGTCAGAGATGTGTGTTTCTGGTGATAGAAGACGTGGTTCGGAAGTCCGTAAAGCCGTTGGTCTCGTTGCTGAATAACCACTGGTTCCATGTAACGTAAAAACACCATACAAACAAACTATCGACTGTATGGACGGGACTTGAAAAGAATAGCCGCTTCTGACGTCACGTCGAACAGATTGTCTGGAAAAGTGTTTTAAAAGTCGTCGTGTGATGAGTATACTATCAGGCTGTGTTGGGCGGATAAACTAGATTTGCCAGTTAATAGGTCGGTGGAATTAGTCATCGTCGGCAAGTGTCTTTGTCCGCTGGTACGGGCGTTGTCAAGTTGCCCTTTGGAAAAAATCCAGTGCATTGACTTTACTATAAGTACAGTATGACTTTACTATAAGTACAGTATAATCTGGTAAAAGCGGAAAATTAACTGGTTCTATATGACTTTCAATAGGGAGAGTTTCCTTAATTTAAAACTCTGAAGTCTTATGTTCAGTTTGTTTTTAAGTATTGTCAGGAGTTGGAAGTATAGAAAAAAGGACAGACATATTATCATGGATCAGGAGGCATACGTGGTGCATATTTTTTATATGGTGTTTATAGAAGGTACTGTAGTTTTGAATTGCTGGTGAGACTGGCTCGGTGATAGTTTCTCTCTCTCTCTCTCTCTCTCTCTCTCTCTCTCTCTCTCTCTCTCTCGCATGGCTAGAATAGTTAAGTTCCTCAGACGAGCATTGATAAGCCGCAGTCATCTTTTAGGTCAAGCGTTGTAAACAAAGGAAAAATTAATATTAAATTTCGTTATTCTACGGAATTATGAACCATTCACGAAAAATGGCAAACAAGGACAATCCACTAACGGAAGATTAATTACATAGTCTCTGGAGCCTTCACTGCATAAAAGAGATGAAACAATAAACCGGTAAATAACGAAGGAATAGTTGCCATCCTTACGCTTTTGAGATGCGATTTTGGACTCTTGAAATATTTCAGTTCACGTGAATGTCGATATTGAAGTAATCGAATAGGCGAATTGTTGCATGAGTACGGTTTTGTGTGTGTACACGGTGACACACTTCGAGACCGATGTGAGATTTTTCCACGGTTTTTTTTTAAAACTTAATTTCTTGTCCTTGTGTGTATTTGGAACCCCGTCGTCCATTGTTTTAAGGTTTTATTTCCTTTTGTAAGTTGTACGTTGGTGCGAGTCCTTTCAGTTCGTGTATTTAGTTAAATTTGCATAGTTTAATTTCAGGCCAGATCATCATGGTCTCCCACACCATCCAGGCACATTTAGAACCTGCCTAATTGGGGGTGGAGGGGGGAGATTTTTGACAACAGTAACCATTATTTGCACTTTAGATATTTAATGTAAATTTTAACATTAGTAGTTCACTATCCGCTACATGTTTTAAAGATTTGACCAAAATAACTTCCAAGCTGCTCGAAATAGTTTATAATTTGACAAGAGGAAAGAGCGCCTGTTCATGAATGACTTTGTGAAATAATTGTGCTAGACTTCTTTAATTATTCACTATTACCATTAATTCGCAAACAATTATTAACACTCATTACTCCTGAAGTGATTTGAGCAGATTTTCGTGTATTGACTAGAAAATTGGCCCTATTTATTCTGGAAATCCCCAAAGTCGGGGTCCCCTTTCACTCATCTTTTGAGTTTCATCCAGGATTTCTCACACAGTGGGGACTGAGTTGTGAAGGAGCGCTGAAGAGGCAGGTGGAAGCAGTACACCTTATTACTGTTGTTTGAGATTAAGCTGGCCATATGCCAGCAGGGGCTCTTGCTCATAGAGCAGCCCGTAGACTTTTTGTTGTTTTTTATTAAACTGGCCTTGTGTCAGCATGGGCTCTTGCTCACAGAGCAGCCCGTAAACACAGCCGTTGACTATTTATAACGGGTTATAAACAGGTGTGCGGGCGGATATGTAGTTTGCCGACCGATACTGACACAAAATGACTTGATCTGACCTGGATTTTTATTTCTTGACAGACACATGTGTACAGGAATGTTATTTGCTACAATGGGCCAACGTATAAGAATGATATATCGGTGACAAGGCCAAAAAAATGCTCAATATGATGATGTGAGGTACGACGCGGACAGGAAAACTATGTACATAAAAATGAGGAAAAGGCTTTGTCTTTACAGAGTACTACGATTTGCCGTCTGTTTGACCTATTGTGATACCCAAGCACACTGCAAGTGTTTACCATTTTTAAAGG
Source organism: Macrobrachium nipponense (assembly GCF_015104395.2). NCBI lineage: Eukaryota > Metazoa > Arthropoda > Malacostraca > Decapoda > Palaemonidae > Macrobrachium > Macrobrachium nipponense. The sequence continues at coordinate 175,987,226 of NC_087200.1, read as the reverse complement.
ATTGGTAAGTATAAAGTATAATATCATTGCAAAATTATCGAAAAATTTGTATGATTGCGTAATCAACACAGCTGAGACACAACATGGCCGACTTGCATTACAAGTTCCCTGTTTATGTCTGGGTCTCATTCTGAACCGACAACTATCTGTAGGAGTATACCGGTTAGACGCTTTTTTTTTTATTATTTTGATTTGCATGCTTCCTCGAAAGACGTTTGGGACAGCCTAATTTATAAGGCCGTTTGCTGGGTTATCTTTGTTCATTTGAGTACTTGGCCTCTAATCGGTTTTAATAGCTTATGGTTGATGTGTGTGTACCAGTGCCAATAGCTAAGTGAGATGACAAATTTTAACTAATAACCTTTCCTGCAAGGGTTTCGTACTTCTCTTGCATTTGCCATAATCTGCCCCATCTCTGTTTCTGACCACTAAACTTTTTTTTAAAGAAATACATACACATATATATATATATATATATATATATATATATATATATATATATATATATATATACATACATATAATATATATATATATATATATATATATATATATATATATATATATATATATATATATATATATATATATATATATATATATACATGGTATGAGGTAGCGTGAATAATTATCAATAGATAGTTTATTATTATTATTATTATTATTATTATTATTATTATTATTATTATTATTATTATTATTTATTATTATATTATTATTATTATTATTATTATTATTATTATTATTATTATTATTATTATTATTATTATTATTATTTTTGGTAGAAGAACCTCTTTTAGGCAAACACTGTTAAAAAGAATAGCAGAATTAAGCGAGTTGATTTATACATTGTTTTTTCCTATTTCCTTACAATTCGCTTCTCAGGCTCAGCGATGTTTCTGAGTAGCTGGCCGATATTCATATCGGGAATTTTCAAAAAAATTATAAATACTGAAGGTAATCTTTTATTTAAACAGGATATCAGGTCCAGGTCAAGCAGGGGTCGTCATCAGTGCCGGCATTATTCCGTAGGCGTAGTTCAGTTCGGGGCCGGGGTCGTCTTTGGTTTAAGGGCTGGTATAGCTGGTATACCAGCTATACCAGCACCAATAATATTATCATTATTATTATTCCAAGGAGACCGAAATGAGCTATGAAAGCCTTTCTGCTACCAAACTTAGAAAAAAAAAATAAGAAAAACACATATGATGGTATGAAATGTGGAAATAGTGTATATTGTTGCGTGAATGTCAGCACTGTAATTTACTAACGGCAATATGTTTAGTTTCCTCTACCAATTCCAAATCTCCCGTGTCCACAATTTCCCGTGAGTGTTGCAAGTATGGCGCATGCTATGCAAAATCTTACAGAACTTGGAATTTATATTAAAACTTTGAAATGTCGCTGGAAGGCGCGGGAGGGGATTTTTTATATATTTTTTCGCCGCTTCCAATTTTCCCATTTACTCAACATATGCAAAAGGACCCCAGTACCAGTCGTGCATAATGTAGATAGCTCAGAGGAAACCATTTGTCAATAGCTTTCCGAAGTCCGCTCGACGTGTGTATGGCTTGTTTATACAGGAATTTAAAAGGGGAATTTCTCTCTCTCTCTCTCTCTCTCTCTCTCTCTATATATATATATATATATATATATATATATATCATATATATATCTATATATATATAATATATATATATATTACATATATATATATCTATATATTACATATATATATATATATATATATAAGATATATATTATATATATATATATATATGTATATATATATATATATATTTTTACATATATATATATATATATATATCTATATATACATATATATATATATTATATATATGATATATATATATATATACATATATACTATATATATATTCATATATCATAATATATATAGTAGATTAATATTTACACATCCACACACATAATAATATTTATTAGGCTAATTAATATATTATATATATATATCTCTATATATTACTATATATATCTATATATATATATATATAAGATAATAATAGATTTTTAACACACACACACCCCTATATATATATTATAGATAATAATATATATATCTACTACGATATATATATATATATATATATATATATTAATATTATATATAATATTACATATATATATATATAATATATATATTTATATATATATATATATATGTGAATATATATAATTTACAATTAAAAAAAAGTATTTAAAATATATATATCTAGTCTATATATTTAATATATATAATCACATATATATATATATATATATATATATATATGTAATAATATATATATTTTATATATATATATATATATAATATATGTAATATATATATATATTTAACATATACAATATAATTTCCTAATTATATATATATATATAATTATAATATGTATATTATAGGATATATAGTAATATATATATATTATATTAATTTATCTATAATATAATATATATATTTATATATATATATATATATTTATTTATAGATATTAGATTTATATAATATTTATATATTATAGATATATATATATAATATATATATTTATATATATATATATATCTATTTTATTTTATCTCATTTATTTATATATTTATATATTTATATATTAATTTATATATATTATTTATTCTATAATATTTATCTATTATATATATATATATAATATAGATATATATATATATTTTATAGAGGAAAGAGGAGAGAAGAAGAGAGACGAGTAGAGAGGAAGAATAGAGAGAGAGAGAGAGAGAGAGAGAGAGAGAGAGAGAGAGAGGGGGAAGTATTACCAGTTATCCATGGCATTGCTGTTGAAATAAATACTGATGTTTACACGTACTTAAATTACGGATGCTTTGGCAGCGATGCTTCACTGAATGTAAACTGTTTAGCAATGGATTTCAAGGTTAATGAACTACTACACCAGCTTATCTAAAACCGTGTTCAGAGTCATCAGAGTTCTTATAAAACTTGGTGTTCCCCTGAAATGAGATCGAGAGGCCTATTTCTAAATGTTAAAACCTCATCACACTGTCATTGTTGAATATGTACGTGTCCACCAACCTATAAGGAATGTCAGTAAAATTTGTACGTCCTGTGGTCGTCCAAAAATTATTATATATATATATATATATATATATATATATACATATATATATATATATATATATATAAAGAAAAAAAAAAGAAGAGGATTTTAACCACGGCGTAAGAGCACATAAGACACGGATGTTAGTTTATTTAATCTTTATTATAATTTTTTTTTCTATCGGAGTCACTAGGAAGTTTGTGAAAATTGGTTAATTATGATGACACTGAAGTATCATAGTATCATGGATAGACATGTTTTTTTGAGGGTAAAATATTAATTTATTTAATAAAAGTCATGTCAGGTGAGGAATTGTAGGGTGTAGAATATAAATCAGAAGTTTTAAAAATTTACAACGTAACATGCATGCAATGCGGGATAGTGAAAAGCCATGTTGTATGTAGGACATCTTTTAGACAATTAGTGAACGTAAACCGCGTAATATGCACAATTTTAGAAAAATGGAGAGTAGAATTCAATAGTCAAAAAAAGGACTCAAATAACTGGATGTTGTCAGCAGGAATGCAATGCCATTAGTGCACATCGCGCTTTCAACATTATAGGCATTACTTAGGGTTCTTTTCAGCGAACCTTCGACCCTAAGCTGCAACCCCCTGCATTCATTAGATTGTTCTCCCTTCATATTCTCTCTCTTCCTCCCACGGGCCAGATAGACCGTGCTTCCGCCTTACTTTCCACTCTCAATTAACGATTGTTTCACCGTGGAACTACGAGGTTTTCCTCCTGTTACACCTGTAAAATTAGCCTTAGCCCCACTCAATTTCCCTGGCAACGCTGAATGGCCCAGTAGGTATGCATCCCAGCGCTTGGCTTTTGGGCTAAATTTTACATTCCAATTTCAATTCCAATAACTGGATGATAGTTTGCTGTGTTTACACTGTTTTTGAAAATAAGAGTAACCATTCTTTTGACACTGCACTAGCATAACACTATCTTGTTCTAGGTGCATATTGTAACAAAACGTTTGCTATATTCTGGTCACTACGATGTCGACAAATGCGTTTTACGTCTAAAACACTCCATTGGATTCTGTATCAGATTTGTTTTAAACCTAAATTATTATACAATGCTAGAGTCATGTTCAGGGGCGGATTTAGGGTGTGCGGTGCCCTACTCTGGTGGAGGATGACCCTAGGGGTCGAGGGCCCTTGCAGCTGGGACTAGGTTTCCGAGATTTTTTACTAATAATTGAGCACCTCTACATGGCTGCCGGCAAAAGATGGTGCTATCACGTCTTGCAATATTTCATGTTGTTCATCTCATGGGTGCAAATTGTATTGCTAACCATAGTCTGGAGCTGGCAGCTTGGATTCCACTAATCTGCGCACATGCCAACATTTTGAAGTTATTATTATTATTTTTACCATAAACTTATTTAATTACCTCGGGGCCAGAGGGCATACCTGCTCGCCAACCCTCCACCTTAAATCCGCCACTGGCTATATGTACTGCGGTTAATAAAAGGTGCTTAACTTCGGGAAGCTAATTGCTAAACAGTTTAGCTCAAGCCTCGAGTTAGTTTAGTTAGAGTGCACTGAATAGTCTTGGAGTTCGGTGTGATAAAGTCCTCAAGAATTCGGATGATGGACGAACCCGTTGCCGTCTTTAATGTATCTGGCTTGACTTCGAGTGTTCACATTTCGATACAGCAAGTTCTTCTTTTCAGCTCTTTTTTTTTTTTTTTTTTTTTTTTTTTTTTTTGCAGGTGTACACATATAGAAGTTGCACGTACTGCTGGTGTATGTGAACGTACTGTAAACGATTGGTAGATTTTTTGCCGGGAAGTTGTACTACACCACATTGAAAATAGTAGTACGCCAATAGGTGGCCCCCAAGTTCGGGAAACGAAAATATAATAAAGGGAGGTGTATTGAAGGAGTGTGGGTGTTCGGCGGGTTCGAACGTGATTCGAAAAAAACTTTTATGGTCCCGGTACCCGACCGTACACGGGAAACGTTAGTTGCCCAAATACGGAAGTGGATATTACCGGGAACGAAGATTATCAGTGACTGTTGGGCAGCATACTCCCAATTGCAATTGGAGGGCTACACGCATGAAACCGTGAACCACTAAAAAAATTTTGTGGATCCCGAAACTGGGGCATCAACCCAGAACATCGAACGTTGCTGGAGGGACGCTAGGACTAACGTACCTAATTACGGTAGAAGGGAGGACTCGTTCGATAAAATACCTGGCGAATCATCTCTCCCGCCGAAAATATCCACTGTACGAAGCCCAGTTTCAAGTGTTCATGCGTGCTGCCGCGATCCTTTACCCACCTCTCATCTCCCCCGCCGAGCACGAATTCGACGCCTCCCAATAATAAGGTAAGTTAATTGATGTATATGTAGGGTAAGGTAAATGTTCCCTGGTTAAGGGTCAAAGTGAGTAGGTAGCATATAGCAGGTAAGCGTTCTTATTGGCAAGCGGAAGACAGGGCTGGGCCGGTGACCATTTCCGAACATTCACTTACCCTAACTCGTGTTCGAACTGTGAACTCGACCAAAACAGTGATCCCGGCATTCTAGGAATTACTAAGTTTGTTTACAATGGACGTTAAAAAAAATTATCGATAAAAAGGTATACTACTGGAACGTTGTAGCCCCTTGAATGTACTGTGGGGGGTTAGCTTCTATGTAGTGTTCTTATTGGCAAGTGGGAGACAGGGGCGCACATCATGTCCGTACCTCCGAACCTCCGCGTAGGCTAACAGCCCATGTGGTCGAACTAAGAACTCGGCCAAAATAAATATGAATCCTGGCATTGAAGGAAAAGTTAAGTTTCTCTACATATACGTAACACGTAGCCAAGGCCAGGCATGTCCGAATGTAAAACTTATAGTAGATGCTCTAAAAATTATCATTATAATATGGAAACTTCACCCTGCAGACACTGGAGTCAGCGTGTCAATAATGAGTAATGTTTCTTAGGTAGGCAAGCGACATCCTAGGCTTGCAGTGACCGTAGGAATATAAGTGTAGACTACTGGAATGTTGTAGTCTTTTGCTTGTAGTGTAACGGGTCAAAGGTAATTCTAAGCCCTCATTCCACGGTAAAGTAGACTATGGCAGTTGACGTTTTTCTAAGTTATTTTACTTACTGAACAAGAGTTGACTGTAATATTTATTCGGACGACTGTAATTAACCCCCAGGGGCCAGTACTAAACACGTTGAAATACATTGGACGCCCTAATCCTTAGTGGATGTCGTATTCGCAGGAACGTAACCGTGGATACGATATCCACTAGGGATTGAGGCGTCCGATGTATTTCGCCGTGTTTAGTACTGGGCCCTGGTGGTTAATTACAGTCGTCCGAATAAATATCACTTTAAATTCTTGTTTAGTAAGTAAAATAACGTAGGAAAACGTCAACTGCAATAGTCTACTTTACCGCGGAATGAGGCCTTAAAATTACCAAATCAAGTTTCTTTACATATACGTAACACGTAGCCTAGGCCAGCCATGTCCGATTTGTAAAAGTAATAACAGATGTTCCAAAAATTATTGTTAAAAAAGAAACTTCACCCTCTAGATACGGGGGTCAGCGTGTCAATAATGAGGAATGTTTTTTAGGTAGGCAAGCAACATCCTAGGCTAGCGGTGTCCGTGGGAATATCCGTGTAGACTACCGGAATGTTGTAGTCTTCTGTTTGTAGTGTAAGGGGTCAGCCATACAGCCGTTTTCGTGGATTTCCTGGTGTTAATTTTTGTCGTCTCTATTTCCCCCACCCAAAAACCCCGGTTTCCCAGTAGGTCCCCCCTTACCGTTTTACGAAAATTACGCCAGTTAACACTTTTTCCATTTGCCCTTTATTCTGTCTGTATAACCCCCACCCAAAAACCCCTATTCCCAACCGGGTCCCCCTTACCGTTTCTAGTTTTGTATACGTACTAATCTTTTACTGCATGTTTTCGAAAATTAGGTCAGAACATAAGTTTTTCGTGTGATTTTTTGGCGCTACATAGGTCGAGTTTTAATTTTCTGGTTAAAGTTTTATTTTAAACCATTGGATTTGTCTTAAAATATATAATTTTCCCATGTTTTAACTTGGGGTTTTAACGTATCTGCATATAAGAGATAGTGGACCCCATCCTTATATCTTAAAATTCGTGGGACCACATTGGAAAAGCGAGGTTTGTGGGTGGGATTACAAGAAGTTAAAAAGCAGGGATCTATATAACCTATCCTAATCTACGGGGCAGGGTCCTTACCTAGCCAGAGTGGGCCCACTAGTCCCCCAACTAACCTCACCAAGGATAGTGTGCTCATATAGTGGTTTTAGCCCCCTACCAAATATAACCTAGGAGGGCTATGTTCTTACCTAGCCAGGGGGAAGGGGCCATTGCTTCCCCCTGGACCCCACCAAGGATAACCTAGAATACCAAGTCCTTACCTAGACCCCTACCTAAGATAACCTGAGGACCAGCATCCTTACCCAGCCTCAGATGCACCTCCCAATTGACACAAGAAAAACTGTATATGACGTAATAAGGTTTCTATCAAACCAACCGCACCTAATACAGAGTTAGTGTTGGGCACAAGGTCTTTACCTTGAAAGCATAATATTCATTGTAAAGTATTACATATATATTAATATCATATATATTAGACATATAATTATATGAATTATATATATATAATTATATATATATATATATATATATATATATATATATAGACAGATATGTATGTATATTTATGCACATACATATGTATATACTTATTCATATATATGTGTAAGTGTACGTGTGGATCATTATATTACACATATTAAAAATAGTACAAATATAAGTATATATATACACATATATATTAATGTATAATATATATATAAAGATATATTATATATTATATATTATATTTATCTTATATATTATATATATTTATATTTATATTATTTATACACTCATGATATATATATATGTATAGATATACATATAAATATATATATATATATATATATATATATATATATATATTTATAGATAAGATATATAGGATATGAGATATATATATATATATCAGAAATAATATATATTATATATATTATTTTTATATTTATATATATATATATATCTATATAATATATATATAGATATATATTATATATATATATTTATAGATTATAGTATCTATATTAGTATATATTATATGGATAGATATATATAGAATATATATATCATATCTCTTATTTATTTATATAATATATATATATATATATATTTTCTATATTCTATATATATATACTATATATATATATATATTTTTTTTATTTTATATATAGTTATTATAATATTTATATTATTTATATATTATATATATATATATATATATATATATATATCTATATATTTATTTATATATATTATTTTAATATAGTATATATATTATTTTATTTTTATATATATATATATATATATCTTATATGGTATATATATATATTTATTTAATATTTATAGTATATATATATTATATATATATATATATAGATATATATATCATATATTATATATATATATATATTTATCTTATATATATATATATATATATATATATATATCTATATATATTATTTATATCTATATATATACGTATATATTATATTATATATATATCTATTTATAATTTATATTATTTTATTATTTTATATTATTACCTAATTATTATTATATATATATATATATGTATTATTTTTTATATTTATATATATATATATATATCTATCTCTATATATATATATATATATATATATATATATATATATATATATATATATATAAGATATATATCTATATAATATATATATATATATATATAGTTATATATATACTTATATATATTATATATATATATTATTTATTATTTATTTATATTTATATATATATATCATATATATATCTATATAATATATATATACTATATAGTATATATATTATATAGATATCTATATATAATATATATATTTCTTATATAATATATATATAATAATATATTTAATTATATATATTATTATATCATATATATATATATATATATCTATATATAATAGAATATATAGAATTAATATATATATATTTATGTATCTATATATATTTTTATATATATATTATTTATAGATATATATATATATATATTATATATAGAATCTATATATATATATTCATATATATATTATATATATATATATATATATATATATTATATACACATGGAATTTTATATATATATGTTGTAAAATTCCATGTATGGATTGTCCCTCATTTTATCTCGGGTAGTCTAGCAAGGGCCTAGAAGTAAGGCTAAGCCAGCATAAATATTCTGTAAAAACTGGGCAAACATCTAATGCAATATTCATTCATTTAAGTGAAAACAACCACCAAATAAATTGGGTTGGTAGTTTAGTAATTGCAAGGTCAAGAGATGTCTTATCACGAAATCTTTTAGAATCGGCTTTAATACAACTTACTTTAAATTGTAATTTCAATGTTAGTTGTGACCTTTTTCATTTAGACCCTTGTATTTGTGTTTAAGAATGACCTCAAAGATATAATTACAGACTTAAATAAAAATTAGTTGCCTTAGAGTTATCTTCGTTGTAATGTATGTCTAACCTGTATTGTGAATATGTATTGTGAATATGGTTTTGTTTAGCAAAGTTCTGAACATCTGTCACCTATAATTCTTTAATTGTCTTGTCCTTGTATCTGAGATGATTATCTTTAACTTTTAATCGCACCCATTGTTTATGCTTGTTTGGGAAGGTTACTCATCTTCCAGGTGTGTCGGATTCTAGGTACTAATCTCTTTATAATCCCTATCTGTCAGTTATACGAATCTTCTTGTTTGGCTTTTCCCTCATGTATGTCAGTTCTGCTTAGTAAAGGACGTGGAAACGTCGAAAGGTCTCGCAGTTACTCCTTTGTTTATTTTCCTTCGTGGCATATATCTTTATTTATGGATTTATCACGTTCCTAACTTTCGTGATTCAGTTATACATATATATATATATATATATATATATATATATATATATGTATATATATATATATATATATATATATATATATATATATATATATATATATATATATATATATATATATATATATATATATATATATATATATATATGATATATATAAAATATATATATATATAATATATATATATATATATATATATATATATATATATATATATATATATATATATATATATATATATATATATATATATATATATATATATATATATATATATATATATATATATATATATATATTATATATATATATATATATGTATGTATGTGTATGTATGTATGTATGTGTGTGTGTGTGTGTGTGTGTGTGTGTGTGTGTGTGTGTGTAACATATTTTATATTAAATATATATATTTTGCTCGTGTGAAAATTTGAGTTTTTACTCTAAATTATAGAACATGAGAACGAAGGTCAGTCCAGCGGAGGTTAAATTGTCCTGGGGCGGCCGACTTTATGAAATGTTCCGTTGTGCCTTTGCCAATGTAAGTAGGTAATTAAATACTTGGTGGTAAGTATGTTTTGGTAGGCTGCACCGAATGTCATGAAGGAAAGTCGGGGTTTGTTACTTCAACGCAACAGAACTGCTGGGAAACGGAAAGTTTTAACATTATAACCCCCGTATGGAATGGAAAAAATCTATTTGTAAAATTGTTTGTATCTTAGTTTATAAGTATCAGAGAGAGAGAGAGAGAGAGAGAGAGAGAGAGAGAGAGAGAGAGAGAGAGAGAGATGGGACGTGGCAGGTACGTAAAATTTTGTGGAGTGAAATCCCTTGTTGATATTTGGGACCTTCGATCTCTAAGCGGATCACTTTCAGTGTGCGGGCGAATCTATTCTTGTTTTCAATATGACATTTTAAAAGGAAAGTTTCGAAAGCCAAGGGATGACAGTGGGGCTTAAAAGGGAGTCTGTGAGAAAATTGCGTGATAGATACGTTCATGCATTATTATATGCATGTTACACCAATGGCATTAAAAACCAATTCTAATGAGGCCGAGTTTCTCTCTCCACTGGTGAACTCAGCGTTGAACTCCAAATTTTAATCCTTGTTTCGTAGTGTCATTCTCAATAGGTACCTGATCTTGTTCCTCCCCGGAATGACCTCCTCTCTCCCCACAGAAAGAGAATCTATATGAAAATTTAACACCGTGTTTAATATAAATGCAAATTGAGCGTTCAACCACAATGGCTATGGTGGCTGTTGACATAAAAAAAAGATATCGGGACTCGATCGCCATCACTCAAATATTTGTCGATGGGTTTTTGGGTCGTCTTTTCATAGATGTAGTTTTCTGATGTTTAAAAAGGGTTTAAGTGACAATTCCGCCCTTCGTTTCTGGGGTATTAGTTGTTCGAAAGTCCAAGTCAAGCCGCACATTTGAATCGTATTGATGATGCTAACGGATATGAATAACTTTTTTTCCTTTTTGAATGGTAAGGTTTAAATCAAACCGAAGTAATATCCAAGTAATACCACGTAAATTCAAATGAATTTTCAGTGTTCAAGACATTCATAACAGAGTATCCTGTTCCGATCATTCTCGTAAAGTACTGATATGTTGTGTGATATTTTACTCTAGGTCTCCTGTTATTGACCAAAACTTTTTCTGTATGTTTGTATAAAGGATTCGACTCTTGAATTAGAAATATGAATAGATAAAACGCTAATACGCATTGTTTATGTGCATGTAAGCTTTAAAATACCCGATCTCTCGTCAAGTATATTGTAAGGGAATCTGGTGTGAATAGCTGCTGAATAGTTCACCTGTAACCTATCATCACTAATGATTTCCGTGTCAGTGATATTGCATAAACTATCATCGTGTAGTTTGTATTAAAAAAATGCAAACTCTTTGGGAGTCAGTGATTCCCCCTTGAATGCAGATTTAAAGGTATTGTGAAAATAAATGGCGTCGATAAAGCCGAGTTATGAGAGAGCTTTGTAGAAAAAATGGGTTATTAAGAATATATTTTTATAACACACTGGCGATTTGTTCCATGAACTTTTACTTATGAGTCCCCCAAGGATTTTCTTTCGAACGCAGTCTCTTATATAACTTTTCATTTTCTGTATATTTTACGTGATCGTAATTGGCGTTATTGTTATCGCTGTCACTTTTATTACGCACGTATGTAGGAAGCGTCCCAGAATAGCATTAATTTGTTACCTGAGCTAGTCTCCAGAAAGGTAATCGTAAACGTTGACTGATAAAGTCGACAAATTAGCAAAGAAAGGGGCAGGTAGTTTTTATGTAACTAACCAACGGCCTCAAAGACCTGGGCCTAATCATCCAGAACTGTCAAAAAGACCTACACAGATTCACTGAACAATTTAACAGCGTTGAACCCCATCATTGCATATTTTGTATAGCTTTGCTAAACAAGCATCGAATAATGATTTTGTAAAAGTCGGAGGTAAACACGACTGGGACGTCTAATAGTGAAGTGAAGTCAGTGGAAGATTGGGCAAGCAATGCCTCCAGATAATGCCATTTTGGATACAGAGGCGAAGTTTTTGGCTTGAACACAATACCTGTTTACTGCTAGTATGGGACGTGAGTAGTATTCCGGCGCTGTTAGAACGCAGGGTGTTAACATGCGTCATGAATTCCATTCTGCTATATGGACTTTGGAATTCTATGATCATGTCTCAGCTTTCGTACAGTATAATTTTTTTTTTCAGCTGCTGTGAAAGCAAAAAGCTTTTAGTCATATATAACCCAAAAATTACGTACCTACATCATTGTTACGTGTGTGTAGTGGATTGAGCAGCATGGTAGGAATCTGGCTATGTAGTGAATTTTGGTTTTGCACAAGTTGAAGCTCGTGCACCACTTCCCGTAGGGAGTAGTAAGTATCTTAAGGTTCTTTGCAGCGACCCTTCCTTTCATTCCATGTCACTGTAGTACCTCTGTTCATATTGTCTTTTACTTTCCTTCTTCCATCATCAAACAATTGTCTAATAGTGAAACTTGAAGCTTTTCCTCCTATTACACCTTAAAAACCTCTTTATTCTCAATTTCCCCATCTTGCTGAATAACCTTGTAGGTCGCAGCGCTTGGCCATTAGCCTGAATCTTATATATCAGTTTTAATCTTCTAACCACTGGCTATACTGATCCGTCTTGAACTTATTAGAACGAAATGTCGAAGAATTTTCAACAGAACATTGATTTGAATTACGTTCAAGATTCACGCCTTTATATATATATATATATATATATATATATATATATATATATATATATATATATATATATATATATATATATATATATATATATATATATGAAATTTGTCACATCACCCTGATTCATATACATACATCGAACTACAAATGTCCTTAATATCCAGTTCGCTCTACCTCGGAATTAATATAATTTTCATATATGTTAACCGAAGGGGAATTTTTTAGTTGATAATAATTTCGTCCTCTTGGTGGGTTTCAAACCTGCGCACAGCGGACTAAGGAGAAATTAGGACTTCAGTGACATTATCGACTCGGCCAGTCGATAATGGCACTGGAGTCCTGATTTCTTCTCAGTCCGCCAGGCGTTGGTTCGAACCCACGAGAGGACGAAATTATTATACACTAAAAAACTTTCCCCTTTGGTTAACCATATATGACAATATGTTATTTCCGAGGTTTGAGCGAATTCGTATTGAAGGACATTTGTAGCTCGGTATATTATATATATATATATATATATATATATATATATATATATATATATAGCTATATATATATATATATATACTAATATACCGAGCTACAAATGTCCTTCAATACGAATTCGCTCAAACCTCGGAATTAACATATTTTCATATATGTTAACTGAAGGGGAAATTTTTAGCGTATAATAATTTCGTCCTCTCGTGGGTATATATATATATATATATATATATATATATATAATATATATATCTATATATATATATATATGTGTGTGTGTGTGTGTGTGTGTGCATCCATGTGTATAACTGAATCACGAAAGTTTGGAACGTGATAAATCCATAAATAAAGGTATAAGCCACGAGGGAAAAATAAACAACGGAGTTTCCGCAAGATCTTTCGACATTCAACGTCCTTTACTTAGCATTTTATCTTGAACAGTTGAGCAATGGCTTAGAAGCAAGATTAAGCCAGCATAAATATTCTGTAAAAACTGGGCAAACATCTAATGCAATATTCATTCATTTAAGTGAAAACAACCACCGAATAAATTGGATTGGTAGTTCAGTAATTGCAAGGTCAAAAGACTCTTATCACGAAATCTTTTAGAATCTGCTTTAATACAACTTACTTCCCCTGTTTCATTTAGATCCTTGTATTTATAACATGTTTAAGAATGACCTCAAAGACATAATTACAGACTTAAACAAAAATTAGTTGCCTTAGAGATATCTTTGTTGTATATGTATGCTTAATATGTATTGTGAATATATATTGTGAATATGTTTTTGTTTACCAAAGTTCTGAATAGCTATCACCTATTATAATACTTTAATTGTCTTGTCCTCGTGTCTGAGCAGATTGTCTTAATTTTTTTCTTTTTATTTTTTAATTGTACCCATGTTTATGCATGTTTGGGAAGGTTACTCATCTTCCAGGTGTGTCGGATTCTAGGTACTAATCTTTTTATAATCCCTATATGTCAGTTATACAACCTTTCTTGTATTGTCAATTCCTCATGTAAGTCAGTTCATCTGCTAAGTAAAGGACGTTGAACGTTGAAAGATCTTGTGGAAAATCCGTTGTTTATTTTTCCCTCGTGGCTTATACCTTTATTTACATTTACGTATATACATAATATATATAATATATATAATAATATATATAATATATAAAATAAATTATTCAGATATATATATTATATATATATTATAATATAATATTATATCTAATAATATATATAAATATACCAAATTTGCTAAATAGTAAATATGATAGTCTATCTGGTCATGTCTTCAATCGAATTGGGTATTTATTCAAATATTGATAGTTCTAGGGACGAAAAGCTAAAGTTGTCCATAGGGCTGGATTCAGTTTGTCTATGAGTGTTAGTATTTTTAGACTTATCTGGAACTGTTTGGTTCTTTTCTAAAGTTTCCCAGTTTTTGCCTAAATCAACTGAGACGTAGGGGCGAGGAGCGTAAAGTTTGGTAGTGGTGCCGTAGTGTGAGTGTCGTAGGACGAGCAGCTCGGTGTGCGGTACTCTTGCCTTGGTCTAATACATGTATTCTCTAGTCCTCGCTCGTGCCTAGGGGGAGTGTGAGCCAAGGTCCAATGTCTAGACCTTGGTGTGAGCGACGTTGGGCCAACGAGCGTAAAATGTCCATTGCCATAGCAAAGTGGCCATGGGTCAAGGAAGTAGTATTAGATACTGACTTCATCTGTATCGGTAACGTCTAGGAAATAAACATTTAGTAGATTACAAGTAACGTAAGCGCGAGTTCTTCTCAGCAAGAAGGATTGAATTATAGAACAGTGTGCTTATGGGGAAAGTCACTCGAAGTAGCAATAGCTAAATAGCAAAATTCCCCTAAAGTGAATGCAGAAATATAAGAAGAAAAGCAAGCAGAGAACAAAAAAGCAAAAAAGATAATTCGGGGTTTTGTCGTGAATACAAATGTCAGTAAACAAGAGTAATATGTGTAATTACTAACTGCAGTGAAGGAAATGTAAAAGATCAAACTGGAAAAGACTGCTTAGTGTACCCTCCATTGAGTCAAACCCAGGACTGAAAGACCAAGGACCTATGGGACAACCCAGAAGTTGGTAACATCTTTGATAAGTTTCGTAGGGGAATAGTGCCATCAGTGCACCTTATGCGGTGCACTGCAGACAATTACTTAAGGTTCTTTGCAGCGTCCCTTCGGCCCCTAGCTACAACTACTTTCATTCCTTTTACTTTACCTCCGTTCATATTCTTTCTTTCATCTGACTTTTTACCCTCTCTAACACTTGCCTTTTATTTGCAACTGCGAGGTTTTCCTCCTGTTACTCCTTTCTAGCCTTCTTGCTGTGTATTTCCTTTTCAGCTCTGAATGTCTTCATCATCATAGGTCCCATGAATTGTATTTTCTGTTCTATTCTGACATAGTTGGTATTCATCGTAAGATAACTGAAACGACAAATAAGGCAGCCTGGCAGGTACGAATGTCGACCCATATATTTTAGTCAGTTAATTTAGCTAAATTTACCAGAAAGGAAAGGATGTAGAGTAACAAAAAAACCTCCGTTTTAGCTCACCCCACTCTCTCTCTCTCTCTCTCTCTCTCTCTCTCTCTCTCTCTCTCTCTCTCTCTCTCTCTCTCAATCAAGATGAAAGCATTTATCTGAAAATGCTGTTCCTGGTTTTCTCTTGATCATTGGCGTAGTTGCTGGACCTTTTTCCATACCGGAATGACTTAACTTTTCACACAGAGAATATCTGTATGAAAATGAAACTCATCGTTTAATATAAATGCAAATTACGGCGTTCTACCACAATAGATCTTGTGGCCGGCAACATTAAAAAGTTCTTGGGCTGAAATCGCTGTCACTTGTCTGGCTTCTAGATCGTTCATTCATTCACACCTGCAGTCTTGTCATATTTTTATTGGCGTCGGTGAATTTATGCGTGCTAATCGAGTCGCAAAGTAGGAATATTCAAAGGCTCCAAGGGTAACTCTTGTTCAGTCCGCATTTAAGTAAAGTGTATGAATCTTGTTATCGGTAGAGAAAAACACTGCATTATCGAAAGGTGAGGTGACATTCTCATAGAGGGCTCAATCACCGCCATCTTGAATTCAAGATGGCGGTGACTCAATCCACCATCAGGGTAATTAGATCAGGGTTTTCAATTGATGAAGGATCCACTTCGTTACCTTATTGGTACGAGTGGCTCTAGTTTAATCCATTAGTAGATATAATTATATTTTTTTCTAATTATGAGGTCCGTTTCCGCTCTCATGATCCCAACTATATTCTGTTCAAGGCGCTTCTAGCTAGGGATCATCACCAGTCTCCTCTGTACAAGTTCAATGCAGCGAACTGCCACCGCCACTGTTCCTCCATAGAGAATTCATAACAATGAATAGTGCATTTACAATTAAGGGAAATGCAGCGAACTGCCACCGCCACTGTTCCTCCATAGAGAATTCATAACAATGAATAGTGCATTTACAATTAAGGGAAATGCAGCGAACTGCCACCGCCACTGTTCCTCCATAGAGAATTCATAACAATGAATAGTGCATTTACAATTAAGGCGTGGTTGGTATGGTGTTGGCGTCCAACCTCGATGGTCGCGAGTTCGATTCTCGGCCATTCCATTGAGGAGTGAGAGATGTGCATTTCTGGTGATAGAAGTTCAATCTCGACGTGGTTCGGAAGTCACGTAAAGCCGTTGGTCCCGTTGCTGAATAACCACTGCTTACATGCAACGTAAAAACATGATATAAACAAACAAACAACAAATAGAACAAGACATAGCAGTTCTCTTTACCTAGAAATACCCTACTATACACAGCTGTGTGCCATCGTATTAGCCACCAAAATTATAAAGCGAATATCTTGCAATAATTTTGTGATTTTTAACGACTCAAGAAGCGCCATTGAAGCCGTTCAGAGTTACTACCTAAAAAATGGATATTGTACGGCAGATTAAATTTGAACTCCACAAATTGTGTAATAACGGAAAAATATTGAAATGTGTTGCATCCTTGGCCATGTAGGCATTCAAGAAAGCAGCTAAGGCAGCAGTTCACACGACAAGGGCAAATGTGAGTTTTTCCCCTGTCAGTGATTAGGGAAGATAAAAATAAAACAATATTGTAAGGTAAATGGCAAAAATTATAATGGAATGAGGAAACTGTGAATCATATATTGAACTAGATGTAATAATTTGTGGCAAAATGGAGTTCATCACATCATAGAGAGAGACACACACAAGTGATTCTGACGAGTCTTCGAATAGGCCATACCCGTTTGA
>NC_087200.1:175927103-175968564 GCF_015104395.2 Macrobrachium nipponense | reverse complement strand
GTAGCTTTGTAATAAAAGAATATTCCACTCTATTTGTGAAAAGTGATTCAGAAGCTGGAACGACCAGAAATGAGGATGCCAAGGTGGGTTTTGGGGATCTCGCTGCGTTACAGCAGGGGTTTTCTACCTGGGATAAGCGTACCCGCTGTGGGAGTAGCGTACCCCAGGGTGTTCGCGCTCCCCATGACACTCGAATGATTGTTAGATGCCGACCTTCTATGTGCTAAATTTAGCAAAAACTGCTCCTCGGCCAACAAGGATGGATAATGAAAAACAGTTTCAGCAATTTCATTGACTCCCTTTGCAGTTGATGTAATAATATCACATTTTGTTTTTATAGCTCTGTACCATAACCTTGAAAATTTACTGCATACCCAGAGGTAAATAATTATAAAAAAAATTCTTTATTTTTTTTATGGAATTTTTTATCTTTACAATATTATTGGTTATGTCAGGAGAGTTATATACTTACTTTCTTCCCTTCTGTACAGTACTTACAAATATACAGAATGGAATGTTTTCCAGAGTTGGTTTTGTTTTCCACGTTATAGAAAGTGAAGGTGGGCACAATACTGACATTACAAATGCCCGATAGGGTAAGGGGGAAGGAAAAAGGTTGAAAAACCCCAAGCGTTAGAGGCTGGGAAGCGAAACAGGAGACGGCCCGAGTTGGTCAAGATTACCGGTATGATCAGTATTGAGAATGAGATGGTATGATCTTGTGTAAAGATGAATGAGGAGCGAGTCAAGATGACTCGGGTGGAACCTGTTAGGGACATAGGATCAAGAGGAAAGCAAAGAATTAGATGGCTGATAACAGGCCTGTGCGGAAGGGGGAAGGGGGATGGGTCTGGAAATCCACATTTTCTGTTACTATCCTTTTCATTGAACTGCACTTACAAAGTGATAAATAATTATTGATTTTTGTTAGGTCAAAGTATATAACATAACAAATAAAGTAATATGCATGCTCTTGTTGACATATAAATGAATCAATCAATAAAACTGAAGAGATATTCTTGAATTTCAGAGCAAACTTTCAACAGTATATGTAAAATTCTGTTAACCAAAGTCAGTACTTTGAATAACATCTAATCGGGTAGAAGGGCGTACACCAAATACCCAATTTTTCTACTTAATATAACTAGAATATTATTTTCAAGTATTTCATCTTGTATGTACTTATATATATGCAATGATATTTATAGAGGAAAAGGTCCAGTTTTGGGAAAAACGACCCTCACCTCTAAAAAAAACTCTGGGTACGGACGGGCCTGGATAAAGTGAAGAAAGGTTTAGCGAAGGAAGATGCTCAGATGGATACAACTGGAGAAGACGCATCAAGGCAGCGGTGCCCTTCGCTGAGGGACAACGGCGAGGATGAAAGAGCTCGCAATGCTTATCTTATATTGCGATATCTGCCAGAAAGACTTTGATCGGGAAAACATGATTGTAGTTCCCAATATCTAAAATAAGTAGGCTGATAAATTATAAAGAATGATCTCGATAAGACTTGCTTAGTTTGTTTGTATGGTGTTTTTACGTTGAATGGAACCAGTGGTTATTCAGCAACGGGACCAATGGCTTTACGTAACTTCCGAACCACGTCGAGAGTGAACTTCCATCACCAGAAACACATATCTCAAACGAGGACCTCAGTGGAACGCCCGAGAATCAAACTCGCGGCCACCGAGGTGGCAGGCTAATACCATACCGATCACGCCACTGAGGAGCTTCAAGAATTGCTTAGGGATTAGAATTGTTAACTTTCTTTATCGTGGCAACAATCCCAAGTTCTACGAGATTGTACAAAAGATTCATTTTCTTGCCCAGATATGCACTTCAAGACTGATGTACTACTGCAATTCAAAGTTAATTACAAATAAATCACACCGCGTTTCTATTCCGTATCACGCTTTGAGATAATAATGAGTAAACAAATAAAGTAGGCGAGAGGGGGGAGGGTCCCAGAGCGGAAGTGGACGACGGGCGTAAGAAGGAAGAGAAATTGAAGAAAAATCAGATCGCGGTTCAACGCATGAACAGAAAAGATGACCAGCGGAACGTGCGGATACTGACACAATACCGGTCACTACTGCTTCTTCTACATAAAACTACTACTATTGCAACAGTTGATATTAGTTTGCTACTGATGGTAGTAACCCTAATTAATGATTAATGGTGCTTCTATTACTAATACTACTAGTATTACTTCTACTACTATTTCTTCCCTTGGACTTTTTCATAAAAAAACAAATCGTCTTAAATTAGCCCTACACCTTCAAAATCCCCTTATTTCTCTCTACGTCCGATATTTACTAGACATCAAATATGCCGTCGTTTTTCATTGCCCTATAATTCACCACGTATGTACGTACCAGGAAAACTTAAACTTATTTTCTGATGGATAAACGTTTAACACCCAGGACTACAGCTTTTCATAAAATCTATTTATTCATTATTATCCATCTCTTCTTAAAATTAATACTGGATACGATGCAATATTGCATAATTGTAATTAGTATATTCAGTTTATACATTTTAGCTTCAGTGAATGATAATTTCAAATGGCAATATTATTTGTACTAACAGCAAGCAATCAGACAATGAGACAATCACCGTGCGCCTTTAAAATACCTCCACAATTTAAGGTTAAATCAACTTCTTGCTTAAAGCCAGCCTGTGTACAAAATCAATCACGACTGCAAGGATTCTCTTTTTATGGACGATACCAAAACCGCTGCCATGCCTGGACACCTGCTGAAACACGGGGCAGCTGCTTTATTTGACGTTCCAGATCAAAATCATTTCTTTTATTGCAATGCCCCAATCTGTCTATATACAGACTTTTCCCCATATTTTGGGGTGAAATCGTTACCACATGATAGCAGTATTTCATATCTAAACAAGAAAACTCTCTTTTCGTTGTTTGATCATATGATAAAAACAGTTTGTTTCAGCTGTACCAGACTGGAATAAGAGAGATTAACCTTGAAAATCTGAAATAATCTAAATATCAAAAAGCACTATGTACACAACAGAGCTTTTTTTATTGCATGGACTATAGGGTGGAATAAAAAAACGGCATATATTCACAAATTATATTACACAAAGATATCTTATGAAATCGTAATGTCCTTTCAAGTTTTATAATACATGTAAAAAATGGAGACGAAATAGTATGATGCTATAATAATAGAAGCTGATGAAGAAGAGCTGTTGTAAGACTCTGCCATTTCTGGTCGGTGGAGACATTAAAACGACCACTACAAATTTGTTAAGTGTAGCAAAATACAGACATTACAACACTAGCTGATCCGTTTTTTTTTCTGTTTTTCTGGACACGTGCCCCCAATAAAAAAAAAAGACAATATAATTATATCGAAGATTTAGAGAGTAACATAAATGAGAGATATAGAAATGGGGAAGAATTTCTAAAAAATTATCATAGAAATAATAATATTTTGAGAAAAAATAATAAAATCAATACTAATAACAATACTCTTAATTATGATAATATAATGGACTCGATATTTCATGATAGAACAGGCGATTGCTGTCCATTTCATAACTTCTATTTAGATAGTCTATATATATAATCTACTATATTTATAATTATTTATATAGATTATAGTATATATATGTATATATATATATATATATATATATATATATATATATATATATATAATATATATATATATAATATGAAAACTGGTGCCCCCATGAATTTTTTCTGAATCCGCTAGTGCATTAGAATAATGGAGAGATCTACAGTAATATATCAAGTTATATAGGAAAAATACTATGTCAACGTATGTAAAGAAATGCCAGACATTGGCAATATCTGTTCGAAAAAGTTTACAGTCACAAAATACAGACAAAGACGAAACAAATTGCAACATTACAAAAATCCTACGGATGTGAGCGACTTGTGCCTTTAATGTCCGTGGAAATAATGTTCTACTTGTATAACAAAACACAAAAAATAATAATAGGTAAATTAAATAATAACATTTGTGCGGCATTTACAACATCCAGATTTTACATAGAAAATTGATGGTGCTTATAACTAACTGCAGTGTGAACAATACGGGAAATTCCTACATTACATGTACAAAATTCAATGGAATCTTTCCAAACAGCTACAGAAGAGGTGAAAACAAAAAACTGTTATATACTCAAACGTATTCAAAATAAATACTGTGCTGCAGTCCTAGTAAGTGGCCCA
Organism: Macrobrachium nipponense; assembly: GCF_015104395.2. Lineage (NCBI taxonomy): Eukaryota > Metazoa > Arthropoda > Malacostraca > Decapoda > Palaemonidae > Macrobrachium > Macrobrachium nipponense. The sequence continues at coordinate 175,964,333 of NC_087200.1, read as the reverse complement.
TGTATGTACATATACAGTATGAGAACGAAAAAAAACAAAAAAAAAAAAAAAAAAGGTGGAAGAATGGAAAGACGAGTCTCCATTTGTGTGCAAGAGTTTCGCCCTCATCCAGCATCCTCCTTCAGGGAAATTAATCCAGTAAAGTTCCCCGGAAGAGGCCTGATGGAGGGCGGAACTGCTGAAACAGATGAAGAGCTGCAATTCTATTGCGTTCCCTTCGTTTTTATGGTGGAGTGCATCATCATATTTAATCGTCGTGATGGAGTAGTTTACAATGGCCTTGTATGTATGTATGTATGTATGTATGTACGTATGTATGTATATATATATAATATATATATATATATAATTATATATATATATATATATATATATATACGCTTAAAAATCACAGTAGATGCACGTGACTTCCACAGGAAAATAATAGGCCTATCATTTGCTTATATATATATATATATATATACATACACGCCAATGTATGTATGTACGGTTGTATACGCTATGACCAGTGCCTAAAAATATTTCTGATCATACTTGAATTGAGAAAAAGTCAGCGCATGTACGACAAAGCTTTCCAGTTCTAAACAGGCTATCTGAGAATCTTCCACTTCGCAATAACTGTTTCTGTTTGCATATTTGTACGTTGCTTAGACACTGGCTCCTTCAGCTATGACTTCCACTTACTAAAGGGGTGTCCCTAAAACCTCTATAGCACTGCTTGTGCATTCTTAACAGTTACTGAAATGGTACACTGGGAACTTCTACTGACTGCATTATATGACGACTTAAAATAAAAAACCGACTAAAGTTTGTGATACTTCTATTTTAGAGAATACATGACCTGCAGTCTGTTCTCTCCTACTTTTTAAAGGTAAAATAGAATTTTTCATTCTATAATGAATATATACCTTAGTGCGTTATATGATAACATTCAAGTATCGTAAACATGTCCAGTTCAAGACGTACGAACAAATTTTTTACTTTAGTACAAAACGCTGACGTAGAAACAGGTACAAAAATAACTATACTTTATTTTCGAATACGTCATAAAGGGACCATTTTAAACAATATTTCTTTTCAGACTAGTCATACAAAATACGTTTACTTCTACACAACGAATTTACTTTAACGCTCCCATGTGAAAAAGCTATCTCAACCAATGACACCTACTTAACAGAGCGCAGCAACTGTTTCGGAAACCATGACGACTACAGAGCGCAGCGTCAACTTCCAGAATGTATCGTGAAAACTCAGAAAATCCCACTAAAGGTAAGTAATTTCGCTCAGAAATTACTGCTGAGACTCCAGTACATCCTAAAAACCAGTCACGAGGCTCTTAAGCAGCCTTCAGCATTTACAGCCAAGATACTTATTACTTAAGAATGTTTAGTAGCTCCCAAAAATCACTACTGATGCCACACAGCACCACCTCGCAGTACTACTGATGAGACTATTCAGTGGCTCTTGGAATAGTCTGCGGAGTCTACTTGGTAACAGCATCTACAGAAAAAAACTCTCGTGACGTAAAACTGAGACGCCTCAGAACCAATCAAACGCTACTGCTGAGACTAATGAACAGCCCTCAGTATGAACAGCTGAGACTGCTCAGCAGTTGTTGTTGTGACCAATCAACAGATTTCGTCCATTACCATAGACCACCCAGTCGTCAGCGTCTAACTGTACTATATACAACCGAAAATACTTGGAAGCATTAATTACATGTTCCAGATAGCTCTTGCCAAAATGGCAAGGTATATCAACCTCCAGTAATTCTACTAAGATCAATCCAATTTCGTGGATAAGGAGAATCATCCATACAGGAAATCTCTCGTGACATAAGTATCTACTTCATGACCTACATATCTATTGGATGAACTGAGAGTAACGGGAAGTCAACTTACCGGTACATTAAGCCACAATTTCATTTAAAGCTTTGTCAATTCTTTAAGAATATGGCGAAAACACTTACTTTTTATCTTTAGATGTCATGTAACGTAAGCATCATATAAAACTCCTAAACAGTGATGATGAGGAACTAAGATTCGTTCAGCTTTGTAAGATACGTACAGCGAATTTACATCCTAAATCTTTTCTGGAAGGTTTGGAAAACTGGGACATATCATATCGTTTCATTCACCTCAGTGTGTACTGCTCAATTTTCAGAGAACCTCTTTTTTTTTTTTTTTTTTTTTTAAATGCATCAGTCTCTACCTGCAGAACTTTGCACAACGCGATTTCTGTTAAACCTTCATCCGAAGCCAACTGTCATTTACTTGTGCTAGGTATCTCGATCCAATGACATCACAACACTCATTTCCATGTTTCCCTCAGCGCGTTCAAACAAGCTTCAACAAGATGCCACTTTTATCCAGCAATATCTCAACTATGAAACAATTCACGACGGTAATTAACTGGCTGACTACAGTGTTGGATAATGACACTAAATATAACAACATTAATGATAAACTCAAGTAGGTCTTTATAGCAAAGTTCCTAACAACGAAACCTTTCTGTTTTTTTTTATTCAAAGAAATGTCCTTACCCTCTGTTACTGAAGTACTTTTGACAGATATAACTAGGGGCTAAATACAGTCGCTGTAGGAAGATCCAAGAGAATATAAAAATTGGAAAGACACAATAGCGCTCACATACATGACGACAAGATGCTGTGTTAAAATGGAGGAAAATATGCAAAAGTAGTTTTGCATGATTTTGATTGTGTAAAGGCCATTTATGAGGAGTTTATGGGGAGTTATATGTGAGGAATCCCATGACTTTCCATGCAGAATATGGCAATAATACCAAGTTTCCAGAACTTTTTCACTGTTTCTGTGTTTCTTGAGTCTCTGACTTTCCCAATGTCAAAGTCAGGACTGTTGCGTCCTTCACGGTTAGGTCTAATGATTTTTCTTCGCTAGATACATAAAAAGTGCCCCCCCCCCCCCTCCTTCTCTTCCTCTGTCATACTCCATGCAGGAATTGGTGGGGCCTCTCTCAAGAACTGCATCAATTTTATGTCCCCAAAAGAGTCCTCCGACTGCAGACATCCCGGAAGCCAGTGTTATTTTCTTACTATAAAAACATCAGGAAATGAGTGACTCAAGAAGGTAATCTAGCTGTCAAGGAACGTTGGACAGTGTGAAGAAAATATTTCATCACAAATGCAAACATAATCTAAGTCGTCCTGAACATGAATTGACGTTGGTTATTGGTAACGATTTGTCGTATTTTGAATGTGTCTATAACAAAAATAAAGGAAAAGAAGTGTAATATGTTTGCAACAAAAACATTATAATATTCATATAAGTGAATTTGTTAGGGCCAAAATATAAAACCTTTCAAGAAATAGGCCTCTCAGAAAGTGTTATGTTGGTAAGTAAATATACCTGGGTGGACTAACGAAAAGCAATAAACAAAATAATATATATAAATCGCCGTTTTACTGGCAATTTTTTTTCACTCCGCCTCCCTTATACTCATGTCACAATATATCAAATTGTTACATAATACGAAATTGTCATATTTTTTGTAGATTTCATAAAAATCAAAACGGAAACCAACTGGCCACGAAGAAGCCCCCTTAAAGCTACGGGTTTTGAGTCGTTGGAAGCAAAGGCAGTGTTCAACCACTCCAGCGAGGAAAGTGTTCAAGACAGCCATCATGAAGTGTTCAGCAACCTCCACGAAGAGATTTTTCAGAAGTGTTCTGCAATTATCTCGGAGTAATTGTAATACAATTGTATGGGCAACTCGAATTGAACTCCTGTGCTCTTGAAAGAGCAAAGCAGCCAGTAATGCCATTGATATAAAACCTTAAAGGATAATGTCGTACTAATATAAAGGAATCTTAATACTATCATAAAATTTGTAGCTTCAGTAACACAAACCACAACCATCGGATGGTATAACTGTTAAATGCTTCGACACAGACAACTTGCTAATCATTACAATTAACACCCATCCAAAAGAATTTGGCAACAATTTGAAACATGACAGACGTGGCATTGTGCTTAATTACACTATATAACTGTACAAGACATTTTGTTACTTACAAAGTTCAAATACATCGATTATCTTACTGACTTCGCACAAGATTTATACAATTAGCCGTGAATTCCGTATGCTGTAGCCATGGCGACAACGATGGTATCCTCAGCAGACTTTGTGGTGGCGTCCGGCAACTCAAGCTTGCTAGTACGATGGATAGGCTTCAGAATTTTGACGAGGCTGCTGGGGGAAAAGACAAAACCACACATGCATATTAATACTTAAAACCGGGAATGAACTGGAAATCTTTATACAGATATAACTGGAAAAAAAATGTCTATAACTTAAGATCTATCTGCTTTATGATAACTGTTCTGTTACGTGATGCTGCCGCGTTCACAATGAAAAGTCAAAACAAAAGTCAAATGCAAAACCAAAAGACTTTTGTTTCTCAGAGATTTGACGAGATTCAGTAATCCAAAAAGGTCTGAAGGGGGAATGACAAGAAGTGGGTAAATGAACAGGCAAAAATTTTTGACTTCTCGTGACTAACTAGAGAAGATATAAAAAAAACTGGGCCGAATCGTACTTAATGATCGTGAAGGTTTCCCGTCACTTTTGTTTATGTTGCTTCTTTTCATTGTGAACACAGCTCTACACTGATGCAAAATATGGCGAAATGCTCTGATCATGGTGATGCGTTCTCTGAATAAGTGGTAAAAAGCGGTGAGAGATTGCTACATTTCCTTAACTTTGAGATCGATACATGAAAATGAAGAAACGAAGAGAAGTGGGAACAGGAAGAAAGTAAGGAACGACGCGGAAAGGGAGAATGGAAATGAAAAACGAACCAACAGAAATCTGCGATAAGTGAGCACGAGTGCTGATCTAAGTCATTGTGCACGCCCAGTACTACCTATCACAGATACAACCTAAACTGAACAAAGGAAATGAAGGAAAATGGGCGTTCAATAAAGCATCGGCTGGAGTAAGTAAGAATTTAGAATGATTAATATAGTGATTTCCAGAGAGAAAGAAAACGGAAGAATCTCATGATAGAAACTAGGGGAAAATATAAATTGAAAATAGACTAGGATATAAATGAGATAAAGGGAAAGAGAAAAAACAGAGATTAGTGAAAATGTAATATAAACGATTTAACAGCAGAAGAAACAGGAACAGCAGAGGAAAATAGGAGGGTTGTAGATAAAAAAAATAAATGTAAAGTTGGCGAAGAATAACTACGAGTCTGATGTCAGAGAATGGTAAAAGTAACCCTGGCAAAGTGAAATAGAATCAATAAGGTTTGTTTCCGAATTATCCTGTAGTTTCGAAACAGATGACAGCTATTTGCTAAACTGCGAAATCTTGATTCTTCCAATCTTGCATAAAATATAGCGCTCACGTTAAAGTAAGTAAATGTGATGAGTTACGACTTAAATCCTTAATTACGAGCTAATATTCCATTTCTTATTCGTTATTAGTTTCAGTCTTTTTAATCCATTAAACGACGTTATATCAGTAACAATTTACAACCAACAAACGCTTAGTTGGTTGTAACTTATGTTGATTCACTTTCAAGGTATTAATTTCATTTAAGTTCTTACATTTTGCTGTTGCAATTTACGTTGGTTAATTGCCGTATCATGTTAATCCTGACAAATACTTGTTGACGCTGTTGTCGTCTCAATAATAGTCGTTAAAATTACAATTAGTCAAAAGTTAAAACTTGGTTTCATTTCTGCTGGTCATTAATATTCAGTTTCTTGTTAATTAGTTACCGCTGCTGATGGAACCCTCCGGAAGGAATTTCGACAGAAAGTAGAATGCCTATATAGCATCAATTTAGCGGCAGTGTTTTAATTTTGTACCACCGCGAGAATTAGAGGAGTAACGTCAAACGCCATCTGTAGGTCAACGACTCAAGATATGCAACGGTTTGCTACCAGCACTGCTCGTCTTGAACAGAAGTAGAATACACAGATACTTCCATTTTCGTAACTCATATTCACCCTGCCAACTTTTCTACAAAATCGTATTTATTTTGAATGGACTCATGGAAAAGTGAGTAGTTCTAACATGTGCGTTTCATCGGTCACGCCAACTTGCTCGTTTAAAGTTGCAGTCTTTCGATGCAAAGGAAAAAAATGAACAAATTCATGCACCACAGTTCATTTTTTCTTGTTTTGCGTCCTATATTGCAATAACTCAGATATCTCCTATAATGCAATAACTCTGAATTCTCACGTATTCCAATAACTCAGAATTTCTCCCATATTGCAAAAAAGAAATCTCCTATATTGCAACAGCTCAGAATTCTCCCATATTGCAATACCTCAGAATCCTCCTATATTGCAACAACTCAGAATTCTCCCGTATTGCAATAACACAGAATCCTCTTATATTGCATTAACTCAAAATTCTCCCATATTGCAATAACTCAGAATCCTCCTATATTGCAATGAGTCAGATTATCCCGGATTGCAATCACTCAGAATTCTCCCGTTTTGCAATAACTCAGAATCCTCCGGTATTGCAATCACTCAGAATACTCTCATATTGCAATAACTCAGAATCCTCCAATATTGCAATAACTCAGAATTCTCGTAGATTGCAATCACTCAGAATTCTCCTGTATTGCAATAACTCAGAATCCTTCTATATTGCAATCACTCAAAATTTTCCAATATTGCAACAACTCAGAATTCTCCCATATGGCAATAACTCAGAATTATCCAGTATTGCAATCACTCAGAATTCTCCTAGATTGCAATAACTCAGAATTCTACTCTGAATTCCTCTATATTGCAAACCCTCAGAATTCTCCCTTATTGCATGAACTCAAATTCAGTGAAATTGATAGACAGTAATACCTAGACTTTACAGTATTCGATACGAAGAAAATAATGAACAGGACAGGAAGGGAACAGAAGAGGTGTCGAAGCAATGTGTCCATCAGTCAGAAAGCTCTGCACCTTCTCCTCGCAAACTACAAAGCAAAACGATCTAAGAACTGTTAGTGGTTGTGTGTGCTCAAGACCATGACGGTAGTGTGTTAGCTCGAAGGCGAACTAACAAAAAATGACGATGACTGAAGACTGACCCCTTGGATGACCTAGGATGACCTGACCCCATGGAATGTTGAAGGCGTTCTCACAGTTCCGGTTTACGCGGATGCCAAGCCAAGGTCATGGGGTCACTTACCCACATCCTTGAACCTTTTGGAAACAGGCAAGAAAGACGATTTGAAAAAGAGGCAGAATAATAAAAAGAATAACACATTAGCGTATACAGTATGTGTATATGTATACTGTGCAAGATGCATATATGAATACACACGCAGACATAAATAAATAGAAAATTAATAAATAAATTCAATATATATATATATATATATATATATATATATATATATATATATATATTACTAGCTCAGCCAAAAAAAAAAAAAAAAAAAAAACCTGCGAGATGTTTTAAAACCTATATTAAATATTTTGCGGAATATTATTTATCTACATGTTTTCTTTATGCACTAGAAATAAAACTGAGCTAAGAGCACCATACAATAAATTTGTATCCAAGAAAATCGATGTAAGTCATTGTCATACTCATATGTATGCATGTATCACTTTTTCACAAGTACTTGTATTTGTGTAGATGAGCGTGTGTATGCGTATATGTATATTCCCAAGAAGAAAGGAACCCTTAACGAGACCGCCTTTTGGCAACAACGAACGTCCCTTCAGTAAGACCCATACGTAGTCCACCGATAACGACATAATAAGGGCAGCAGCCACTACACAAACAGACAGGAGCTTCGCAATCGAACTCTTGACCGCGATAGGGTCAAGGTTACCTTCAGTGAGGGTGGACCTTGGGTGGACGAGGGGGAGGCAGGGGAGGATCACGGGACAGCAAAGGGTTGCTGAACGGGTACGAAGAGTGGCTGAAGGAGGAGGCAGCGAGAGGAGAGAAAAAGGGAGGAGGGCGCCAACATAAGGGATCCAGTAAGGTGAGAGGGAGAACAGAATTCAGGACAACATATAGGCAGAAATAGAAATGATGAAGAAACCTACTAGGGGATGAAAGTTGTAAGGGTGTCCCCTGTATCAACTACAGCCTAAGTGGACGGGCTGAATCTCCCTCTAGACTATAGCAGAATATCATCGATTTCCCGCCTCGCCTTTCGCCACGCAGCAGAAGGAATCGTGACGATTCCGTGCGTGATTCGTGATTCTCCGCAGGAGATGTAGGTACGAAAAAGGAATGGGAATGGAGGGATAACAGTGAGACGAGAAGTGAGAGACAGGGGAGAATAAAGGAAAGAAGAAAAGGAGGCAGAAGAGGAGTGGAAATATGAGAGTAAAAGGGAAAGAGGGAGAAGAGGATGAACTAAAAGGGGATACGTGATTAAAAGATAATTAGATGCAAAAAAGGGGAAATTAATATGGTTTAGAGAGAGAGAGAGAGAGAGAGAGAGAGAGAGAGAGAGAGAGAGAGAGAGAGAGAGAGAGATGAACTTTGAGACAAATAGTCTCCCTGCAGCGACAGCTAGAGTCATAAGAGCTTTAATCATCCAAAGGAACAACAAACAGACAAATCTTCGATTTTTTCGGAGAATGTATGCAGGTAAACAAGACACTTTTTGGGTATTTTGGATTCGCATCAGATTTTGTTTGTTTAAACGAAATATAAGATTTAATTAAATATAAGATATATCTCAGGTCATTTGAAATCTCCTCAAAACCACGACGGTTCTGTTTACTTTTGATATAGTTCTGAAGGAATTAAGAAAAATATTCTATACAGTTCTGCCTACGTTTCAGACTTGCAGCCTCTTCCATTATACTAGTTACGGATTACGAACAACACAACGACAACCCTAATAATAAAAATAGATTCAACTAGTCATCTTCCGTCTTCGTATTGTGCTTTCATTTACCTAGAAGTTGATTGGTGCTTGTTTGCTTGATTTCCAAATGAAAATATCTACAGGAAATGTTTGCAAATTTTTTGGCCAATAACCGGATTGCGTAGATGGAGTTTACCTAAATGTCGGCGCGAATTTTCCTTATTGGTGAAAAGAACGTTCTAAAATCAATTTAAAAAATAATAAATATATAATGATGCAGCTCTCTTTCCCGAAAAGAGGTGAAAACACAAGGTACACAAATAGCACACCAGAATATTCCGACCGAGTCTGCAACTTCTGCATGACCTTTTCCCATCTCTTGGTGTTGGTTACGTAATGCGTCTCTATGGGAGAGAGCACAAAATTACTTCAATAAAGATTTTCTCTCTCTCTCTCTCTCTCTCTCTCTCTCTCTCTCTCTCTCTCTCTCTCTCTCTCTCTCGTGTATCCAAGCAGAGAACATAAAATGACAGGATAATCAAAATAGACAGAGGCACATTTAAAGGAAAGGTTACTGTGTATTTGCACAACAACTTTCAATTCATTTTTTAAATAAAATTTCCGTAAGGCTGGCAAGTCTTGCTAAATGGTGCAAGAAGGAATTGATAATCCTATTTGCTGTGTCAACACATTAACTGAATCTAAGTATTCATTTGACGCTTCAAAGAGATCGGCGATCAAAATAAATAAATAAATAAATAAATAAATAAACAAATAAATAAATCTAGTACAAGGAGAAGAAGAAAGAATGTACGTAAATAGTAGCGATACGGAATGAATAAACATTCTCTCTCTCTCTCTCTCTCTCTCTCTCTCTCTCTCTCTCTCGTTGGATTCGTCTCTTCTTTCCCCTTTTTTTAATAGGACAATCCCCTACCCCGCCTCGGCTGGCGACGTTAAGCTCCAGCTCAGAGATCTTGATTGATTATTTAATCACTACAAATTGAACATGGGAGCAAAACGTCCCATAACACAGAACAGGCGTCCACCGGAATGTTAGAAGAGAGAGACCGATGAATTTAATCAATGGGATTAATAAATAAAGCTCGGAAAGGTGAACAGCAAGTTAGAGACTTTAGTTTCATAATGAAAGCAATGACTGCAATGATATTTGGGTAATGAAAGTAACAGGTATATAGATAACAGATGGAAGTGAAGAATGTAAATGACACTTATGGTGGAATGTGAGTGAGTGTGTCACTAGGCATGAGATATGAGTGTATAATGAAGTCCTATGCATTTCATTGAAAAAAAAAAACATATGTTAACCATGGTGTAGTAATGTAAGGTTACCGGTGATCTGAACAATGAATAATGCAATGGAATAAAGCGTAACCTAATTCATATTTAAAAAATTTAAACTTAAAACTTAATAAGATTCTTATAAATAATAATGCAATTAAATCAATGCAATTGAAGACAAAACTCATACGTATTTTCATGCACACATACCTTATAATTACGTGAGATACGTCAAAGTATCACAATATGTGTTATTTAAAATTACATCAGAAAACATACTAAAGTCATTTATGTCTTTAGATTTCACAAATATACTTAAAAACTAGAGAATTTCAACCTTATAATAAATAAAAATAAAGTAAACATAAACTAAATACATAAAAGATAGAAATTCATAATTCAGTGCAGTAGTACGACTCAAAAATGCACAAAAATAAAATACATGCAGTTTTACTTGTTTAAGGAAAATTTACGCGTCACAGGAAGCTATAGTTTTATTATATTACATATGATTCATTTATCACATAATTTTAAATATTATATAAACACACGTATATGTATACTTACACACAGTAAACATATATAAGTATATAGTACATATATATATATATATATATATATATATTATATATATATATATAGGATTATATATTATATTATATTATATATACCTATACCTATATGATATATATATATATATATATATATATATATATATATATATATATATATATATATATAATATATATAAACATGCAAAACGGCAAAATATTATGTACAGGTTTTTACTCATTAGTAACCAAGACCAAAGTCTTTAGAGGCCGCCACAGTTTCCTGTTTTCCCTTCTCATAAGGAAGACACACGGAAGGGTCCATCATTCCTGCGCAGAAAAGTCCCTTATTGTTTGCAATCAATGTTAGGACTTCCCCTTTTAACGACGTCATGAAATTGTGGAAGGTCTACCCTGGACTGACCAATGACCTTGCCTGGGCGGTCATAAAGTAGCTTATGCTTCCGTAGATTAAACGGAAAATGATTCGATGACGTAACGTCACGAGAGACGAGACGATAATGTATATATAGATCACAGTTGCCCAGCGGTAACTGGCATGGACATATTTTTCGATAATAAATTGCTAGTACTAGGTAGTAGTTTAACTGATAATCAAACGTAAACTACAATGATGATAGCAAAAAAACTAACTTTTACTAAGACGCAGAAAAAACTAAATAAAATAAATACTAGCATTCACTATATGAAACATATCACTCCACGCAAAGCTACAGGCATTTTACAAGTTTCCAAAGAAACCTACTAAGAAATATATATAAAAAAATCTACATCTAGCTTTCACTCGAAAACCAAAGCAGAAATTAACAATCAGAGCTACGTAACAAAACCAACCAAAATCCACATAATGTGCTGATGTCTACCATAACTAAGGAACAGTAATTAATCTGTAGTGCAGAATGAATACTCAAAACAGAAAAAGCGAGTGGGAAACGAAGTCAAATCAACCTCTGACATAATTGAGGTGGTGGTTTCACAACGGTGTTAAAAACAGCGAAGAAAAAATGCGACTAACAGTGTACTGTGGTAAAAGAAAAAAAAAAATACACGAACACACAGTGCCACGCGTCACGCTAATGAAAAGAGTTTGGGGGGCGGGACAATACGTATTCGTTGCAGAAACTCTGAGGTCTATCGAAAAAGAGTCTATTCCGTCGAATACGAGTACATAGTAGCAAAAATCAATATCAGTTTAGTTTCTAACAATTGAGCATGGCAGGTAGACGTTTCAAATTATATTTCTCAAATCTACAGATTAACAAAGCCTGGGGACAGTTAAGGAATGCAATATCTACAAAAGACAATCGACATATATGCACACTATATAATACGTATGTATATATATATATATATATATATATATATATATATATATATATATATATATACACGTATATATACATATATTTTAATTTTATCACTTACACAATTGTTCTGTGCATTAATACAATTACTAACAGAACCTCATTGAAACAGAATGGTATCTAACGGAGATTTTTATTCAAGAAAAGATTACAAGCTTCCCAAAACTATCATTCCTCATTGTCAAGTATCCGTGGAATCCCTAGATTCCACGGATACTTGACAATGAGGAATGTTAGTCTTAGAAAACTGTAATCTTTTTGAAAAAAAATAACTCCGTTAGATAACATCCAATTTCAATGAGGTCCGGAGATCCGTTATATATTATAATATATATATATATATATATATATATATATATTGGTGCACTACATTCCGTAGGTTTCACGCAACTCGGCAAAAATATTTACAGGCAGTTGATGTTATTTTAAAAAGTAGCAAGAGAACAGACGATTTATAAGAGGGGGGGGACTGGGGGGGAGGGGGGTTGGGTTGGTTGGGGAAGCTGGAAGTAACTATTCCGGCGAGAGATGCGTTTAGAACCACACAACACAAAAACGGAGACGAAGGAAGGCGAAGAGGGACACGCTGACTGATGTATACACGCGGAAACCAAACCATTACCTTCATGGAGGGGGTGGTCATCACAGTCTGAAATATCGGGGTCGTGACCGGACTGTTTTCCCGGGGCTTCGAGTGGGATGATTCTGTAATCTGATTGGTGGAAGTACTTCAGTCAACCAATGAACTTTCTCTTTGGATTTTCTTCAGTGATGGAGATATTTTAGGAGTGCCAGACTTAATATGTAATGAATTTCCATATAATAACGCGTCCTATTGTAAAACAGCCTCTATATAGATACATATACACATATATATAGATATATATATATGTATACATATATAGTTTTTATATATATAATGTGTGTATGTTTATGTTATAAAGTTACATACTCCATGTGTATGTATACATACATATGTATATGGTATGTGTGTGCAAAAATTCTAATACATATAAGTACATATAATGAAACTCTAGAAGTATTCAAATTAGCGACCTATTCCAAGACCCAAATGAATAAAAAAAAAGAGAAGAAAAAGAAGAAAATAAATACATACCTTCAGACCACAATATATTTTTAAAAAATGTATCTTCTTACTTATGTTCTCTTAAATAAGATAAATTATATAATCAAGAAACAGAATATGAATAATCAGTTAAAGAATAGATTCAGAATGCTACTGAAATTAATCCAAACAAAATGGGTGGGAACAGAGAGAGAGAGACTTTTCAAAAGTATATCTGATCTGAGGTAACCAAGTGCTTGGTGAGGCAGCTTCTCGGCGTGTTCACTGAAGGCGACTTCCCTTGTTTTGGATCAATTTACCAACCATTTGGAAAGCATTACCCTGAAAGCAGTAGTCCTTTAGAAGCAGGGATTGGAAGCATGAAGGGCCTTCTCCGAAAATAAGTGAACTGTATGTTAGGTATAGATTTCACTGGCGTCTTTAGCGTAGCGAGAGAGGAGAGCTCAAGTCTCCGTTTCAGTTTTGTTCCATCAAAGTATCAAGAATATTAGCTGGTGCAGGGATTCGTGTTCTACTAAGGCATGAACTTATATATATATAAATAATAATAATTATTATAATAACACGGCCTTTAACTACTGTGATACACGACGCCAACGAGATCAACCATTTTGGAAAATGTACTACATAAGAACTAAAACGGATCAGGAATTGATCACTACTATATTTATATCACATACGTATATATATATATATATATATATATATATATTATATATATATATATATATATATATATATATATGCACTCATTTCAGATATCTTCGGATATTTGCTCAGCCTCCCTTTGACATCCCTCGCATCCTGAATGTCTCGAGGCCAGACGGGACGGTGTCAGAAGACGGGAGCAGGAAGGCCCTACACCGGGAAAGTGACAGAGACAGATGCCAGGAGGCAGGGAAAGAGGCGGCAGGCAGAAAAAAGAAAAGTCAGACGCTATTAGACCTGAAAGACACTCACCAAGATTTTGTTACTGCTGGAGTACCTTCCCTCTGTGCCTATGCCTTCAGGAGAGGAGATCACATTCGTCGGTTAGTCAGGAAAAGTTCAACAAAAGGAAAGGATGTGCTGGGTGTCTTTGACAAGGGGTGGGTAGAGGGGCAAATTATCACTGATTCCTATTTTTGTTTTATTATTATTTATAGCTTACTTTCATAAGCCAAGACGATGTAGATGCACATAATTGAAAATGACCTTTTATCATTTTTATTCACACATATTTGTAGTATTCTCATATTTTGATATTTGATTCGTGCAAAACTATAAAACTCAAGCACTGAGGAAAACATTATTTCATGTTATTCTCCCATTTTCATATGAAGAAGTAAAATCATTGACTTTCAAATTACTTCTTCATATTCGCAGCGAAATGAAACATACAGCAGTTACAGCTGAAGTTATAAAAGCTGCTTAGTAGTACTTCTACATTATCGTGGACTATCAAAGGTAATTTTGAACAGAGATACTGCAACTGGAATATGGCGACCAAAGACACCCAGACAAACAATAATAACTGGGAAGACCAAACAAAAGGCTGAATGGATACATTTCCAACACGTCCATGTGCAAACCTAATTTCAATTCAGCTTAATGAGAACCTTAACACCAGCATTCGCAACTACACAAGCCAGCGGTATTGAAATGGGGAAAATAAACCACGTTCCCCCTTTCAAAATAACTTTGTTATCAACGTAAATGAAAAACTGGAGAATTAAGATTAATTAACAAAGTAAAAACCTGTTAGGAAATAAGGATTAAATGTAAAGCACCATAATTAAAACTATGTTTGTTATATTACCAAAAGAAAATATCATCAAAACAACAAATACTAAATATTAGCAAAAAAAAAAAAAAAAAAAAACAGCTCACAACGGCAATTAGTTCATAATAAATAAATGAAAACGAGCACATTTATAAGAATAAAACTGAAAACACATCAAAACATAGTGGATAACATTCCAGAACGACAACCCCATACAAGCGTCATAATGTAAGTGCTTATAATAATAAGGGGCTGGGGCCAGCAAAATGACATCCATTTCCCGTGATTGAAAAGGCGAGGAAACCAACGTGAAAAGAGATAGCTCGCTCTGGAAGTGCTACTGCTCCCCGCATACTACCATCTGGTTCTTAAACCTCTCGGCTGGGAAAGTATATACCTAGTGCATTGGGTGTCATCCTGATGTGAATTCGATACAGTGACCAAATTACGAGTACTTTTTTACGCAAACACATTTATTTGTGTAAATATGTAAATGTACATTGTACACAACCTATAATGGAAAACAATTTCTCATGACACGTTTCACACACACACATACCCCACACCCACACAAACACAAACACACACACACACATACACACACACACACACACACATATATATATATATATATATATATGTGTGTGTGTGTGTGTGTGTGTCTCTGTGTGTGTATGGGATTGGATGAGATATAAATATTATATATTATATAATATAATATATATATATATATTATATATTATATTATATATTATATATATTATATCATATGCAATCCTACACACATTGTTTATAAATTGTATACCTAACACGGAGTTGTGTTAATAACCAGTGAATAAGATATGTGAAATATTCAAGATTCAGATAACTAGCTAAAAATTACTACAACCAGCTGCTTCTGGGGGGAAAAAGATGACGAACAAGTCAAGCTTTTCCCTTCCCAACAAATAATACGAGATTGCAACACGGTAGATAGTTGTTTCATTTCTTTGCTTTCGTCTCTCTTTTGAAACCCCGACTGCTGAAGATGCCAGACAGCCATGACTTAATTAAGGGAATAAACTTATTAAATGATATAAGTGTTATGTTTTGGGTCAAGCTCCAATGATTGGTTTCCGGATCTGGAATCTCGGAATATGCGTGTGTGTGTGTGAGTGTGTGTGCGTGTGCACACACTTAAAAACTAAATCTTACTACTGCTGACAAAATATTTGCCTGAGGTTTCATACACATACATACATCATATATACTATCTATACGTATGAACAATACACGCAAGTATGCATATCCAAATGTTAATAATAAATTAACATTAATTATAAATTAACTTCAAAGAAAATGGTTGAAACTTCATGACCAATCAAAGCAATCTAAAAAAATACCTGACTGTCGTCCATTCTCAAATCTGAAAAAAAATTGTTTTACGTACTTCTCAATCATTAATATGGGAACTTTTCTTTTACAATCACTCTAAAACAAATAAAGGATATACCCCTGAAATAAAGAAAATAAAAAATAAAAAAAACCTTGTAATGGATTTCCTATGGACGTCAGTAAATTTCGTCATGAAAATTAGAACTACAGTTTTACAAGTAATAAATTCAAAGGCTTTTAACTAAGGAAATCAAAGGCAGTCCATTTTCATTCGCTCTGTCGTTGACAATAACCAGCACACGTGAGTATTTTCAACTAGCAAGCGAAATACATTTATTCCAAATAAATCGGCTGCAAAATTCTGAAAACTGAAAACAAATACGAATTTTCCTTTTTTATCGGCTGAAATTCTCCGTAAAAAAAAAAAAAAAAAAAAAAAAAAAAAAAAAAAATTAAGTAAATTAGCTTAATAAAAAGAACACACACCCACAGAAAAGTGTGAAAGTGAATTCCAATCCTTAAATTAATAAAAAAAAAAAAGCTAAGAAAACGATATAACACGGGTTGAGAAGGGAAAATGCATTGCCGGGACAGGAGTCTCCACATGCGTAACTGTCGGAGGGACCTTGCATGGATTCAGTTTTCGAACATATGAATGAATCATTAACATAAGATTTGAGTCGGTTTCAAGCAATGAAACTAATCTAGCTGGGAAAGAATTCGACTCGCAAGCATTACAATTCTGAGTGTAACTGAAGGAATGGATCATAAAATCAGGTTTCAAGCATAAAAAAAAATGAAGGAATTGCTAATGCAATTTTATAAACATCAAATTTCAGGCAAAATTATAACGTTCTAACAGATGGAGGAATATTAAAAAGTTAATATCAAGCATAAATTATCAGGACCTTGCAAACTGAGGCATATCAGAAAAACAGACTTGATTTCAGGCATAAAAATACTTCGTGTATTGAAATCATGCGCGAAGGAGAGGGACTAGAACCGCTTCCATAAATACGCACCGCTTCAATTTCAAAGCACACTTCGAGTTCTCCTGCCTTTTTCCCTCTTCTCCCTTTTTTCTATCGATGTTTACTGTATCTAGCGCTCATCTACCTTGTGGTGGGGCGGGGGAGAGGCTGGGGAAGGAGGAGGGGAACTACTTACTGGCCACTGAATCTTGTGACTGGTGGATCTGAGGAAGGGCGAACTCCTGGGCCTCCGGGTGGTGGAGTTCGACCAGCGCCAGGTATATCGCCACGCCCAACACCGCTCCGATGTGTGGGCCAACGATGGGCACCCACCACCACACAATTCCCTCGAAGGTGCTAGCTCTGGAAGGGCACAAGTAGAGTTAGCGTCTGGCTTCATTCCCTGGCGTCAAACACTAAAATGTGGTCGTGAGTGGCTTTAAAATTTGTGATTTCTCATAAAGAATGAGAGGTAGCATTATCCCTCCTAGGAGTGAATCTCTGAAAAACAGTGGGCAAGGTACAATTTTCGTTTAGAATAATGTACATAAATGGTTTATTTAATTTACGACGCATCATGTCATTTTATGAATATCTTTCCTTTTCAGTTCACGTAATCAAACGTGGATAGACGACCTCCTGTGAGGTGGGTGTTCTACAACACGTTTTTTCGTGAAAAAAATCCTAATTATTAGGTGTAATTATCATTTAGCTTATGTCATATGTTATTTTTTTTTCATTTATTTTTTCTTAACAGGTCAGTACCCAAATTAGAATCTTATACTTGCAGTCAGACCTGTCCACTAGTCTTATGCCTTGATAACGATAAAATAAAAATAATAAATGTACATTCTATTTGATAAAAAATTTTCAATAAATGGCATCAAAAGGAATTGTCGCCTCTCGGGATACAACACTTGGAGACTTCAACATGGTAAGAAGGCATCCACTTTAATGCTCATCAGCGTCTCAGGGTTTCTCCAAGATCCTCTTATCTTTTCTACCGGCTCTTTTCCATACTTTTTTTCTCCATTTTTCAGTTTTCTGACGCATTGCCCCAATCGCATTCTCATCATCTTAGACGTCATTACTTTCATGAATGAATTCCCAAACTTGTCATCATCAAATGGTAGATCTCACATCAGCCCATGCTCTGCTGTGTAACACGGCATAGGCCATATATATAATATATATATATATATATATATATATATATATATATATATATTTATATATTATATAGTAAAACCAGTCATATATATTTTAGAGTTGGTTCGGCACTCCTTAAGGAAATGGGGAGAATACTAACATACTACGTGTTTTCTAAAATATTATGCATGTCGCTTAAAGATATGTTACTTAGTACAATTGTCATTAGTAGTATTTCCTGTATAATGTAATCATAAAGCAAGCTTTTAAAATATAAACATATATAAATACTACAGTTCATATTAATATGTATATATATATATATATACTTCAAAATTCACAGCAGATGCACATGACTTCATTAAATAGGCGAATACCACAAGAAATGATAGGCAAGAATCCAAGCGCTTTCGTCTTTACTGTCTTAGTAAAGACGAAAGTGCTTGGATTCCTGCCTACCATTTTCCTGTGGTATTCGCTTTTATTATGTTAATATATATATATGTATATATATATAATATATATATATATATATATATATATATATAAATATATATATATATATATATATATATTTATATACATATATATATATATATATATATATATTATATATATTTAAACATAAAACTGCATAAAGATTGGCACAAATCCGTGACAAAAAGACCAAGGTAAGTGAATGAAAAAGACAAAATGATAAATAAATAACAAGACCCGATATATATATATATATATATATATATATATATATATATATATATATATATATATATTATACTTCCTCGAGAGAGCATCGACTCACTTGAAGGTGTCGCCTCCCCATCCGGCAATGAGGGTGAAGAGTCTGGGCGCCAGGTCCCTGGCGGGGTTAATGGCGTAACCGCAGTTGAAGCCGAAGCAGATGCCGATGTTCACGACGGTGAAGCCGACGAAGAGAGGAATCAAGTACTTGGGCACCTCCATGTTCCTAGAGTCGGTGATGGCGCAGACGCAGATCAGTAGCAGCATGGTGCCCACAACCTGCAACATTCGAAAGGATGAGCGAGGATTTGTGGATAGGGTGGAAAGGTGTGCGTCTTTGTGGATGGGATGGGGTGGGATGTTTTGTATTCCATTTGCATCAATCTGAACGCCCGAATGTAGAGGTCGCCGATGAGAGCTTTATGTAATGGCTGTAAGGATCACAAGACAATGCACACCTGCAGCCACAGTGCTACCTACTATACAATGATGCCGACATTCATCTTATGTGTTGTGTGTGTATGTACATACATACATACATCCCGTCTTATTGAAACCCAATACGAGTAATATGATATTGTATACATAGACACAGTGAAGTTGTGTGACTCTTTGGTGATATCTATGCATATTAAACATGCATATACGTATACATATACATATAAGAGCGATCTTTATCTCATGCTTTGATTAATTCAGTTACTGAACATGCGACATATTAGTATATATCACCAAGTAAAACGTAATACAAACCCACTGATTCCATAAGTTCCCTCCGACTCTAATAATATTCTACCAGGGAGGTTGGACAACAATAATATCGGCAAACGTTGATTAATAAAAATAAATGGAGTGCCCATCCGCATGTATTTCCGTTATATTCATGGAGCTCTTTCAAACATTAATTATAATTGGACAATGGAAAATACTTATGGCATGAGATGGAACGAGAAATATCTCAAGTGTGATCGGGAAAATAATCAAAATCGTAGGCGTGTGGTGCTCCCAATACATCAAAGAGGATGATTAGCGAGTTCTTTGACCACTAGGGATGGTATTAGAAACTTGCGTATCCATTCAGACAACTACCAGGTACCTAAATCCCATGTTAGGTGAAGTGATTCAAAATTATTAAATGGGATATACGATAATCTTTTTGGCTCACTCGAATCACACACACACACACACACACACACATATATATATATATATATATATATATATATATATATATATATATATATGTATATATATATATATATGATATTATATATATAATGTGTGTGTGTGTGTGTGTGCCCGTGTGCGTGTGTGCGTGTATGCATGTAACATACCAATGAACATTCAAATTCATTCGCGTTGCAACTCTACTATAATTGCAACAGATATAATCCTTCCTTTTCCTGAGAGCCAAACCCTGATGGGAAAATGAATTGATACACACACACACAGAATATATACACATATTATTAGAAACATAACATATATATATAGATATATATATATATTATAAATACATATAGATATATTGATGTGATGCATAAATATGTTTTTGCCTCTGTCCTTAAAATGCTCACAAAATACTTGATTTTAAGTATTTAACTTCTTACCATATCTCTTTGGATTCTATACATCCACATACGAGATATCATACAGCAGAGCAATTCATTGGGTACCACTGAAGGTCTGAATTACCTCGGGACTGACCCTGGTAGTTGGACAATTCCAGTAATCTTAACGATGTATAGGCATTATTACCTATTGACAAAACTTTTATCCTTTCATTAATCTATAACTTGAAAATTATTCATACTTTATATAACTTTGTCTACTTCAGGAGCCCCAGAAAATAATTTTGTTGCATCCTATTCTATTTTACGCTGCCTGTTTTTATTTCCTCCCTTAGTTATGGGGTATTCACAGAGCTCGATGTGAATACTTTTACAATTGTATTCATGATTTTCCCAGTGGAGGTTATTGATCCCATCCCTACGATGCAGTCCATATCACTGAGATGACGGCTGACGGTAAGGAGATATATATACCTTCCTTCTGTATCACACTCTCAAACAAGCCTTACTCTGGCCATGCTTAATCTTTGGCTCATCAGACTATGCTGAGTGCAGATAAAGCCTACCTAAAATGTAGCTCTTCGACATAGGGTGCTTTTTATTCTTCTCATTTTATCTCCTAACATTTTCCTCTTATCTTTACCTAGAACTTTCTCTAGCAACTTCAACAAACCTGTTTTATCCTTCCCTTCCAACCCAATGGCACCGAAGCTGCTTCTACATCTGCAAAGACTTCAGTCTTCAGCTCAATTATTGTGTCTCTATGCTTCATCGTAAAGACTGATATCTATCTGTCATTCTGGATGCACATTCCAAAGAAGGTTGAATGGGCTAATCCTTCTAGCTACCGTACACTGCTCATATCAGGTTACCTTCCAGCAAAAAATTTGGAATAGAATAAAATATGACACAAAATAGGATTTTGGCACTGGGACCTGTGCGGTCATTCAGCGACGAAATGAAAGGAGTTAATTCTGAATGGTGCAACAGGAGGAAAACCTCACAGTTGCACTCTGAAACAATTGTTACGAGAGGGTGGAGAGTAAGAGGGAGGAGAATATGAACGGATGTACAGTAAAAGGAAAGAAATAGGTTGCAACTAGGGGCCGAAGGGGTGCTGCAAAGAACCTTAAGTAATGCCTACTGTACATCGCAAGAGATGCACTGACGGCACTATCCCTTTAAGAGGAAAATAAATTTGGAGAACCTTATATCATCAACTTTGATATGTCTTAAGCAGAGGTGTCAAAATCATGGCCAGCGGGATGGTCTTAATTAAGTGGCCCGCGAGGTGCCAAGAGATTTCTCAACTCGAGCCACTATAACTGTTAGAACTGAGGAAAATTTAACTAAAGTTACTCAACTGTTAAACGAGACATAATAATTTTTACCTTTCATTCATATGACGATAATTTATTAATTTATTTCATATCATAATTGGTGGCAATAAGGCTCTTTTATTGCAAATCTTAATAAATGGGTCATAAGGAATAAGTAATTACCAAATCTTTGATGACCCTCGGGACCATAACCGAGTGCATAATTGGCCCTCGAAAGGATTTGAGTTTGACACCCCTGGTCTATAGTGTCTGACTTCATTGATTTTTGTAAACTAATTTAAAGATTCTATTCCAGTTGTGGTTGAATTTTCATGGATGTTCCTCAGGAATCTGTCCTTCCCTCTATAACCATTTATTTCTTGGTATCAGTAATTTTCTTAACGTCCCCTCTTGCAATTCCCTGTTATATGTATCTATTTATATATATAAGTGTATATATATGTATATTTATATTAGCTGAACAACCCAGCACTGCCCGGGAAAACTCTGAAGAATTCAAAAATTTCCTTGCACCTCCTTATACTGACTATCCATTTTATCCAGGAATTACTGTGGTGACTGTACCTTTTATCCAATTATTACTGGGCTATAGCTGTCCCTTTTATTGACTGTCCAATTTATCCAAATATTACTGTAGTGACCGTCCCATTTATCCAGGTATTACTGTGGTGACTGTCCCATTTATCTAGGTATTACTGTGGTGACTGTCCCTTTTATCCAGATATAACTATTCTGACTGTTCCATTTATCCAGGTATTACCTTGGAGACTACCCCTTTTATCCAGAGATTATTGTATTAACAACCTCTTTTATCCACATATTACTTTGGTGAGTGTTCCATGTATCCATATATTACAGTGGCGAATGCCCCCTTTTATCCAGGTATAATTGTACTGACTGTCCCATTTATCCACTTATTACTGTACTGACTGTCCCTTTTACCCACTTATCACGGTTGTGACTGTCCCTTTTATCAAGTTATTATTCAGCTGACTTTCCCATTTCTCCAGGTATTACTATGCTGACTGTCTTATTTATCAAGGTATTACTGTTCTGACTGCCCGTTATACCCAGGTAAGACTATGCTGGCTGTCCATCTTATCCAGACATTAACATGGTGACTGTCCTTTTTATCCATGCATTACTGTGGTGATCATCCCTCATGCTTTAATGTGCAGACTGTCCCACTTATGCAGGCATTACTGTTCTGTCTGTTCCTTTTATCCATGTATAAATGTGCTGACTGTCCTTTTTATCCAAATATTACTGTTGTGACTGTCCAATTTATCACATTATTACTGTGGTGGCTGTCCCGTTTATCCAGGTATTACTGTGTTGACCGTCCCTTTTATTCAAGTGAATTACTGAAGTGAGGGTCCCATTTATCCAGGTATTAATACACTGTCTGTGACTTTTATCCAAGAACTACTGTTCTGACTGCCCCCTTTATCCAGATATTACTGTGTTGAAAGTCCATTTTATCCAGGTATTAATGTGGTGACTGTCTATTCTATCCAGACATTTCTGTGATGACTGTCCACCAGGTATTACTGTGATGAGTGATGAATGTCCCTTTTATCCAAGTGTTACTGTGGTGACTGCCCATTTTTTCAGATATTACTGTGATGACTGTCACATTTATCCAAACTAAACCTAAACTACAACCCCAACTTAACTAAAACACCCCCATTAAACCTAAAAACACATACTGTTTAACCTAACCACACCCTCTGATAAGCCTAAACACATCTCCAATAAGCCTCAACAAACACACTGACTAAACCTAAACACAAACCTCGATACAAGAACAAAAAGCACTTTCAATAATATATTTTCATGGTATCCAGTACATGAAATAAGGTCTGATAAACCCGTAGAGTTTATTTACCACATAAGTTAGAAAGAGGGTTCGGGAAGGGGAATGGGTACGGATTAGAAACTGACCCTATTACCTAAGTTGGGTCAAATGATGGCCGCATGCCACATTTAGTCTAGACCGGCAAAGGGTTTCCACATAAATTACAAAGAGAAGGGGGTATGGGTTTGAAACCTACCCTATTATCTAAGTTGGGTCAAATGATGGCCACGTGCCAAATTTTATCTAGATCGTTCAAGTGGCTGGAATTTCTATAGCGCACAAACATAACCACAAACATACACACAATCATTCACTAATTTTCCATCTCAGCTCATGAGCAATCTCTGTTAAACATGTCATTCTGTTTAAGCAATTCTGTATAGAGTGTCTTTGGATGCAGTAGACAAAATCTGATTCACATTTACTCTTATTCCAAGACCAGCTTTTTAATTTCTACATTCTCATCCTATTTCTTAAAATAATGTTTGATTATTTGGAAACTGAACCCAACATATTGTACTGCCATTTTGGTCTCAAATAAATGGTATCGCATCTTGAAATGATCCTATTATAGACTTTGGTAAGCCTTCTGAAAAGATGGAATTTCTCTTTAGGTATAATATAGATTTCTCAGAACAGATATATGAAGAACATACCAGTCCTTTTATGGGGAAGTACTCTAAAATATAAGAGGTTCTCCATACATTATATTCTTGAAAGAGACGTTCTTTACCTCCAGATTTTTATAACAATTCACCCTGCCTCATTTTTACATGTAGATCTATCAACTCTTGATTAGTGTTTATATATAGTCAATTAAAACATTTATTTAACAAGACTACGAGTTTTTTAGACAGCCTTACACACCTCGGTTTCTGAAGCATGAATAAACAATTCCCTGGGAGAAATATAAGAAATGCTCACGTTAAAAAAAAAAAGAAATTCACCTGATCAGCTAAACCATTCCCACTGGACAGGAAGTCTGTGATGACGGTGCCATTGACATTAGTCATCGCTCCTGGGTACGTTGCCCAGATTCCAGCCGTTGCCAAACTTTTCTGTGGCTCGAAGGCGTCCAGGGCATCTGGAAGGGATGAAGAGATGAATAACAATGTTAGTGAAACTACAACGTTTACAGTACTTTATTTTTCTTAAGGAAACACAACACAAATACGCAAGTACTGCATGGCACATGAACAAATAAATTATATTTTATCATAAACTTATAAACATGAACAATATATTTCTGTGAACACACACACACACACACACATATATATATATATATATATATATATATATATATATATATATATATATATATATATATATATATATATATATATATATATATATATATATATATATATAAATAAAACATTTTCTCTTCAGAGATTAGTGTCACTGTTCTCAGCATGTTTTTTTCTTTACAGGTTGTTAGTCTCGTCCCCTAACGCACCCTGGCTGTGACCCACCGCAGTCTACTATCAATTACATTTATCAGAGTCAACAAAGGCACAACGGTCTTAAAACGATATCGGTCTTCCTGGGTAAACTAACGTTCTGGGAATTTGATCTCAGAAGTAGGCGGTCTCCCTTAAGCACTCTTGAGGCTACAGAGAATCGGAAAAAAATATGTGAACACGAATCACTACCACCTTTTCTCTTTTACTGATGGATTAAGGATTTAATGTCTGCATACGACCTCCGCGCCCCACAACTGCTTCGTACAGCCATAGCAAGGGTAGGCTTCTCATTCAAACCATATAATAGTGAATGTCGAGTACATATTCGGTTTATTCAACGATAACTGAACTTTACGCTGGAAAATTCACAACTTTACAACCATTCTTTACACCTGCACAATATCTTCAACCACAGAAAAACTAAAGGCAAACTTCACTCACACACACACATACACACTGCCACTCACTTATAATTTGCACAAAGGCGGGAACTATAGTACATTCACATCGTGCATGTGATGTCTAGGCCAGTCCCTTATGACGCTCCTGATTAGCTGTTAATAAGCCAATCACAGGGCTGGAAGCTCTCAGTCTCTCTCAAGAGTTCACATAAGTAGGATGTATGCTCCACCTCTCGCAGGCATACGTCTTTCACCAGTATCCCTCATGAGAGGTGGCACATACATCCTGCCTATGTGAACTCTCGAGAGAGACTGAGAACTTCTAGCCCTGTGATTGGCTTATCAACAGCCAATCAGGAGCGTCGTAAGGGACTGGCCTAGACATCACATGCACTGTTGATGTGAATCTACTATAGTACTTGTACATGAGGCCATTGCTCTAAAACTACCATCACACCGTCAACCTACCACTTTCGAAATCCTTCAATTACGTCTCGTTTTTGCTAACCGTCACAAATATCAGTATGAAATCACAATCCTTCAATATACATGTACATAAATTCTGATTGCAATCATACTTGGCAAATGACTGAGTTTTGTTGAGTTAGACTTTCAAGCACTGTCTTACTCTGATATATATCCAAGTTATGTCCTAGGGAAGATAATGTGTCAGTCTCCGCAATCTCCTTTCAACCATGTGGAGATTAAAGAGATGTGACGATATTCGTGTCAATTTTTTTTCATCGTGTCTTTATTTCAATTAGGGTTACAAAACAAATAAGAAAGCCAGGAGGTCACTTACTGAGATAGACAGCATAGACCATACATGACGCGAAGAACGCCCCCAGATACTGTGCCACCATATAAACGGGAACTTTCGCCCACGGGTGCTTCCCCCAGATGGCCATGGCTAAGGTCACAGCTGGGTTGATGTGACCTCCGCTCACCCCTCCACTGACGAGGACTCCTAAGACAACGGCCAGGCCCCATCCCCAGTTGATGGCGAAGAAATCTCCGTTGGCTTTGTTCGTCAGGACGCTTTGTGCCACCGATGCGTCCCCAAAGAGCTGGAAAAGAAAAGGATATATCAGTGGATGAGGATGATGACGTCACACACA
The DNA here is from genome assembly GCF_015104395.2 of Macrobrachium nipponense. Lineage (NCBI taxonomy): Eukaryota > Metazoa > Arthropoda > Malacostraca > Decapoda > Palaemonidae > Macrobrachium > Macrobrachium nipponense. The sequence continues at coordinate 175,937,418 of NC_087200.1, read as the reverse complement.
ACCGAACATAATTAAGAATGAATTATTTGGATTTTTCTAAAACGTCAGTTATATACCTTTCAATATCTTTTACCACTGACGTTGCAACGTTAGTTTAGCAAATGGGCATCAGAGGAAAAACGTCTACTTGTCTAACGACTCCAAGGTAACAATATATGAGTCTAACAAAGATGTTTCCAGATAATTAACATTCAGCAGCCTGAATCATTGTCAAAAACGATACGACCTCTTGCCCTGCATGCCAATGTCCGGCACTTGACCTGATCTCATTACGTACTTCGAAGCAATTTAATGTGTCAGGGGAGGTATAGATACCTGTGAAATAATTAAAGCTAAAATTATCAAACAATGATACCAACGTAAATCTGCTTGAGCTCCCTTTACTACAGAAGAATTAACAGACGCTTGTGATCACAATAATTGCACAGAATATTTTGTGACGAGACCACAAAGTAAACAAAGGTCATGGGGATCATTTCATGAAAATTAATTCTCCGTCACAGATGTTTTTTTTACCTGTCTATATGATTATGTGCTGTACGTGTATATGCATTTTATTTAGTGTAAAATAATACCACTTTATGTTTTCAAAAACAGATTCTTCATTCTCGGAAGTCTGTGCAGTTCAGCAAAAAAAAAAAAAAAAAAAAAAAAAAAAAAAAAAAAAAAAAAAAAAATTCATGAGAAATAATGACGATCACCAACGCACTGCATCTGCAATGTATTTGCCAAGATACAAACCAATATATATATATTACACATTATACGTATATGTGTGTGTGTAAATATAGCGCTTTCAAATATAAGCAAATCATAACCACTGAATATCCAATCTCATCGTTTTGGGCAGGGCTAATGCACAAAAGTAATTACAAATCATAATTAGCCATCAAGTGAATGTAAATTAGGCTCTACTATGGCGACCTCTAGTGATACACTTTTGAAGGTAAAGTACAGAAAGTAACCGGAACAAATCACATCAATTTTGTTGAGGGAAAACAAACGAAACGTCGGGAACAAGTGACAAGGAAGCAAATATAGTCGCGTCATAAAACTAGTATTTTCCAGATAACAGTTCACGGACGCCAATGCACAAGCAGGGAGGGGAAAAGGGAAAAATATATACAAAGGTGAATTTCTTGCAGGAAGAAAAAGCATTCAATGCCGAACTGCCAATTAGACATCAAAATACAACAGAGAAGAAGAAACGGAAGTGCTATTTACGGGTTGTGTTTCAGTTTCTGCACTGACGCTAACAATAGACAGTACACAGATTTTAGCGTAAAAAAAAATGTGTTATTTTAAGCATTTCCTGAATCTTGTAATATATCATCATCTATTCTTTTTTTTACACAGGAAATATTTACAGTTAAAAATCATTTTTCCGGGGCCAGTGGCCATATTTCTTGAGACTTCAGTCCGGTGGTCCGAAGTTCGATTCTCTGCTCGGCCAACGCGGAATCAGAGGAATTTATTTCAGGTGATAGAAATTCATTTCTCTATGTAGGTCTCATTGCTAGGTGACTAATTGGTTCCTGGCCACGTAAAAATATCTAATCCTTCGGGCCAGCCCTAGGAGAGCTGTCAATCAACTCAGAGGTCCGGTAAAACTAAGATATACTTAACTTAGTTCGCAAAAAGTGCTCGCCATTCAATCAATCTTACAGAAACCGAGCATTGGCAGCGTCAGGTTCTTCGGTGCACGGTTTACACGCTACGATAAATTGTAGTGATTTGTTGAATACTGAGATAGTAACGATCTATTGGATGATTGAAAGAGCGTTTACATGCAACGATTTTTAATCTAATATTTTTAGTCTTTACTTGACAGTCATGGAAGAAACAAGAGGCGGAAACACTCTGTTAGGAACAAAAAGGACCTGGCCTATGCAGAACTAGTGAAGAAGTACAAAGAGTTTGGTCCTTTAGCTGAAAGAAACACTGTTGTCAAAAAAATAAAGAGTATTCGTGGGACTTTATCTTCCACAAACACGGAAAACTCCGATAAAGTTCAATGAATTCGCTTAAGAACTCATGAGGAGTTTGCTTAGAATTCGCCATCACTGTGTATTAAGTTTATATTTCGAATTTAGCTCTTGCGCACCAGGACTCCACACTTCAGCAGTCAATCTGAAAATGAGCTAGATTGTAACGATATCTTGGAGCCTTGTTTACACGTTCAAACTTGTCGTTACGATGCATATAGATTTGAGCCTGCTGGCACCAACCACTCAATCCAATTCCAACTCCAATAAATCGCTACGATCTCCTGTTTACACGTAACGACAAATTTTAACAACCTTTTCATTACAATAAATCGCTACAATTTATCGTAGCGTGTACAAACCCACGAGTTCTCTACCTTTTTCACTTCGTTCCTCCCTTCATGAATTCTGAACCTTTGTGTGGCTCCCTTTCATTTTTCTCCTAAATTCCACACCCAATAAAAAAAAGGGTAAAAAACGATCAAATAAATTTCAAAAAAATAACATGATGAATATAACACCTTTGCTTCATAAGAACTAAATTTATTACAAACTGGACTGTTATAATTATTTTCTTAGATGGATTTCTGATTTTTAACAATATTTTGAAATGTATAATCTATAACAGCCTGCTATAGCACCCATGAATTCTTATCATGGCCCCCAGGTTCAGAACCCTTGGTCTAACCCTATCTTAGTGATCTAAGTTGGTCATAGCAAATCGTAGCGGTTCTCTCACGGGCGCGTACTGGGACTCGCGTATTGTTAAAGATTGAAAACACGGGTATTTGAAAGGAGGCTAACTTACGCAGAATTTCCAGGGATCTGTCGTGGTCGCATACATAACAAGAGGAGATGCCTACTCTTTCCTCTTCTATTTATTAACTACCTCCCTTCCGAACTACTAGATTGGTGTCGCTTTCTGTCTCATCAAACGCGAGACAACCCTCTGGTCTCACCTAAGCTCAAGGAAAACTAAATTGTGGGGAAGATGGGAAAATGAGGCGTTTGTTCCCTAAATGACTTAATCTCTGTTTTTACAAAATGTCATCTGCAGAATCTGTCACTATTATTGTATTGCTTTGATTATTGTCATTAGTAGCATTTTCCTTTTTTCATTATTACTGTAATTATAATCAATATAGTTTTTACATTCTTATCAATTCAGCAAAATCTGTAAGGTTGACGGTACCAATACAGAGAGGTTCATCAGAGCATGAACAGGAAAACAATATTGTCTGTAACGTATGAATTATTTATCATGAATGAAGGATACCTTCGGTCAAAAAGGAAGTATGCTGCGATAACGAACGAAAATCGTTATTCAATAGGTAGCAAACACTAACACCAGAAAAAAATCGTACAAGGATATAAGAAAGGTACAAGGAAAAGTGAATAAGGCAAATTCCAGCTTCAAACACCGATAAGCGCCTCAGCGGCGTGAGCGGTATGGTCTTGACCTGCTACCTCGGTGGCCGCGAGTTCGATTCTCGGGCATTCCATTGAGATGTGAGAGACGTGTATTTCTGGTGACAGAAGTTCACTCTCGACGTGGTTCGGAAGTCACGTAAAGCCGTTGGTCCCGTTGCTGAATAAACACTGGTTCCATGCAACGTCAAATCACCATACAAACAAACAAACTCTTCAGTTACATGGATCCAAACCTTTAATTTCGTTAATCTATCAGCTTATTTCTTTGTTACTTGAACCCATATCTCGAGTTCCTTGACATGGGACATCGTTACCTGATCTTTGATTCGTTAGTTGTTTTGGGCCAGAGCCCGAATATTTCAATACTTTTACTCTCCTCTTTGCTTCTCTAAACCCTAAATTTTATTCAAAGAACTATGTTACAGGAACTCATATAAAATCAGATGCACTATGTCAAATCTTTGGTGCTGAAACTCAAATCATTAGTACCTTGCACTAAACTTCAAGATAATTAAATTCAAAGCGCTAGTTGCTTGAGACTAATGTTCGGTTAACCGGACCCAAATACGCTTATTGAAACCAGATCATAAGCTGACATGAAATGGTTAGAACTGCAGACCTAACAACTCCCACCTTGAACTCCAGAAACGCGAGAGTCAACATCAGGAAACTTGAGAGCTTCCTATCCAGCTCGAATAGCACTTTACAGACACTTACATTCGGTAATTGCGAGTTAAATATAGACTGCATTCTGAGAACGCTAACTTATAAAGCTAAAAACGGTCTCATTCTACTAACGGGACTTGTTGGAAAGGCGACGCAGTTATCTCAACTACTACTGCGCAAGAGAGAGTGATGGCTATTTTATGTCTCCAACTCAACGTGAAGTACAAAACAGGCAAGGTAAACCTCCTGCTGTGTCGCCAGGCAGATGAAATGGAGTTTCCTAATGTCAAATAAACTTTTTTTCTGGGGGATATAAGAGGGCGAAGAAAAATCTGCAAATCAAAACAAAAGTTGTTTCAAGGATGATGAAAAATACAATCTACGACGATAATAACCAAAGGGAGAAAGTCTGTAAACAAACAAAACAATCCCGAAAGCGAAATAAATCAAAATAAAAAGCAGTAAAGCACATTTATGCCAGTAAGATTCTCTGTCGTTCTGTCTGTCTGTCGGTCTGTCAGTCGCTGGAATGAACATTCGTCAGAGGGAGTGGCTTTCTAACAGGCGGGACGGAGCGAATTGCGATAAGACCCCACCAGGCGCCCAAGGAGAGAGAGTCTTGTGCGACAAAAAGAGCAGAACTCATTACAAGGTGATGGCACAGATACAGATAAGATAAAACCAGAAAACCCACAGACAATCACGACAAATGGAATCGCATCCGGGACACTCCAACACAACGGAGCAAAAATATTCGCAAATTGCAGTTAAACAAGCCATTTTGGCATTAAACGCAATGTTCCGCGCGAAACGTTGTGTTTAAGTGGGAAAGGACTGACGAATTATATAAGCACTCCTCCTCCTCCTCCTCCCGGAGGGGCAACACCTGGGGTGGGGGGGGGGCGGGCAAGGATCTCGCCGTTTTTCTGCATCCCGTCTTTCTTTTTAAGGCGCGTCAATCTCTCCCTAATTAAATTGTTAACCTGTCAAGGACGTCGGCTATCTTGTGGCAAGGAAAACAGGAAAAGTATTTTCCTTAAATTCCTTGTGGGTATCTGAAAACTTTAAACCCAAGCACTCTAAAATATAAATCAATATATGTTTGTGTGTACGTGTATATTTATACACACACACGTTTATATATAATATCGGGTTGCTCGATAATTGAGGCGACAACATCTACGTGAAATGCACCTGTAATGTTTACAAGGAACCAAGAGGGAAACCAAGCAATTTATTTCATGGCCGTAGCCTCAGGACATAAGGAGGAAAGACACTTTTTGTCATTTTGGGTGAAATTAATATTCTTTGGAAACAAAAGAAAAACCATTGTTTATCTTCATTAGCAACATGAAATAACGTGTCCCCTTCTCCCTCTTCTTATTCAAATCAAATCTACTTACACGCGAACCAACATACTACCATTTGTGAAAATTCACTTATATCAGTTCGTTTACAATTTCACATAATTTCACAGAACGACATCAATTTAAAACAACTTTGCAAAACTAATATATATATATATATATATATATATTATATAGGATATATATATATATATATATATATATATATCTTATCAGAGACTGCTGTCTCCCGTCTTCAGTTATATACCTGAAAGGGAGACAGCAGTCTGAAATTAGCACTTCTCTTCTCTCTCCACTTCTCTTCTCTCTCTCTCTCTCCTCTCTCTCTGCTCTCTCTCTCTATATATATATATAGATATATATACTTATATATTATACGTATATATGTGTGTGCAACGATAATTATCATGAAAATTTTAATAACAGAATTAAACTATGCGATGCAAAAATGTCCCACAGCTTTACTAAACTAGATGTGCATGCTTCTCAAACTATGCCCATGCAAATTATAATGAAAAAGCAGACGCACGATCATTGCTAACTTAAACGAAATAAAAACTGAGGCTAGAGGGCTGCAATTTGTTATGTTTGATGATTGGAGGGTGGATAATCAAAATACTAAATTTTGCAGCCCTGTAGGTTCAGTAGTTTTTAAGAATTTTCAACAGTTTCATAATCTACAAGGGTTTTATGTCGCTGTTATTTAACTGATAAAATTAATCATATTCTATTTTATAGGAACCAACCTATCAGGCCCTCAGGCTAACCCTGTAAGTGTAAAGAATTCTAACTCTGCTGTTCCGTCAACCAATCGCTTCTTTCTAACTGATACCAGTCTACCATTTCAGGAACCTCACGAGGCCGCTCTCCGCAACACAAGAACACCTTTGACAGCGTTGCTACGCAACACACTGCCATGTGACCCCCCAAAAAAATAAAAACCCACGGGAAATACCGAGAAAAAACGTATTTTACATATTATTCTGCTCTATACGTATACGGCTCCCCTATCCTGCCGTACCACTAACATACCATAATCCTCAGACTCAACAACCCCCAACCTCCCCTCCACCCTCTGCAATAGGTACAGCACTCTGCAGTTCTACTATTTGACGTCCGTTTTCAAATACCTTCGCCCTGAACGAATACCCATGTGCATCGCTGTAACTGAAGCGTCAACCCCCGTTTTCTTTTAATCTCGTTCCGACTGGATTAGACACTCGACCTCTCATCTGCTCAGTTTAATTCAGTACGTTCGCTCTCGAACACACTCGTACTAACTGAAACATTTAAGAACATTTTCCAGCCCAGAGCTTAACGTAGGCTTTCGCGTACGTACGTTTCGGTTAAGCTCTACATTTTGGGAACACCTCAGGAACCATTTAGAACTGCCAGGTAGCACGTACGAATCTTGGCTGGTTTTCCCGTCAAAGATTTCTCCTGGGATAGATAATCTATTTATTTATTTATTTATTTATTTGTTGTTTTGTTTTGCACAAGACTTTGGACGGAGAGAGAGAGAGAGAGAGAGAGAGAGAGAGAGAGAGAGAGAGAGAGTATTCTGTGCTTATCACGTTTCCTGCTGTGTACAGAAATTCAGCGGTAGGATATATATATATATATATATATATATATATATATATTATATATATATATATGTGTGTGTGTGTGTGTGTGTATATATATATAGTGTGTGTGTGTGTGTGTGTGTGAATATGATAGAGAGAGAGAGAGAGAGAGAGAGAGAGAGTATGATCTCTCAGAGAACTAATGAAAACACGCACTGAACGTTTGTCATGAGCACAATGCACGTACAAGTAAAAATATTATTCGTCCTTCGTTAGCGTCCCCTTTACATAAACTGTTGCGTAGCTTTCAATGCAAAGGGCGAACAATAGTAAGCTTCAGATGACCTCACTTCATACAATATACGACCTTCTGCCCTTTCTAGCCTCGTATGCTTAATTGGCACCAAATTCAAGGGCGTGAAATTTAATGTGGATTACCTCTACGCAATTATTTCAATGAATTGTTCCGTATCTAATACAGATAATCACTGTAGTTATCACAGTGAAAATGACGGGTAAGGAAAAACAGAAGTGGGACCTAATACTTACACAGAATTGATTCGGAAGTTCAGTTGTGATATATGAAGTAAAGTTCATTTGTTTAGAGGCGCTCGTGTGTCATCAACATACATATACTCTGTTATTTTCCATCTGTCCATCCACCTGTGGTGTTTTCACATGGTAACACTGCGTCACGGGCTTTTTAAATAGTTACGCAATGTGTAAGCTTTAGGAAAATAAAGGATATCTGGGTTTACATTTGCAACTGAAAAGTGTTTTAATAATTCACTCTATGGCGAATTACAACGCTAATATTCGAAATAGGATATTATTTAAAGCCCGGACGCAGTGTTTTACCATGCATACACCACAGGCGGATGGACAGATGAAAAAAAAACAGTATTTTTAATAATTTCCTATAAGATTATATATATATATATAGATATATATATATATATATATATATATATATATATATAGATATTTTATTTATATATATATTATATATATATATATATTATGTATTATTCGAGCTACAAATGTCCTTAAATATCCAATTCGCTCTACCTCGGAACTGATATAATTTCATATATGTCATCCGAAGGGGAATTTGTAGCTCGAATAATTTATACGAATGACGGTGATGTGATCATTATTCATATAGTATGTATATCCGCGTGTGTATTTTGTGTTTGTGTGGGTGTATGTATGTGGCCATTAAGAATAAAAACATCCTATTCCCTTCTGAATAATAAGGACCTGATTTCAAACTCGTGAAACCTGAATCCATGAAAGAAACAAGTGAATTATGACAAACGCAAACGTTCCTCGACAACCTTCAAGGCTCCCAAGGCGGGGAGCAGAAACGTAACTGTTGTCTTCACTAAAAAAAATAAACAAAGATATTCATTTGATTTCCTCTTTGGATTTAATGTTCTCTGAGAGGAGAATCTCCTTTAGGTGATAGTTAACAGGATGTTTAACAGTCCTTCTTTGCTGATGAAGTATACTGATGAAGTATACTGCTGATGAAGTATACTGGATATATTCAGGAAGGTATACAGATAATCACTGTAGTTATCACGTGAAAATGACGGGTAAGGAAAAACAGAAGTGGGACCTAATACTTACACAGAATTGATTCGGAAGTTCAGTTGTGATATATGAAGCAAAGTTCATTTGTTTAGAGGCGCTCGTGTATCATCAACATACATATACTCTGTTTATTTTCTATCTGTCCATCCACCTGTGGTGTTTTCACATGGTAACACTGCGTCACGGGCTTTTTAAATAGTTACGCAATGTGTAAGCTTTAGGAAAATAAAGGATATCTGGGTTTACATTTGCAACTGAAAAGTGTTTTAATAATTTACTGTAAACTGTATGCGAATTACACCGTTAATATTCGAAATAGGATATTATTTAAAAGCCCGGGACGCAGTGTTACCTGCGCATACACCAAACAGGCGGATGGACAGATGAAAAAAAACAGTATTTTTTTAATAATTTCCCGATAGGATATATATATATATATATTATTATATATATGTATATATATTATATATATATATATATATATATTATCTATATATATATATATACTATATATATATATTATGTATTATTTGAGCTACAAATGTCCTTAAATATCTAATTCGCTCTACCTCGGAACTGATATAATTTCATACATGTCAACCGAAGGGAAATTTGTAGCTCGAATAATTTATACGAATCACGGTGATGTGATAATTATTCATATAGTATGTATATCCGCGTGTGTATTTTGTGTTTGTGTGGGTGTATGTACGTGGCCATTAAGAATAAAACATCCTATTCCCTTCTGAATAAAAGGACTGATTTCAAACTCGTGGAAAGCCTGAATCCATAAAAGAAACTAAGTGAATTTATTGACAAACGGCCAAACGTTTCCTCGGGAACAACCTTCAAGGCTCCCGAGGCGGGGAGCAGAAACGTAACTGTTGTTTTCACTAAAAAAAAAAAAAACAAGAAATACATTTGAATTCCTCGTTGGATTTAATGTTCTCTGAGAGGAGAATCTTCTTTAGGTGATAGTTAACAGGATGTTAACAGTCCTTCTTTGCTGATGAAGTATACTGGATATATTCAGAAGGTATACTAGCATTTAATAATGGTGAAATGTATCAAATGTTTTCATATATACTATATATATATATATATATATATATATATATATATATATATATATATGTTATACACATTCTCTCCATTTTATACGGTATCAGCGCAGAGAATGGCGTTGGTCCAGTGAAAGGACAAGAATACTGTCAAGTACTTCTTACAACTTCTCGTAAATGCGGAAAGTGTAGTTGCTTTTATGTTGAAGAGATGAGGCCCATTCGCTATTTAAAGAGCATTTCCTTCCACAAGGGGTCCACAACTCTACTTGGTGCTCCTTTAACTTGATATATTATATCAGTAGTACCCTATTCCACTGGCACATCCTAAAACAGTAATATTCAAGTTCTACTGCTAACTACTCCCACCACGAAGGCAGCCTCCAACAAGCAAACTGACCTATCATATAAAGTTGCCATTGGCCTCAAGAGAGAGAGAGAGGTATTGTTTCTTCCAAGGGATTCACATTCTTCCACTAGACAATCTAAACCCTAAAATATGAATACGGTGCATTAGAATCCCAAGCCACTGCCCAGAGCAGCAGTGTTCAGATGTTCAGATAGTAGATGCACATCAACCGTGCATCTGATGTCTAGGCCATTCCCTTACGACGCTCATGATTGGCTGTTGTGTCGTAAGT
>NC_087200.1:175912103-175922103 GCF_015104395.2 Macrobrachium nipponense | reverse complement strand
TCAATTCTCACACCACCAGTCACAAGCTTTCTCTTGCGCTTCAATGTCGAGAAGCAACTGTTCGTTCGTGTTCCACTATTTTATCTGTTTCTTTTACCTTTACTCGGATTCACATTCATTTCTATTCAACTCCTTATTTGTCAATATGTTAAATTATAATATTTTCCTTTGCTCATAACTGATCTCTTCTTTCTGTATTTTCTACGCTACTTTCTGCTCGTTCTTTCTAATGAACACCATATTCTTTGGCATCTTGAATTTCACGTCAGCCACCCCTGGGGGCTTGTTCCATATCAAGTGTTCATCTCCTGATAATAATAATAATAATAATAATAATAATAATAATAATAATAATAATAATAATAATAATAATCTACTCAAAACATATTTCTCACTCTTAAAGACCTCAAAACTCTAACCTTACCTTCTTCTAGTTACACCGTTAGTCCACAATTTTTTTTCTGCTCTGGAATATCTTTAGCTCTCTCTTAATATTCATCTTCTTATCTCACTCCTTCTTTTTTTTTTTTTTTTTTTTTTTTTCTTTTTTGGTTGCTTTTGCTGTACCGCCAACAATGATCCATTTCCAGTGGTACCTTCACTACTTTCACTGCGACTGGGGTATCCAGGTGGTCAATGACCTCGGGTGGCCCATTAGGGGTCAACCGTTTCTCATCAGGTCGACCGTTTCTTTACTCTTTAAATTGGTTCATTTATTCATCGACAGAAATTTATTAATTCATTTAATTATTTATTTATCTATTTCATTTCCTTTGTGGTTTTTCCCATGTACGCATATTATACTGTGGGAGATTGCCTTTTGTTTGTTCTACGTAACAATGTTAAATGTATTTAATAACGTTATTAATACTATAATAATATAAACAATGCGACGTCCTTATCACAGCATCAACTCTAATAATATAATTAATGATAGTAAAGCCCACTAGCATTCTTTGGAGGTTTCGCTTGAGCCCTCAGGAGGCAGCGAAAAACTGCCATTCTTTCCGATCGTGCAATTTTCCCGTTGCCTCACCGCCACTGTATTTGGCTACGTTGTCTTCTGTTGACTATAATGACGATACAGATTCAAGACCCTGCGCAGTTGCTCCCTCCAAGCGAAGCGGCTTTTCTCAATAGCGACTCTGATCATGTTGAACTGGAGTTGGGTTCTTATCACATTCTATTCAAAGGTACCTAATCTGTCACTTCATTTGGGGGCGGGGTCAGAACCCAATCTGTTTTCTTCTATATGCATTCCTACTTTTTCTCACATGGCTGACTGGATTAGGTAGGAGCATGCAGGAGCATTAAGTTGCAGACTTACCTTCAATATTTTTGTCAAAAACTAAAAATAAAAAGAAACAGATGAAATATTACATAATACTTCGTTCTACGTGGGATTGAATTCATTTCATTCCACTGACCATCCCTTAAGAAGATAAAAAAAAAACACACCATCGGTATCTTTCACACTCGATACAGTAAAACATATTCCTTTGCATTCCATATTGGAATCATTGTTTCAGGGTTACACGTTATGAAGTAAGTCCTTCCCCAGTTGTGGTTCTGCCTCATTAAATCGCGACTGAGCCCAATTACACACTTTATAAGAAAAGCAAAAAATGTAATAATGTTTCCCATTCCAGGTTGAAGGCATTAACAGCGATTTGGCTACAAAACCCCAAGAAAGACACTTCCTAATTGAGGGTTAGCTTTGATTCAACTGGGGTTAAAAATAAATGGGTTTTTTTTAAGACAGTAAAGATAATATTCTTCTCCTTTTCAGGCCCAATTCACTCGCAGCCTTCAGATAATGGGAATGTCAGCACTTTCCTCAAAAGGGATTACTTTTTTCGAAACAGGAAAGACTTGAAACCTTCCCTTTTCTGATTAGACGCTTTTGTTTAATCTGGTTGAAAATGCAGTAATATAGGTCCGCCTTTCCCCCTTGGAGAGAGAGAGAGAAAGAGAGAAAAAAATACCAAGGTTGGAGAGTTATTGCGTACCATTAGGTCACGATAAAGCCAGGGAGGACTGAGGTCAAGAAAAGTAGGAGATTACTGACACTCGCTCCAATTGTTTCCACTCACTTAAATACCTCTAGTTTAAGGGTTCCTCTCTACTCCCTCTTTTCAACTCCCCTGATCCGTCCCCTATCCTTGCATAAACAGTCTCATTAACTCCCGACCCACTGATTACGCCAAAATGAATTAAATTATTGTTGCCAACAAGTCAATACGAACATGTAATTAACCAATTACCTTCACGACGTAAACACAAGAGGGATGGCGGTTCATGACCGAATGTAAAACGCCGGTTAATTACTTGGTCTAATTTTGGACGCAATCAGGTACACCTGTAGGAAGGTGGTTCGCCAGAGACTTTCTTTGTATCTCGCTTGCTGACCCGAGAGCCAAGTCTAAGGTAGCAAAATACTGAAGGTTCCACAGCAGGTGGTTTCTTATGTGTCAGATTCTGTGGAAAAAAGTTTGAACCCATCCTTCTAAATCCCTCAATAAAAATATAAACAAGGATCACAGTATTACCGCATTTTTCATTGGTCACATATACCCTATACCTTTGCCTATCTTAGGGGCTTTAGAAATAATGATGCAAAAGCAATAAGTTGGTTTGGGAAAATCTAAAAATATAAACACTATATCAACAAAAACATATGTAATATAGAGGATTCACATCAGCCGTGCATCTAATGTCTAGGCAAGTCCCTTACGACGCTCCTGATTGGCTGTTGATAAGCCAATCACAGGGCTGGAAACTCTCAGTCTTTCTCTAGAGTTCACATAGGCAGGATATATGTTCCATCTCTCCTGAGGGATACGTCTTTTAGGAGAGGTGGAGCATACATCCTGCATATGTGAACTCTCGAGAGAGACTGAGAGTTTCCAGCCCTGTGATTGGCTTATCAACAGCCAATCAGGAACGTCGTAAGGGACCGGCCTAGACATCAAATGCACGGTTGATGTGAATCCACTATACATAATCTATTTCGACTTTCATCGCTCACGGTTAAGACGAAAATGACGCTAAAATTTTTTATTCATCTCTTCAAACCATGCACAGCATCCACCGTTACCAAGGCAACTATTATCCGTCAGCAACTTTGACCATTTTGTTAAATGTATCATCCCGGTTCCGAACACTAGGGACCGACCTTTCTACGTATCTGTCATGACGTGGTGTCTTTTTCGTCCAGCTCGGGACCGGCCACTCTTGACACTGGCCCCATTATAAGTATGCAGCGTGAAGGAACCATAAATTCAACACGGCAGGTATCCCTAGGATTGGCATGTGCCGTCTTGGTTCGTCGAAAGTTTGACAGTATGGACTTACATATAGTGATATATATATATATATATATATATATTATATATATATATATAATATATATATATATATTATATATATATATATATATATATATATATATCTATAATATATAATTATACTATATATATATAACATATATATATATATATATATATATATATATATATATATATATATATATATATGTAGGGTGTCCACACAGTCCCAGTACCATTACAAGCAATAAATACTTGTAATGAACACCTTGTATATATATATATATATATATATATATATAATATATATATATATATATATATATATATATATGCAGTGTCCATACAGTCCCAGTACCATTACAAATTACAAAGCAATAAATACTTATAATGAACACCTTGTACATATATATATATATATATATATATATATATATATATATATATATATATATATATATATATATATTATATATATAATCATTCTGATTTTCTTCGCAACTCCTCTCTCTTACCCTCATTATAATCATAATACATTGAGTGATACGTTATACAAAACTTTTAAATCTCTCTCTCTCTCTCTCTCTCTCTCTCTCTCTCTCTCTCTCTCTCTCTCTTTCCCAGCAGTTCGATTAGCACTGTCACAGTCTGATTCTCAGCACAAAAGTAAGAGGAAACGTTAGAAGTTAAAGATGCACACCGTGACACAATGGTTCTGATGTTTCAAAAGTCCTTTCGTCATGTCTCGTCAACAACCTTTTCACCTGTTGCCAGATTCCCTTTGTTTCTTTTGATTTTTAAATGTTTTGTAAACAAGAATAATAATAATAATAATAATAATATAATAATAATAATAATAATAATAATAATAATAATAATAATAAAATAGAAATAAGGACATGGGATTTGCCAGTGGAAATCGTACCCATAATCATAGGAACACTAGGCACGATCCCAAGATCCCTGATAAGGAATCTGGAAATACTAGACGCTGAGGTAGCTCCAGGACTTGTGCAGAAGAGTGTGCTCCTAGAAACTGTGCACATAGTAAGAAAAGTGATGGACTCCTAAGGAGGCAGGATGCAACCCGGAACCCCACACTATAAATACACCCAGTCGAATTAGAGGACTGTGATAAAATAATATAATAATAATAATAATAATAATAATAATAATAATAATAATAAAATAATAATAATAATAATAATATAATAATAATAATATATTATTATTATTATTATTATTATTATTATTATTATTATTATTATTATTATTATTACTACTCTTCGTAGTAGCCATGATTCCCATGACAAAAGTACTACAGAAGATGGATGCCGGGTACCAACTCAAGAAAAGAGGCAACAGAATCAACCATCTGATGTTCATGGACGACATCAAGCTGTATGGTAAGAGCATCAAGGAAATAGATACCCTAATCCAGACTGTAAGGATTGTATCTGGGGACATCAGGATGGAGTTTGGAATAGAAAAATGCGCCTTAGTCAACATACAAAAGGCAAAGTAACGAGAACTGAAGGGATAAAGCTACCAGATGGAGCAACATCAAACACATAAATGAGACAGGATACAAATACCTGGGAATAATGGAAGGAGGAGATATAAAACACCAAGAGATGAAGGACACGATCAGGAAAGAATATATGCAGAGACTCAAGGCGATACTCAAGTCAAACTCAACGCCGGAAATATGATAAAAGCCTAAACACATGGGCAGTGCCAGTAATCAGATACAGCGCAGGAATAGTGGAATGGACGAAGGCAGAACTCCGCAGCATAGATCAGAAAACCAGGAAACATATGACAATACACAAAGCACTACACCCAAGAGCAAATACGGACAGACTATACATAACACGAAAGGAAGGAGGGAGAGGACTACTAAGTATAGAGGACTGCGTCAACATCGAAAACAGAGCACTGGGGCAATATCTGAAAACCAGTGAAGACGAGTGGCTAAAGAGTGCATGGGAAGAAGGACTAATAAAAGCAGACGAAGACCCAGAAATATACAGAGACAGGAGAAAGACAGAAAGAACAGAGGACTGGCACAACAAACCAATGCACGGACAATACATGAGACAGACTAAAGAACAGCGATGACAATTGGCAATGGCTACAGAGGGGAGAGCTAAAGAAGGAAACTGAAGGAATGATAACAGCGGCACAAGATCAGGCCCTAAGAACCAGATATGTTCAAAGTACGATAGACGGAAATAACATCTCTCCCATATGTAGGAAGTGCAATACGAAAAAGTGAAACCATAAACCACATAGCAAGTGAATGCCCGGCACTTGCACAGAACCAGTCACAAAAAGAGGCATGATTCAGTAGCAAAAGCCCTCCACTGGAGCTGTGCAAGAAACATCAGCTACCTTGCAGTAATAAGTGGTACGAGCACCAACCTGAAGGAGTGATAGAAAACGATCAGGCAAAGATCCTCTGGGACTATGGTATCAGGACGGATAGGGTGATACGTGCAAACAGACCAGACGTGACGTTGATTGACAAGGTCAAGAAGAAAGTATCACTCATTGATGTCGCAATACCATGGGGACACCAGAGTTGAAGAGAAAGAGGAGGGGAAAATTGGATAAGTATCAAGATCTGAAAATAGAAATAAGAAGGATATGGGATATGCCAGTGGAAATCGTACCCATAATCATAGGAGCACTAGGCACGATCCCAAGATCCCTGAAAAGGAATCTAGAAAAACTAGAGGCTGAAGTAGCTCCAGGACTCATGCAGAAGAGTGTGATCCTAGAAACGGCACACAGTAAGAAGAGTGTGGACTCCTAAGAGGCAGGATCAACCCGGAACCCCACACTATATACCACCCAGTCGAATTGGAGGACTGTGATAGAGCAAAAAAAAAAAAAAAAAAAAAAAAAAATAATAATAATAATAATAATAATAGTAGTAGTAGCTCGGAAACGTAATAGTTGGCTTTCCTTAAAACCCGTAATTTTGTAAAAAGACAATAAATTCTTTATCATAACTGTGTAATAGTGACGATGATATCCATAAAAACTATTTACAGTCTATAACAAGCAAAATATATTCATCTTTTAATACAAATGCCTCCTAATAAGAGTGAAAGTAAGTAGAGTGATGCCCTAAACGTGTGGCATTCTCTGGCATAGACTACACAACAGGGAAGAGAAGGTAAACCAGAGAAAATTCATCTGTAGCAGAGATGTCTCCTTAGGAAGTTAATAGTGACAACTGTGATGCCTTTAAAGACAGGCGATGTCTGCCACAGACCACAACTGAGCAGAAAAGGTCAAAACAAAGGTAATAGAGAGCCCCTCCCCAAGAAGATACAAAGTCACATCACTGATGCCTTAAAAATGAGTCAATTTCTGCTACAAAGAACAACAGGGCAGAAAATTTACTAACAATAGAAAAGTTAAGTATATCTTAGTTTAACCAGACCACTGAGCTGATTAATAGCTCTCGTAGGGCTGGCCCGAAGGATTAGATATTTTTACGTGGCTAAGAACCAATTGGTTACCTAGCAATGGGACCTACAGATTATTGTGGGATCCGAACCACATATCGAGAAATGAATTTCTATTACCAGAAATAAATTCCTCTGGTTCCGCGTTGGCCGAGCCGAGAATCGAGCTTCGGACTAACAAGAGAAAGGAAAAGTATTCGTCTGTGAAATATATTCCTCCCCAGGAAGTTAAAATCACGAAAATGATACCTTACAAGTGAAGCAACTCTGCTTTAACCACAAAAGGTAAAAGTAAGTACTAACAAAAGAAAGGGAAATCACTTATCTGTAACACAGATGGCTTCCCAGGAAGTCTCTGCTACAGACCAACAGTGGGAAGAAACATTTCTAATAACAGAGAGAAAAATGATTCACCTGTACCGAAAATTTATCATCTAGAAGGTAAATGTGATAACATTGATCCTAGAAAAGCGAGGCAGCGTCTGCTACATACGCCAACCGAGATGGAAAAGTATAAATAAAAGAGAGGAAAGTGAGATGCCACACCGAGAATGCAAAAGAGATTCTTACCCATCTACTTAATAATATCTTAAAAGGGTAGGAAACAATATCTTTGTTCAAGAGGAAGGTAACCCCCATTTTACTTTGTAGTCTCCTTCAATAAAATACTGTTCGGCTTTTACGTTATTCACGACTATATAATATAACTGGCAGACTCTCTCTCTCTCTCTCTCTCTCTCTCTCTCTCTCTCTCTCTCTCTCTCTCTCTCTCTCGCTTCTCAAATGCACCTTTAAAGATCTTCAATCGCCGTAGTGCTTTGTCGAGACTTTACATAATCTCTCCTTCCGACGCTGTAATAGGAATTCTGTCCCATCCCCTGTTTTCCCACGAGTCCTTTTCTAGGACCCTTGTCTCTTAGCTTGATCTACAATTTCACTCGTGGTGAGTTGGAACTCGCTCGGTTTCCCCTCCGTCCCCTTTTAGTTTTCTATAAAAGAAAACTATTGAGATGGCTTTTTCTGTCCGCCATCAGATCTTAAAAACTTCTGAGGCTAGAGGGCTGCAAATTGGTATAGTGATCATCCACCCTCCAATCATCAAACATACCAAATTACAGTCCAATAGTCTAAGTAGTTTTTTTATTTTATCTATGGTTAAATTTAGTCATGATCGTGCGTCTGGCAATGCTATCGGACACCAACGCCCCGTCGCTGGAAGTTTCATGGGCCGCGGCTCATACAGCATGAGACACTGTACAGAAAACTCGACTACGCCAAGAACGCATTTCTTACTTGCTTTATATTTTACTCACTGCCCAAACTATAGAAAGACACATACTGCCCGTCCCGAGAACTCTTCTACTAAAAAAAAAAATAAAAAAAAAAAAAAAAAAAAAATGAATACCAAAGCAGACTGAACAAAAAGACAGAGGTCCAGCTACTGGACAGGTAATCAAACATGAGCAGGTAATGTAAGAACAAATGACAATGGGGGTAAAAAAAAAAAAAAAAAAAAAAAGGCCGATAACCAGATGAACAAAGAATAACTGAAGCGCAAAATAGATCGATGAACTAGTCTCTCCCAGAAACGCAACATCATTGCCGGGCAAATATTATCTGAAGCCCTTTGTGGGGCGTGGAGCATCCCAGTGGAAAACATCAAGGTCAATGCACGACCAAAAAAGACGGCCCTCAGTACTACTGAGTGCGAGACCCAGTGCTTCACATAGATTGATAGCGTTGCCTGGCTATTACTGTTACTGGTACTACCTTTAATAATAATAATAATAATAATATAATAATAATAATAATAATAATAATAATAATAATAGTTATCAAATCAAGACCTGAAAATAGAAATAAGCAGGATATGGGATATGCCAGTGGAAATTGTACCCATTATCATAGGATCACAAGGCACGATCCCAAGATCCCTGAAAAGGAATCCGGAAAAACTAGAGGCTGAAGTAGCTCCAGGACTCATGCAGAAGAGTGTGCTCCTAGAAACGGCGCACATAGTAAGAAAAGTGAATGGAATCCTAAGGAGGCAGGATGGAACCCGGAACCCCACACTATAAATAGCACCCAGTCGAATTGAAGGACAGTGAGAGATCAAAATAATAATATCAATAATAATAATAATATGGTACGAATACCAACCTGAGGGAGTGATAGAAAATAATAATAATAAATAAAAATAATATGCTAATAATAATAATGGTGACGAAATCCACAATGGTGTAAGTCTAAATATATATTAAAAATAGATACAAAACGAGAACTTTCGAGAACCGGCTGCTCGATTCTCATTCTCAATCTGACTAAAAAACAAAACACTAACAAAACACATCGAAGTAAAAGGTTTCGAACAAAACAATCGAACAAAGGTTTAAAAAGTGTTCTTGACTGAGAACGGAGCTATTAAATGGACAACGGAATTGGCTATCTTCAAATTACGACCGGTTTTCTTCTGTCAATAACACTTTTCAATTTTTGTTCTCTCTCTCCATTCTTTTTACTTTGATCGTCAGGTTTGTGTTTTCAGTCAGATTCAGAATGAGAATCGATCAGCCGGGTCTCGAAACTTCTCGTTTTGTATCTGGCTTTAATATCTATTTACACTTACACCATTGTGGTACAATTTTCTTTTATATTTATCTATTATTATTTTCTATCATTTCCTCAGGTTGGTGTTCGTACCTCATTATTACCATTAAAGGTAGTGGCAGCAACAGTAAATCTAGTGACTCATGTGATTATGAAATTTATATAATAATAATAATAATAATAATAATAATAATAATAATAATAATAATAATAATAATAATAATAATAATAATAATAAAGTGAAATACCCTGACACTTTCATATACCCATGTACGAAACC
Source organism: Macrobrachium nipponense (assembly GCF_015104395.2). NCBI lineage: Eukaryota > Metazoa > Arthropoda > Malacostraca > Decapoda > Palaemonidae > Macrobrachium > Macrobrachium nipponense. The sequence continues at coordinate 175,912,411 of NC_087200.1, read as the reverse complement.
GAAGCCTTTATCGTGTTTAAAGCCGACCAAAATACCCAAGAAATAATCAACGGAAAACAGATTTACAAATCACCGTAGCGGATCACACCTGGCCGCTTGTGGTTGGAACGGATACCATGACCTTTCAGCTACTGGCAAGCATTCCTTTGCAAACTGACGTAACGAAACGCAAGGTCCGAAAAGACGCTCATCCCATCTTTTTCAACTCAGATGATAATAATCAAAAGAAAAATATATACATTTTTTTTTTGTTTTTTTTTATTAAGTTAATAATATTACAAAAATATCACGGGAAATATCAAGACGAT
>NC_087200.1:175902103-175907103 GCF_015104395.2 Macrobrachium nipponense | reverse complement strand
ATGGGAATATTTAGTAAGAGACCAGTGTGTGTGTGTGTGTGTGTGTATAGTTGTATGAATGTACGTAAGTGTGAGAGCGTGTGCATTGTATACAGTTTACATATAATCACTCACTCCTCCGTTGGCTTCTAACATCGAAAGTTTAATTCATAGCTGGCGTTTTTATGTGGTAAGATATCAGTGAAGCTCAGCTATCATGTTATTCGTGGCTAATTGTGTTACTGAAAGCTGGGGGGGGGGGGGGGGGGGGTATTACTGAATGCAGATCTTTTCTTCGTTTGGGGTGGTCACTTTCGTCTGTCTCTTGTTTTCATAACCGATCCTCTTTCTCTCGGACGATAGATGGCGTCTTTGTTTCATTATCTGCAGGTTCTATTTCGGTGACACTTCTCAAAAGATAAACAAAAATTCCTTCTTCTTTTCGGGCCACCTCTTCCCCCATTTGCTTTGTAGATATCAAACTCTTTGGATTGCATGGTTATGTCAGCGTTTCTTTCCCATTCAGTTGCAAAGAGTTGCAAAGCCTTGAACTCTGGTTCCTCCTTCCCTTGTCATACTTTTTTGAAGCTTTCACACTCTAAGGTTGAGTTCCAGCCTTTATGCTTTCTTCGTCCGTTTGTTTTGACCTTGCCTAGGCGACACAAATGAGTCTGGTTATTTCTTTGATAGTACCTGTGTACAAGATAATAATCTGTGCCATAGTCTTGCTTTTAAATGGAAAATAAGAATAAAATCTGTACATATAAACACACAAACATATATAAAAGTGTGTGTGTGTGCGCGCGTGTTTTTGTGAACATACTTGCGTGGATATTAACGTTTGTGTGTACTGTAATCCCATATACGTATGTATTGATAGAAAGAAATATATGATCATATGTCATAGATTCCTAAAATGAATTACATAAAGCACAAGAAATAAATAAACGATTTTTAGATGTAAATGCCTTCCCATTTTTTCAGTAGAAACAATATATATACAGACAGTTCGAGCACACTGAATATCATACCAAAGAAGCCAAAAAAACAAACAAACAAACAAACACGACTATAGATATAGACTCTTCAACAAATGGTAACTACTGAGTCAAGATACTCGCCATTCTCATCTCGGTTCCCAGAGAGGAAATACCACCCCAGTTCCTCGAGTCTGGGATTTTCAAGAACCAAATGCTGCAGTATCAAGAGGACGAACACAAACTGTCCACAGTGGTCAGCCTCCGGAGGCAGCAATCAGGACTGAGAGGCAAAGATCAGTCACCCATTTTCTAGGCATATTACTACAATCCCCCTGGGAAAACTCACTTGGTTATGTCCAGATTTTTCTGGTTATCACCATAAAACCTTTCCCATGAGAACTGACAAGCTGCCTTACCCTTCTCTTTATGTAAGGGAAAACAGCCATTAAAAAAACAATAGAGTAACTCCCAGTGCATTGTTGGAAATGGCCTGCTTTTGCCAATTCAGTTCATTCAGTAAATGGTAAAAGTGTACGTGCAGGAACTCAGTAAAGTCCGTTCTCGACCAAACAGGTAAAAAAAATTTAAAAAAATAAAATTTAAAAAAAGGGAAAATAAAAAACATAAAATCTCTAAAATCCCTGAAGCTTATGAAAGGTTAGAATTGCTTTTCCTAAGGACAACAATAGGTGTGTAAATAAAGCCTTCTATTCTTATAGTAACATGACAAACAAATCCATTAAATTTCTGACACACAAGGAGCCCATTTAGCAACACGTTCTTATAAGGCACCGCAATAGGTACAAACAAAGGCAATCTGCTTTTGGATCAGTTCAATTCAGCGCGATCTCCATCAAAAGTCATTTCAAAATTCTGAAAAAGAAACTCATTCCAGATTTGCTCGAGACAAGGACGGACTGACCAAGACTGGCCGCCGCGGGAGGTCACCCACCGCCTGGCTAATTTTGGAGGGAGGGAGGGAGGGAGAGAAAGAGAGAAAGGCGAAATGAGAAATTGAAAATAGCCTATCGTTTTAGGCGTGATAAGCGGGATTTTTTTCAATGATTGGCATCATGATTCCCATTCATGAGAGAGAGAGAGAGGAGAGAGAGAGAGAGAGAAGAGAGAGAGTGTATAAAAGCCCTTTTATGACCAATTTTTTTCGAAGTATGATGAAGCATTTTTGATGCTCTCATTTAAAATTACACGAGGGAGAAGAAAAAAATAGTAATGTTATTAACGAAATGGATTACGTAAGAATGTCACTTGTAACTTCTGTAAATTTAGCAAGGTGACAAAGTCTAATGACCGAAAACTGGATACGCTGGAAGCTTTGTTCATAAAAAAAATTGCGAAAAAATTTGCAACTTTTATTTAGTAAATTAAAATAAATTACTTAAAGTTTTAATGGCTCCCAAGTTGATAACATTCTCTCTCTCTCTCTCTCTCTCTCTTCTCTCTCTCTCTCTCTCTCCGCAAATACTGTTTGGTAATAAAAAAAAAAGCAAACAATTCTACCAACTGAATACTTGACCATCTACCAACACACCATCTCAACAATCACAAGTAACAGAGAATGTCATAATAATCACATGTTATCGATTACAGGACAAGGAAAGGGACACATTCTGTCATAGTAATTAAAATGGCATCATTATTATTAGTATTATTATTCAGAGGACTAACCCTATTCATGTGGAACAAGCCCACTGGAGACATTGGAATGAAAATCAAGCTTCCAAAGAATATGGTGTTCATTAGCAAAATATTAATCAAAGGTAATGGGAAATTATTAAAGAAAGAACAATAAATTTAAATTTAACACAAATATAATAAATATAGTCAAACGAATTCTTACCGGAATCATTGCACCAACAGACTGGAAATAGCTAAGACTGAGCATATCAGATGATTGAACATAATATCTCCTTCTCTTAAATAACAGAGGAATATGTAAGAAAGAAAGAAAGAAAGAAAGAAACGCAAAATAGCGGCCGCGGACGCCATCATTCCAGCGAAAGCGGTCACTCACTCACTCACACTTAAAGTTTGCGGAGCGAAAGAAGAATGGACACACACATACGCAAGGTCGCCGGCCATCCCCCGAAGGCAAAAAGAAACTCGCCCCGTGGGAATATCATCGCCGGGGGCAAGGTTCGCCCTGGGGGAAGATATTGGAAACGGTAAACCATTCTCAAGTGCTAATGAATGTGAACTAAGGTCATTTATTCGTTGCGGAGATATTTGGTGTTGTTATGGATGCCTTCAAGGTCCGAAGATATAAATGTAATGGCTTTGAAGAGAACGTGTTTGGCATCACCTGCATAGACAAAATATGACCCGCACGAATTCATGTGCGTAATAGAATAGTATCAGTAAGAAGTCATTTTGTCTTACGTCAAAAATGAACAACCTAAACAGAATAAGTTTCTCTTGTTTTCAGTGGTTTATTATGTCAATATCATTATTATTTTTTTTTAAGAAATGACGATACATCACTCAAACATAAGAATAAAGGATTTAAAAATGAGTATATAACGTGCAAGTGAGCTCATTCCTGCAAAATCGAGATCCTCTCCATATCTCCGTTACATCACCGCCCGTGGCTGACAAGCGTATTAACTGAGGCTGGAAATCGCCGGTGTAATTTGGTATAAGGCCGACACTACCATTACGTTAGTAATGTGATTAACCTGGTGTGAGGAGTATTTGATGATGTCGGAGAAAAACTTTGATCATTCTGTTTTATAAGCAATCATATCTCTTTAGGGTTCTACATATTCTGTATCGAACATACGGTGGTAGGGGACTGATAATATTATATTATTTTTTTACACTATAATGAGCGTTATGTCTGGTCCTAGGGGCATGAAACTTGGCAGGGTTATAGTGGGGACCCCTAAGATGGTTTATAATGGGGTTTCATCCTACTTTCCGGCCCCCTATGTAGGGGGTGGGGGTAGGGGATTCCCTGAAACGGAGCTGTTTCTGGCCGTGAAACAGGGCTGGTTATGCCCGTAGACTTAGTTACTTTACGAATTTATCATACATAATTTCTGTATACATAATATGTTTGTTAGTAGATACATAGGGAGAGGGAAAAGAAAAAACGTTTTTTCATTTGTTCCGAGTTTTTTTTTTGTTTATTTTTTTTTTTAAATTTTTTTTTTTTAAAGGGGTTATAAAAGTTGCTGCAATTAATGCTGTTTTTAGTGTTTTTGTTTTTATCAATGAATATTTGAAAAGCTCCGGCGACCGATGACATTTCGGAATAATCTAAAAGAAAATAAACTTGTCTTCATTAAATTATATTATCATCCCATTTATTTTTTATAGCATAGCTTTTCATATACCCGATGGAAATACTAGAAATTAGAGCATTATATTAAACACCACATGAAAGAAGTTTGCAGAAACAATGTATATATGTGAAGGTGACATCTTTTCACGACTCCAAGGAATAATGCACAATTTTCAGTCCATTTGTTATTAGTTTCAATGTTTACATTAACCGTGCATTTGAAGTCTAGGCCAGGCCCTTACGGCACTCCTAATTGGCTGTTGATAAGCCAGTCACAGGGCCGGAAACTCTCAGTCTCTCGAGAGAGTTCACATGGGTAGGATCTATGTTCCACCTCTACTGACGGATACTTTTTAAAGACGTATCCCTCATGGGAGGTGGTACATAGATCCTACCCATGTGAACTCTCGAGAAAGACTGAGAGTTTCCAGCCCTGTGATTGGCTTATCAACAGCCAATCAGGAGCGATGTAAGGGACTGGCCTAGACATCAAATGCACAGTTGATGTGAATCTACTAGATAAACAGAAGTGTATTTTAGGAAATTGCTCAGAGCATTTCGCATAAAGCAATTTTGAAATCAATATAGAATGTACTGATCATATGTTTAGGAAGATGTTCACCTGAATATGTAGCATTTTTAACATGGATATACTAAAGAACCTGTATTCTAAACCATCCCGTCTCACTGAAGCCTAACACGAACAGTTTGAACTAAACTAAACTTTCCATACCTGGAAT
>NC_087200.1:175897103-175899603 GCF_015104395.2 Macrobrachium nipponense | reverse complement strand
TTATATATATAAATAATTTATACTCAAACCAACAGAATGAACGCCAGTGAAGACGACAAACAGATACACAGCATAAGGGACGAAGAGACAAGGGACAATTGCTGATATTGCGCGATGCAAGCTTTCCCACGGGAGGATGGAGCCCAACTAATGTGCATGATGGAATTAATTGCAAAGAGGATCACAATACTGACGAACTGTTACCTTGACACCAGCACTTAAACCCCGAGCGCAATGTCTTCGTTAGCTTCAATTTGCTCGTTTTGATGGCAAAAGACAGCTGAGAAACGAGATGATGAATACTGGTATGTTAATTAACAAGTAGAAGACGTGAACGATACTTCTGTACAGCCATTTTCGTAGAGTCTGAAAGCTAAAAATAAACCTGTTCTTCACGCAGCAGCAGAAATCAGTCATTATAACTTGAGGGACTCGTGGAGGTTCCACGATGATTAACACTTCCACAGAATTCCATGAATCGTGGTTCTGGATTCTACTTAGGAACGTCAGATGTTTTCATCTTCAGGCGTTTATTAAAAATTAAGCCGCGGTGACCACGACATGTCTGTAGTATACGATAACATTCTTGTATCTACAAACCCTCGTGACAGCTAAATGGAAAACGTCAACCCACCCTCACCCCGCAATTATGTAAAAGGAAGAAGATAAAGAAAAAAAAAAGATAAAGACGCGGATACGCTTTCAGAATGCTTCCATTGAAAACTGGCGTAACTGCCTCCGCTTCTCAGCCGCAAGTGGTAGTTGGATATAGCCAGCCTGCGCTGGGACGGGCTCTTTTGCTTTTCAGCACGCATAAGATTCACCTTCAAAACTTCAGCAAAGAAACACCAAATGACGTTCCACGGGTTACTATAGTATGTAATACTGAAAGCGTAAAATATAAATATAGTAAATACATTAAATATGGACAATAAATAAACGCTGAACTGCATATTTTAGCACTGTCCATAAAATAGAAAAAGAGGTCGAAGCGCACAAACCATTACTTTGGATAGTTATCTTATATTTCAGGAAGGTTTCTCATACTTAGTTATTTCTTCTTTCATATTCCATTAGAACAAATACGTCGCATTAGCTATGCAAATCCACACCCACTGTCTAATATATACATATATGTGTGCATCGTGTGAAATAGCAGGCGTTTCAACGTGATCAGAAGAATGCAATTCCTAATTTCAGTTTACAGTCAACCCACACATGATGCAAGATGCCTGAATGCCACAGGAGACTCACAGGGCTTCGAACCACCGCCATCTTGAATTCAAGATGGCGATGGTCGAACGCGAATCATCGGGCATTGGCTCGCAAAGAACCAGACGGGATTCTGCAACTTTGATCATGGATTTCGAGACTGCGAGACAGGAGGATGCAGCGAAAGGTGAACAACATTTCCTATGATGTTACAGATGTCTCCGCAAACATGTAGTAATTTGAACAAATGATACAATCTACCAGACCGATGGCAAGAAGATATACTTCTTGTGACCCTCTAGACATCGTGGAATTCAGAATCTTCAAAGGTCCTAATATGATGTCAGTTTTGATAATGAGAAAACACAATTCTTAACGGAGAAACAGAACAGATTGTTAACTTCTTATATAAAAGCAAATGTCCAAAAGGGGCCTGTAAATCCTTCAAACATACCTATGTTATTCAGATTATTACATCGCTGGAATTTGTCACGTATAATTTATAGAAGCCACTGCCCGTACAAGAGTCAGATGATAGAATCGGCCTTGATTAAACAGAAAGGTAATGAACATCTCAAAGGGTGCATGGGATTCAGATGTGATAAAGTTTTCTTTCAACCAACGCTTAAGAGGATTAAAGGAGGATTACCAGTGGGAGTGACCTAAATTGGCTTATCTTTGGATGGATCTCTTGGTATAAATACTACCTTTTTTGTAACTTTTCTCATTCGTCTACCTGAAGAGAGAGACAGCCAGTCTCTGAAATATAGTATTTTCTCTCTATATTTTGATGTGTATATGGGCTCCTTTTATTATATATATATATATATATATATATATATATATATATATATATATATATTATATATATATATATATATATAGATAGATATAGATATATAAAGAAGCTATTGTTGCCTCAGACATCAGATACTCGGAGCGGCTTTAAGTATGAATCAGTCAGCCACACGGGTCATGAAATCCACAAAAGATCAACAATATATATTTTTAAGCACTATTTTAAAGAGGACCACTCCTTATCCACTGGAATTAGCCGGAACCTTAGGGCGCTGGAAAACCCATAACTTCCTGTCATTGAGGAATTCCTTATATATAAATAGTTCTACTGTGTACTGACAGGATCATTATATTGTTCGGGAATGGGTGGAGGCACCATCCGAAATATCCGCACTTTCGCTCTCCCTTTGGGTTTATTAATATAGGCATTTTCTTCGCGCGCGCGTGCGCACACACACACACACATACACATAACCTATTTTTGTATTTA
>NC_087200.1:175834603-175887103 GCF_015104395.2 Macrobrachium nipponense | reverse complement strand
ATATGTATGTGTGCATGTGTGCGTGGATATTGCCCGCGCACGCGCATTCGTTAATGTGTTACAAACAGTCACTGCTATACGTGAAAACACGCATTCGGTTTACACGAAAACGTGTCCTGACCCTGACCTGGTTGGAATTTCGGACGCGCAACAGTGACTGAACCCCCTACAAATTTTGATAACGGTTCTCTGCCGACCTTTGCAAGTCGTCATGCGCTATGATCACAACAACCATTTCACCTACGTAGTTCTCCCTTCTTATGTCATGACAGCTTTTCTCTTTCCCCATTTCCTTATCAACCGTGACGTTGTCTGCGTAAGTTTTTTTCTGTTGGCGCTACACAAACTTTTAACTCCAAAAAGGTCAAGATACGTTTAGAATTGTCTGGCGTCATTGGATCCCTTCTCAGAAAAGTTTCTCCTATAATGGACTACTCTAGACTCTAGAGTAAAAAATGAAGTTCCACGTTGGACGAGTCGATTTCGCGCTCGGCTACCAATCCGGTGGCCCCGAAGTTCGATTCTCGGCTCAGCCAACGCGGAACCAGAGGAATTTATTTCGGGTGATAGAAATTCATTTCTCGATATAATGTGGTTCGGATCCCACAATAAGCAGTAGGCCCCGTTGCTAGGTATATCCAATTGGTTCCGAGTTACGTAAAAATATCTAATCCTTCGGGCCAGCCCTAGGAGAGCTGTTAATCAGCTCAGTGCTCTGGTAAAACTAAGATATACGTAACTTTTCTAGAGTAAAATATGCTAGATTCTTCCTCGAACTGTTCAATCTACGCTGAACTCCGGTTTAGGGCTTCTCGGCCTTATTTGGTATCCCGTACTACTTGCCTCCTTCCATCTCGGGCGAACTCTCAAGCTGCAGTGTATAAATAACACCATTTTTCTAAGTAGTTTCAGTTACGCGGGACTGCCAGACATGAGCAGTCCTGTGTGTGTGTGTGTGTGTGTGTGTGTGTGTGAGAGAGAGAGAGAGAGATGACGAGAGAAGAGAGACGAGAGAGAGAGAGAGAGAGAGACTTATGTCTACGAAGAATGCTAGAAATTAAAATTATAAATTCTAAAAAGTAAGATAGATGAGAGAGAGAGAGAGAGAGAGAGAGAGAGAGAGAGAGAGAGAGAGAGAGACTTAAGTCTCTACAAAGAATGCTTGTAAATTGAAATAAACTTATACGATAAAAAATACATATAATTCATATCATATAGTACACACGGCCACGTCGTTCTATAAAGAATACTTGTAAATTGAAATAAACTCTGAGAGAGAGAGAGAGAGAGAGAGAGAGCGTACATTGAGAAAGAAGCTAGAGAGAGAGTAGAGAAGAGAGGAGAGAGAGAGAGAGAGAGAGAGAGAGAGAGAGAGAGAGACTTATGTCTACGAAGAATGCTAGTAAATTAAAATAAATTCTAAAAGTAAGAGAGAGAGAGAGAGAGAGAGAGAGAGAGAGAGAGAGAGAGAGAGAGAGAGAGAGAGAGAATTCTAAGCTGTTAAATAGAAAACTCAATGGCCGAAGGCAGGATGTTAAAGCCGGAATGAGTAAAACCTGTTATCAAAATGGGATCAATGATCACGACTTTCCATCCATTCAACCTATCAAAGTTAACCATTTCCCGAAATTAGGCTCTGCGTACGAAACATGTCACACAGAAAGGCCGCCATGTCTCTCTATCAGTGAAACAGTAATTGTAAAGTGATAAGGAAAAACAAGAGACAAAAAGCTAAAACCGTTTCTCTCTGCGCAGATAAAGTTGTAAGTACAACGAGTTCCTTCATTAACATTAAACGAAAAATCTCAAATACAATTATGCAATTGATTTGCATTAATTGCAAGACGGAAATGAGTGAGTGAATAAATGAATAATTCATGTGAATACTAATCGCACTGAACCTAATATAACATGGCCTTTGCTGACGTTAATTTAAGGGAAAACAAACCTAGTATACTTTTTTATATAATCTTCTAGATTAAATACTGTATTTCCTTTTATCCTTCTTTCTTCTTCCTTTTCTTCACCCAGATTAGCAAGATACAGTTGCCCTTTTCGTCGACCTTCACGTGACAAAAACAAAGAAAACACAAACTATTACAGATAGGAAAATTAGTGCATAATATAAAACAGCTGTGTTTCTTGTTTTGAAATACGAACTGTGTAAAGAGATATTTCATTAGTGAGTGAGAGAGAGAGAGAGAGAGAGAGAGAGAGAGAGAGAGTTAGGGTGTTAGGGTAAGGTGTTGTTGAGGAAATTAGGTCATATGAAGTCAATTCTCACTTGATGCCAATGAATTCAAGTGTCGTAAAAAAAAAAAATGTAAAAAATTGGACTTGGAGGCGATCCAAACAGGGTGTAAGAATAGATGAAGCTGCTTTAGGCAGCTGTACAACCTTTGCCGAAGAAGATGCGTGTGAGTGTGGGGTGTATGTTAGAGAGAGAGAGAGAGAGAGAGAGATTGTTTAGTGGTAGACACCATGCTAAATTACGCATAATACTAATAACTAAAAACCGCTAAATATTCCTCTCATAATAAAATGACGTAATTCAAAAGAAAATGACAAAGAGACGACGTGAATGTAACTCTGTATACTGGTATATTTAGCTAATAAGTCGAGAACACATTGACGAACAATGAATTCACACATCGAAGGGCTAACACGGAGGAAATAAAAAGAAAAACAATCCATAAAGATTTCCTTTAAAAGATTATGCAATTACGCAATGGCAACTGCTTCTAAAGACATTGATCATTGATACGTCTGCAGTGACCTTGAACTATTCATTTTTTTTTCATTTCCTTGTTTATATCTTTGTTTTACATTTTTTCCCCCATTTTTTCTTCGTCTGTCCCGACAAATAAGGACGGAGGATTTCCCAACATGGGAGGCTCTTCCCTTCCGTAGGCTAATCTCCCACCCTCTTCAAACGTATCATGTAGGTAATGAATGGCTTGTACTGGCATTCAATGATGGCACTTTATAGTTATCATTATCCTGCAATCAAACTGCTCTTGCCGAAGTCTGCATTGCTTCAATTACTTCTGAAATGTGTCGTGTCATGGCTTTACCAGGAATATCACAGCATACGTGCTTTGTAAGAATTACAAACACACATGTATATACATATATGTATACATGAATAATATATAAAAATACCTACATACATAACATAACTGGTTGTTTATGTGAACAAGTAAATATTCTTACAAATATGCATGCACATACATACACATTATAAATATATACATACGTTTGTATGTATGAATATATATATATATATATATATATATTATATATATATATATTTAATGTGTATGTACGTGCATGCATATTTATAAGAATATGTACTTGTCCACATAAACAACCAGTTGTTGTATGTATGTGTGTATTTATATATGTAATATATATGTGTGTAATTCTTACAGTGCACACGCACATATATATATATATATATATATATATATATATATATATATATATACATATATATATGTGTGTGTGTGTATGTGTGCGTGTGTGTGTGTATGTACACAAGAAGTAGACGAAGGGAGAGAAAAGAATAATCCATAAATAAAATCCCCATAAAAGAAATGTGAACAACTGAGGCAGGTTTGTCAATTTACAATCAGATTTACAGAAAATGAAAGTGAAATTTACCATATACTGAAAAAATGGCTGCATTCCTTATATATTGTGAGGGTATTATGTACCTGTACCCTAACATTAACACACCTCAGCTTTCTTTGGCAAGACATTTTAAGGACAATTTTCACAAGTAAGACGAAACATCAAAACTCAGTAGGAAGCCTTAAACAACACAATCCAAAACCCTTCGACATTGACGACACAGTGCAACCTGCAGATGTCGTTCTGAAATCCGCGAGTCACCAAGCATTCAAAGACGTTGCAAAGCATTCCAACGCCAGATGAACGATTCATTATCGCCAAGGAGCGATGAAATGCTGTGAAGAGAGAGACACGCATCAGGGTACATTCAAACGTACCTCTAACAAATTCTTGTATCTCTCAAGTCTTTATATACACAAGAACATTAAATAATTAAGCAAAAAAGCGCTATTTTAGACAGTTGGACTGTCAGTGCACCTTACGTGTTGGACTGTAGGCGTTGCAGCGGTCCTTCGGCCAATAGATGCAACCCTCGTCATCCCTTTTGCTACACCATCGTTCTATTTCTCTTTCTTCCATCTGACTTTCCACCCTCTTTTTAAATTTGTTTCAAAAATAATTTCCGAGTAAAATGACCTCATAGGTCCCAGACTTACGCCTGTGGCCTAAATTTTGCATTCAATTTAATTCAATTTGGCACAGAGAACAGAACAGAAAAACAACAGCTAAAGTTTACTGTACCTCCTTGCATATAATCTTTTTCATCTTACTTTCCACCTTCTCCTAATAAATGATTCATAGCGCAAATGCTTCGAGGTTTTCCTCCTGTTACACCTTTCAAACCTTTTACTGTCAATTTCCATTTCAGCGCTGAATGACATCATAGGTCCCAGCGCTTGGCCTTTGGCCTAGATTTTATATTCAACTCAATCGAAACAGAGGCGCATCTAGAACTCTTTCATTGCGTGGCACTTAGAATTATCATATAGATGTGGTTTTTTGTTGTTGTACAGTTGCGGTTGTTGTTGTTGAAATACTCATTAACAAAGCAAAGTTTTGCTACTAATAATGTTTTATTGAAAAAAAGCAATGTTCTATTATTCATATCCATGGGGGACGGGGCACAAGACCAGGTGAACCCCCCCCCCCCATCTTAAATCCTCCACTGGCTCGAAATAAAACTGATAAATACAAACCTTGATGAAGGAAAACCAGTGGAAATTTACCGGGTGTAATAGTGGATAAACAATCACGGCTTACCTGTAAAGAGAGAGCAAAATAAATTAATCTCACACAAGTGGAAGGCATGTTTGTGGAGCATATAATATGATTTACACGAAGGCAAATGATAAAATATTCAAAATAATAAAAAAAAAATTTAATGTATAAACAATACTCACACAAATAGACAAACAATATACATACACACACACACACACACACACACACACACACACATATATATATATATATATTATATATATATATATATATATATATATATATATATATATATAATTCGTATACAGTACATACTATTTATATATATGCCGGTCAACACGTTACCTATCCTAAACTATCCTTTCACTAACAAATACATATACAAAAACAGTTTCTTATACACACCCCATCACGCAAATAAAGAGAAACACACTTCAAAGAGAGCGTTGATTTGGTAACATACACCAAACCACATTCTACTCGATTAATCCTCTCTAAACCCCAACAAGAATTGCATTTGTAGTTCACCATATCTAAAAGTAACGTCACAATGACCCCTTATTCTACTAGCATCGTAACCCCTTTACTTTATTGGCTAAATGTAGACCATTTATCTCTGCCACTAGAGCTTTATCCATGTCAATTTAAAGGACATATTTAGGATATAATTCTATTACTCTCGGCCACTGTAAGAGGGTTACAATTACCATTCCTCTTGACGAAAAAAAAAAAAAATTATTTAGACTGCATCATGAGCTATGGCCTGTATTCTAGCTTTACGAAAAAAAAAAAAAAAAAAAAAAAAAAAGGGGGACCGTCCCCGGCAGTAATTACTTATCCTACTTAAAAGAAGGGAGGCCGAATCGCATTTTACCACCTCGTCATCTCACAGACGGTAAATCTGTGGTTGGCTTCAGCGTTTGTTGGGTCCATACGTAAAGAAAAGCGCAATGAATGACTAGTAGATTAGACATCAGGCCATTTAAGTCCAGAACTCCGCAGATAGACACAGACTTGGAGGCACCTCCCGCTGGAAAAACAGTGCTCTCGGTATAATCAATTATTCTCTGTCTGTAAAAACTGAGCCGGTTGATGAGGGTCCTTAGAATTAGCGTCTACAAAAGCGCAATTATTTTATCTGAAACGACAAATAATTTAATCTATGATTTAATGAAGGAACGGTGTTTGCTACACGCACATTCGTACACACACGCACATTTATTTATATATATATATATATATATATATATATATATATATATATATGTGTGTGTGTGTGTGTGTTTGTGTGTATACATACACACATACAATATATATGTATATATTTATATATACATATACCGTATAGGCTAAATATACTCACCTATATAGTATTATACGTGTGTGATATAATAAATAGGGAAAAACAAGCGACAACAAACCAACAAACAAATGAAGTAAAGACAGCAACCGACGTCTATTCAAAAAGCTACTGGAAAGAGACATAGACACTTCATTTCAATTCCCAATGAAATACCGGGTAAAGAGCACAGCAGCTGAGAGATAGTTCCCCTTTCCTATAACAAGCCCAGAGGGTCAACCGCATATTATACACCTATTAAACTCCCACCGAAGTTGCTAGCCATTCAGAAGAATTTGTTTAGGCTGCAGGCTCCACTGGCAAATGGCTGGCTTCCTGCAACTGAGACGGCGAAGGATTTCGGGGAAGAGAGAGAGAGAGAGAGAGAGAGAGAGAGAGAGAGAGTCTCTAGACGATTGTAGATGCTTGATTTAAATGCGCACAGCCGGACCTGTCTTACATGGAGTTAAATATAAATGCTGAAAAGTAATGATTGTTTTTTTTTCTCCGAAAACACTCCAATCGTCAGGAGAAAAAAAAGGGGGGGGGGGGGAGGGGGCGGTTTGCTGATGGAAAACAAATTCATATTATAAGTATGCATTTAGGAAACGAACCACTAGATCCAGTATTGAGGTGAATGGCGAGCAGTAGTGTGTAGGGGTGGGCGGGGGCGGGTGCGACATACAGCTTATTATCGTCTTCTATCTTTGTGGCCGTAATAATTTTTTTCTTTCCTGAAAGCCAATTTGCTTGTGGAAGCGGCTCAATGTTACAAAAAAATTATTATTATGAATGTATGTGTATATACATACATGTGATATATATATATATATATATATATATATATATATATAGTATATATATAAATATAGCTCCTTTTATTACATGGAATTCTGTTGTAACAGAACATTTTTAACCAGTATATATACATATATATATATATATATATATATATATATATATATATATAATATATACACACACACACACACACACACACACATATATATATATATATATATCTATATATATATATATATATTTAATCATAAAAAAAGTAGAAACGAAATGGATTGAAATATGGTTTAATTTTAAAGTCGCATGACCCGCAAAGCCTACGACAAAGAAGAGAAAATAATCCAGATGGAGTTTAACTCAGAAAGGTATGTTTGCAAACTATAATTAAACTGAAAAAGAAAAACGGACATTGAAGGACGCTCACAATGACCCCCACGTGAAACGGAACGTAAAAACCACATTCTTCAGCTGGAAAGGAAGTATAGCGTCACAAACTGAACTGAATGTAACTTAAATAATCTGAAAAATTTCGTTTGCGGATCTGCTAATTGCTGATCAAGGCCTATTTGACTTTCGTTTTATCGGAATGACGTCATTCCCCAAACGACAAGGTGACCTTGCCTCAGTATGACCCACCTGAACAGGTCAAGGGACCAAATGGCACTTTTAGATAAAGGTGGTATGCGGGAGCAAGGTTTGTAAACAGAATTTGTCCAAGAGAAGTAACTGCGTCATGTGACACGTAATTGTGGATATTTCAACTGAACCCTGTTTATAAATAACGTCTGGTGATTGGGTATGAAGGTGTTTTGCGCCCCTGTCCCCAGGTGCACCATTTATATATATATATATATATATATATATATATATATATATATATATATATTATATATATGTATCTATATAAATTGACAGTAAAAGGTTTGAAGGTGTAACAGGAGGAAAACCTCAAAGCAGTTGCACTATGAAACAACTGTTAGGGAGCGGGTGGACACCAAGATGGAAGAAAGAAGATATGAACGGAGGTACAGTAAAAGGAATAAAAGAATAAAGTAGTTGCAGCTAGGGGCCGAAGGGACGCTGAAACAAAAAACCTTAAATAAGGCTACATTGCACCGAATGAGGTGCACTGACGGCACTAACCCCCTACGAGACAGGTGCACTGTTGGCTGGTGTGAACTCAGAAATCACTGATCGTTCTCGAACTCAACGACTGGGACAATATGGACTTGTTCCCTATACTTCAGCAGTCCTCTGCTGAAATAAGCAGTTGTTAGTTGACCGTTGTGAGTCGTAGCTAGGGAGAGAGAGAGAGAGAGAGAGAGAGGAGAGAGAGAGACGAGAGAGAGAGAGGAGAGAGAGAGAGAGCAGCAGCAGCAGAAGATACTAGGGTGAAAATTACATTAATATGTATTATTTCACTATAAGACACACACAAATAAATGATATATATACCATATATTATAGTATAATATATATATTATATATATATTATAATATATATAATATTATATAATATATATATAAAATATACATAAAAGACAAATTCTGAGGAAAATGGTACAAAATGGTGCGTTAAAGCCATGGAAGGCAGGCTACTGTTTAACAAAAAGGATGGAGGCTGCGTGCGCTAACTGTAAGCAACTTCTGTTTTTCAACTCTGCTTAACTGGGCCACTCTGACCAAGTTATCACCGTGTTTGGTCAAACAAAGTTCAGAGCTGATTAACACAAAGATAATCCCGGCGAACAGACATGGCGTTCGAAGGCTGCTTAACAACGCAATATCATCCCAAGGTTGTTGTCAAGTGACTAAGACACAATAAACTTACAGAAATAAAACCAGGTCCCTGTGAGAAACCCACAACACCCGCATGACCACCCCCATCTGATAATCAACAAAGATCGGTAATGACTGGAATGCACTGCCCGGTGGACGATTCTTTCCCTCACCTTCCAACCTATGGATTCTGTCACTTTCATCTTCCAAAAATGGCAAATCCTTCTTTTGATGAAATTGGTCTGTCTTCTGTGTACTATAAGTTCCTTTTATCCAGTCAAAATTTTCCATTTTAATCGTTTTCCGAAAAGAAGATGTCACGTCAAAACCAGCTTATTCTAAAACCCGAAGCATAAACTAATTCACATTAAAATCATTACAGTCCTGGAAATTTAATGTTGGGTAAGTCAAGACTTAAAAAACATCCTATTACAATGAGTCAAAGCTGAATTTACACGGTCTCTAAAGCAACATCTCTTTGCAGCTTATCCTTTGCTCTCTTTGCAACACGAACTGAGACGTGCAAGAATTGCTCATTGAATCTGTTTATCTTCTCCTTTTTATGTAAGTCTGGTCCCGCAATAGTTATGGCAAAAAACGCCGACTCAAATTACGAGATGAATCAATCTGTCAGAATAATTTGCGTTGTTGAAGATGAAGCAGAATGACATAAAATAATAAATAGGACTTTCCGTTTATTTTACTCACAGTAAGTGTACCGTATATACAAAAAAGAAAAAACTGAAGTAATATAAGCCATTTATGTGTATATTCTAGGTTGGTATTCATCTGTGAAATTTCTTCCAGATATTCAATAAAAAAAAAAATAGATCACGAAAACATAAGATAAAAACATGAAGCATTTCATAGAAATATTGAGTATCACAGAGGACAGTGAGAGGAAACGCATGAAATTTTAAGCAATCTTAAAATTGTGGAAAACTCATTAGAGAGAGAGAAAGAGATACTTACGACCACACAATCCTTTTAAAAGGAATCCTGACATGGCCAGAATGCGAGCGAACCGACTGGCCTTGAAGAATGCGACCTTCCATATTCAAATGCCATTCTTGATAATGAAGGAAGTGAAAAGGAAATGAAGAGAGATTGTTAGTCTCCTTATTTCTCCATCAGCGCACTCTATCGTTTCCTCTTCCAGTTTCGTTTGCTTTACGATATGATCTCTTCCGGACCTCATCTGGAACTCTTTTTGATATGATTTATATAGATTTTTGGCATTATGCCAAGCACTGGGGCAACTAAGGCCATTCAGCACTGAAATAAAACTGACAGTAAAAGGTTTGAAAGGTGTTACAGGAGGAAAACCTCAAAGCAGTTGCACTATGAAACAATTGTTAGGAGAAGGCAGACAGTAAGATGGAAGAAAGAGATTAAGAACGGAGGTACAGTAAAAGGAATGAAAGTAGTTGCAACTGGGGGCCGAAGGGACGCTGTAAAAAAACCTCAAGTAATGCCTACATTGCACCGAATGAGGTGCACTGACGGCACTACTCCCATACGGGGATCTGGAAATCTTCATCAGGCTAGTTCAATGTAATAGGAATGTTTAGTAAATGCCAGGAATGTAGCTATGGATAAGCTCCGTAATTAAATGATCTGAGGATTTCAGAGGTCCACGACATCGCATTGCGAATGCTGAAAAGGGCTGGACTTCAACGAAGCCTGAGTCTAAAAAATAGATATTTATTTCATTTAAAAAATAAACTTTTCCTAACAGTACATTCTTTCCCTAATATCTCTGAAAGCACATAATACGTTTATACAAATCTGATATGAATGCATATTCAATACAAGTCTGGTATAAATGCATATTCGATGCAAGTCTGATATAAATCCATATTCAATACAAGTCTGATATAAATGCATATTCAATACAAGTCTGATATAAATGCATATTCACTTCAAGTCTGATATTAATGCATATTTAATTCAAGTCTGATATAAATGCATATTCAATACAAGTCTGATATTAATGCATATTCAATACAAGTCTGATATAAATGCATATTCAATACAAGTCTGATATAAATGCATATTCACTTCAAGTCTGATATTAATGCATATTTAATACAAGTCTGATATAAATGCATATTCAATACAAGTCTGATATAAATGCATATTCAATACAAGTCTGATATTAATGCATATTCAATACAAGTCTGATATAAATGCATATTCAATACAAGTCGGATATAAATGCATATTCACTTCAAGTCTGATATAAATGCATATTCAATACAAGTCGGATATAAATGCATATTCATGTGAAACCCTTCAGAAAATGAGATTAAAACGTCTGTGGCCAAGACCTCGAAGTCCACAGGAGCCCTCGGCATTCCTTGCTAAATGAGGCGGGTCATTTCGCACCCAAGAATGCACATAAAGATATACATTAAAGGGGTGCGAATCGTTTCCTGTCTGGAAGAGAATTTCCCCTATCAGGTCGTGCTGTTTCATCGGCTGTTATGAGATTTATGTCTCCTTGCAAAAATAAATAAATAAATAAATAAATAAATAAATAAATAACTAAATTAACAAACAAATAAATAAATAAATAAATAAATAAATAAATCTGATATTAGAGGGAAAGCACTTTCTCTAATATTCGTAATTAGAATCGATATGCAACCCCCTCTAACATGTTAGCCAATTCGAACGTTTGATGAACGTAGCCATATTATGAATAATTATCACATCATCGTGATTCATGAGGGGACGAAATTATTATCAACTAAAAATTCCCCTTCGGTTTACATATATGAAAATATATCAATTCCGAGGTAGAGCGAATTAGATATTAAAGGACATTTGTAGCTCGAATGATTTATATGTATCACGGTGATGTGATAATTATTCACAATATGGCTACGTTCGTCAAAACGTTCGAATTGGCTAACATGGTAGAGGGGGTTGCATATCGATTCTAATTACGAAAAAACCGAGTTCGACGGTGATTTGTAAGGTCAGAGTAGGTATAAATTTATAGCTTCACTGTTAGGCGAATCGGTAACGTCAAAGTCATCCTGATTTTGTGCCTGTCCGCTGGACGGTGGTTCGATCCCATGAGGGGACGAAATTATTATCAACTAAAAATTTCCCTTCGGTTTACATATATGGAAATATATCAATTCCGAGGTAGAGCGAATTAGATATTAAAGGACATTTGTAGCTCGAATGATTTATATGAATCACGGTGATGTGATAATTATTCATATATATATATATAATATATATATATATATATATATATATATATATATATATAGAGAGAGAGAGAGGAGAGAGAGAGAGAGATGAGAAGAGAGAGAGATGAGAAGAGAGAGAGAGAGAGAGAGAGAGAGAGAGAGAGATAGTCAAGTCTAGTTTAGATAAGTCTTGATTTCCATCTTGAAATAGTTCTTAATTGTCTTACTAAACCTCCAGTATACTAAAAAAGTATCATACTTTCATTGAAACCTGCACATACATACGCACACACTCACAAGTAAAGTGCATGAATGTGTGTGTGTGTGTGTGTGTATATATATACTATATATATATATATATATACTATATTATATATATATATATATATATATATATATATATAACTGAATCACGAAAATATGGAACGTGATAAATATATAAATCTACAAAATTCACGAAGGATTTTGTCTATACATATACACCCATGTACCAATTACCCTTGAAATTCCAATTAAGAACCTACAGTATGCTACATCAAAGCACTGTATAGGTCAGGTCGTATATAAAACAGCCACAATCGTACCCCAGCTTTTCCCGGGGCGTTCCTTCACGTTCAAGAATTATCTTCAATTTCCTCTTTATTTCTTTTTTATCCCATTCTGCAGAAGTACTCTCGTTCCGTTGGCATACTTGTATGTTAGAAAAACATGAACAAGAAGAAAAATGGTATGACTCCTATACATTCCGCCAGTGCAAAAAGCCCTGCGAATGACAATGAAAGTAACAGGGCCAAGGGTGAACAGTCTGAGCGCGACATCTCACTCAGCCATATTTGAGGAAAGGCTGCAAAAGGAGAAGTACGCATCCAGATATTCTTAATAATGGTATTTTACAACGAAGTGCCGTCTCTTCTATTTCTTGTCAGATTAATTTCAAACGAAAAATGGAGAGATGTCGATATTTGGGACGGCAAATAATCAGGAACTAGAATGGAAACCAAAGAGGAAACAGGAACAACTCATCTGGTAGATTATTATTATTATTATTATTATTATTATTATTATTATCATTATATTATTATTATTAATTACAAGAGTTGGCCATATGAACTCTATTCTAACGGAACGAGCCCAGAGGGGCAAGTTGTCTTGAAATTCAACCTTCCAAACAATATGGTGTTCATTAGAAAGAAGTAACAGAAGGTAATGGGAAGTACATAAAGAAGAGATCACTTATAAATATATATATAATATATATATATATATATATATATATATATATATATATATATATATATATATATATTTACAAGTGATCTCTTATATATATATATATATATATATATATATATATATATATATATATATATATATATATATATATATATATAATGTCTGGTAAGCTTTCCAAAGGATTAGGAGTCCTGGTGTGGACTTAGGAACTTTTCAAAATAACCGAGACATTTGCTTTCCCAAGCCAACTCCAGTCCGTTCTCTCAGTAAAAGGAGGAATTCCAGTGGAATGCATTGAAAGAGAAATGAGGAGGTCAGCTTACCCTTACTGCTGCCCTTATGAATAAGAATGTGTATAAATAAGAATACATAATGTGCATTATATTTATGTGTGCTAATAAAAAAAAGTTTTAACCGGACGTCAGTCCAACTCAGTTAGCCTTCAAACGACCATTTTCTATTAAAATGTACTGCTGACAGATACGTTTCCAATTTCTTGTTTAATTGCTTTTTCTTTCCCAAACTGCAATCTCGAACTTATTTCTTTATGTTTTACTCTTCGCAGCTTGTCTATAGTAGATTCACATCAACCGTACATTTGATGTCTAGGCCAGTCCTTTACGACGCTCCTGATTGGCTGTTGATAAGCCAATCACAGGGCTAGAAACTCTCAGTCTCTCGAGAGAGTTACCTAGGCAGGAGGTATGTTCCACCTCTCCTGAGGGATACTTTTGAAACACGTATCCCACAGGAGAGGTGGAACATACGTCCTACACATGTGAACTCTCTAGGAGACAGAGTTTCCAGCCCTGTGACTGGCTTATCAACAGCCAATCAGGAGCGTCGTAAGGGACTGGCCTAGACATTAAATGCACGGTTGATGTGAATCTACTATAGTATACATTGACAGGCAAGTGCCCAAACCGCAACTCGGTTATAAAAAGTTTCTTTGCTAGATCACTGAGACAGTGAAACTTAAATAAAAATGAGCCTATAACTAGATTTTTACAAATCCATTCCAATTCAGATTTGTTCCGGAATATCGTAACGACGAAAATGAAGATTATGGTCACTGGCTGGCAACAATATTTGAAATACAGATGAAGCGACAGCAACTTAATTAGTTGTTGTATGGTAGTAGCAGCAGTTGAAACGTCACATATAAAATGACAAAATATACCATAAACACCAGAATACGTCTCCCAGAGCTCGACGGTGTACCTAACTGTTTGATGATTATTATAACTATTATTATAACTACGAGCTATTATCAACACGATCACGAACCCCATCACTATCCTTTTCATGACAAAGCGAATTCCGAAGCACCCAATTATGCAATGAAAACACGTCCTTTATGGACAACTGGCGTATCAATCGGGTGAAAAGATCCTAATGTATTTTTAATGTAATTTTTTTTTTTCATACGGAATCTATTGTTTCAGCCGTAAGGCTACGGCAGCTGGCTTTCACGTCCTGTTGTTGCTGCAGCCTCGCTGATGCTGATGTAGTTTTTAATACTTGGTCATTGTAGCAGTTTTGTTGTTGATGGAGTGGTGAGGAGACAATGCTTTATTTATAATCGGATCTAATCCACTAAGCAGAAGAAACTACGTGAACTTCACCTTGAGCCGGAATCACTCAATCACCCCCCCCCCCCCCCCCCCCCCCCCCCATGGGAACTGGATCCAGACCAGAATTGCATAATTGAAGCGCTAACGCGAAAAAAAGAAATAAAAAAAGAAAGAAAGCAGTGGCCTTCATAAGTGGGAAAAAGTGTAAACGAGTTTGCCCCAAATCTCTCCTCTTTAGCTTTACTTGATTCCTTTCTTGCTTTTTGTACGAATGACTTGATATCCAGGGATCATCTCAAGACTGTAGTATACTGCCCTTTTGAAGTTGCGAGATTATCTGCTGTATTTGGTTCACAATGTTTTCACCTATGAAGGGGATTTCTTGAAACTGGCTAAATATTAAGATGATGTGAGAATCCACCTCTTCATTTTCCGTAACTCAGCCGGGATACAGGTTCTATTCTATACTCTGTTTTTTTCCATCTGTCCATCCGCCAGTGGTGTTTTTTGTATGGTAACACTGCGTCCCGGGCTTTAGACAGTTACATTCAGCCTACATTCAACGATTATAATAATATCCTATTCGAATATTAACGGTGTAATTCGCATACAGTAAATTATTAAAACACTTTTCAGTTGCAAATGTACACCCAGATATCCTTTATTATTTACCTAAAACTTACACATTGCGTAAACTATCTAAAGCCCGGGACGCAGTGTTACCAAACAAAAACACCACAGGCGGATGGACAGATGAAAAAAAAAAACAGAGTATAGTCCACCTGACTAACTCTAAAGACTGAAGGGCTTTTGATGGTGTCGGAGATGATGGTCGCGGTAGTGAAAAGAAGGAAAAATGTATTTCAAGATGCATATAAAATGTATTTCAAATCTATATATCAATGAACTGAAATCAACTTTAACGGTAAAAACTTCCATTTTATTCTCGAATGTCATCAAAAGTAACTCATATCCTGTACGAGTTACAAGGACTAGGATGTCTCAAAGACATTAGTCCACCCGAGGAGATACCATGAGCTCACTTATATTTAGGAGCAGGTTTTACTATTCATTCAGTGTTCTGATGATTTTTGTCACGAAAGAGAGAGAGAGAGAGAGAGAGAGAGAGAGAGAGAGAGAGAGAGAGAGAGGATCCGGCAGACAGCCTGTTAGCTAATAACAGGTCTGTTTACAAACTGGTCGAATTACACGGGCATCCCTGCTAGCTCAGACAACCTTACAATTTGCCGCGTTGATTAATTGTCATTCAACCTTGCCAGGAACTACTCGTAGTCCCAATTTTGTACACATTGATGTTCATGATAGTTTAGTCTCTGATATTTAGAGCAGAGTTGAGGTCGGTTTATACCTCTCTCGGTGGTTCAATCGATCTCACTGTCATCACTGTATCAAACAATATAAAGTGGTTTTCGCGCTCGGCTACCAATCCGGTGGTCCGAAGTTCGATTCCCGGCTCGGCCAACGCGGAATCAGAGGAATTTATTTCTGGTGATGGAAATTCATTTCTCGATATAGTGTGGTTCGGATCCCACAATAAGCTGTAGGTCCCGTTGCCAGGTGACCAATTGGTTCCTAGCCACGTAAAAATATCTAATCCTTCGAGCCAGCCATAGGAGAGCTGTTAATCAGCTCAGTGGTCTGGTAAAACTAAGATATACTTTTTAACTTAACCTCTCGAAGGGAGGATGAATCATAATAAAAATATTATTGTTATAACTGTTAATATGCGCGATATTTTGATATACAGGCATAAACACCTGACACACAAGTGTGTGTATATATATATATATATATATATATATATATATATATATATATATATATATATATATATATATATAATGTGTGTGGTGCATGTATGTATGTGGCTGAGAGTGTGCACGCGTGTCTATATACTTACCGCACATACACAAATACTAACACACGCATATATATCTATCTATCTATCTATCTATATATAT
The DNA here is from genome assembly GCF_015104395.2 of Macrobrachium nipponense. Taxonomy (NCBI): domain Eukaryota; kingdom Metazoa; phylum Arthropoda; class Malacostraca; order Decapoda; family Palaemonidae; genus Macrobrachium; species Macrobrachium nipponense. The sequence goes on along the minus strand of NC_087200.1, from coordinate 175,870,338 downwards.
ATATATATATATATATATATATATATATATATATAACTAATATATATATATATATATATATATATGTATATATATTTATGTATACATAAGTGTATTTCTGGTTATTGTATTGAATGTTTCAATACCTTTTGCTTCTTTGACTTTCTTTCGTCGTATGCTAACTAAGTAAAGCAGTTATTGTTGTTTTGTTTTAATGCTAAACGCAACCCTTCAATTTTTTTTTTTAAATGCAGCTCGAATGAAGTCTCCATAGACGCATTAAACGAAAGGCCTATTTGCTTGACGGCAGATCTTCGGTCAAACCGAAAAGAGGAGAGAGCGACGTAAAAGACGAGAGACATGGATGGGAAGGCCATGAACTCAGGAGTTCACCAACCTGCAATTAAAGTACCCAGGCCTTACCGGAGGGTATGAGCTGACACTAGCACCGGTACCTTGAGTGAGTGACAGAAATGAATCCAGAGGCCTCACCGTCGACTACAGACTGAGTCATTAAGGTATCATAAAAATGAAAAGACTAAGCCTTCCATGGATCGAAAACATCAAATCAGTCCGCCGTTCCTCCCTCTTGTGTTTTGAGGTACTTTGATCTCTCTCTCTCTCTCTCTCTCTCTCTCTCTCCTCTCTATGGCAGGTGTGTAACTAATCAGTTGGATGCTCGAGCCATGAACTAAATATAGGGAACGCTAAGCAATGCGAATTCAAAGCCGGCAGTACACTGTGGTGGAGGCCGACCGGAGGGGCAAATGGATGCCACATTTTGTTCTAGGCTCGAAGGTAGACGGAAAAATAAGAACACAATATAGTTTAAAAAATACCACTGACAAAGTATACAAAATGAAATGACATGCGGGAGTCCTTATTAGAAAAATTATATATATTAAGAGTATATTGAAGATTTTTTTATCCATTATATTGTTCCATTCAAATAAAACCATTAGTAAAACAAGACAAAAAACAAAAATGTATGAATGCATATGGAGAAGTTTACCCGAAGAAGTAACGGTACACACACACACACAATATATATAAACTATATATATATAATATATATATATATATATATATATATAGTATATATATATATATATATATATATATATATATATAGCTTATTCAGCCATGATAAGAGAAACGTCTTGAAGACCAGAACGGTCATGACTCCGAATCAAACTCGTTCTCTCCTCGACCTCAGGTATGATCTGACGAACTCCCCCCCCCCCCCCCTCCCCCCCCCCCCCCCCCCCCCCCCCCCCCCCCCCCCCCCACCTCCCCCCCCCCCCCCCCCCCCCCCACCCCAAACCCACCACCCCCCAATTCTATTGTAACTAAGCACGCAATTCCATTGCATTTCATATCTCCATTTAATTTAAACCTACTACGTTTCAGTTTTCTGTAGAAGAAAACTATTAAGATGGCCAGTTTTATGTCCGTCGCCACTTTCTCTGCCTCCCCACCCCCCCTCAGATTTTAAAAACTACTGAGGTTAGAGGGCTGTAAATTACCATGTTGATTATCCACCCTCCAATCATCAAACATAGCAAATTGAAGCCCTCTATCCTCAGCAATTTTAGTTTGATTTAAGGTTGAAGTTGGCCATGATCGTGCGTCTGGCCCTGCTATAAGTGACAACAATACAGCCCACCACCAAGTCGTGGCTGAGAGTTTCATACAGCATTGTACGCTGTATAGAAAGCTCGAAGCGCGCCTTTTTTTACTTGTTTTTATTTTATCTACGTGATAAATAAAGTGAAAGAAAAATCATGTGTCAAATAAAGTGTAATAGTTCCTCATTTGGTGAAATAGCTTGCCAAGTCATTTTAGTCAGATCTCGTGCAGAACTTCCAAACTGTTCAGAGTCCTAACCTCCTCTGTATTTCAATTGTCTTAGGATTTTTCTCGGTCAAAAGGCGGATTTATGGAAAAGTTTTGCACAGTAATAATAACCGCTAAAGCGAGAAAGAAACTACATAATACGAACACGATTGAAGCCCTTTCACGAAATCGACTGAGGAGGATTAGAAAGCATTCGGAGTATTGGTGATCGAGGGGATTGACCTCTGGTACGAAGAAAAATCATTTCTGACAAAAAGAAGGAAATGGATGAAAAGCTTCTAGGAGATAAGCTAAGTCAAATGAAATGGAAGTGAGGCAGATAACCAAATAAGCTAGAGAGAAGACACCGACTCGGCGTCCCCTCGTTTCTGAAGGTTCATGAAGGTAAATTAGCGGTAGGATTTCATCGTAAAGAAAGCTTTTCTTTAAGATGAAAAACTGGCCATACCGGTTAGGGACAGGGCTGAAATTAGGGGTTCAAGAATTAGGCATCAAATTAAGAAGGAGTTTTGAAATACAAGCAAAATGTAACAAGATAATAAAGAGCAAAATTCATCGGGGGCAAAACGACACCCAGTATAAAAATAAAAATATATAGAAGCTAAAAAGTAAGTTCTATAAAGGACTGTATTGTAGAGAAGATGAAAAATTAAACGAAACTAACCTGAGGAGGGAGAGAGAGAGAGAGAGAGAGAGAGAGAGCGAAAAACCACTGTCTCTTTCTAATCGTGTCAATTAACTTCCTGAAGCATCTCATTGGTACAAGATTAGAGCTCACAACAATTACCCGTCACTGAGAAGCCCCGGACGAAATAATCCGACACATGAACGATATGACGTTTGAAAATGACGAAGAAGAGTCTTTTTCATTTATGAACACTAACTGGGAGAAAAGATTTTCCGATTTCCCAGAAGCAGATTCATAATCATGACCCTACCTAACAAATGTTGTTTTGAAATGCTGCCTAATAATTTGGTTTACAAAGAAATTGAGGCAAGCACAAAAATACCCGTTTTTACCTAATTTGGGGGTGCTGAATTCAAATTTGAAATCCGTTTTTACTCATCGCTTCTAGTTATCTATCCTGTTTTATCTGTTATAAGCTGCTGCAACTCTTGAAATGTGCACATATATCCTCTGTTTATACTAAAATGAGACTATTTAAAAGCCAGAAAACTAGAGGTGATAGAGCAAAACTATTTATAAATTTGAATTCAGCACACCCAAATTAGCAAAAAACACCTATCCCCATTCTTGCCTCAGACCAAAATTTTTTTTTTATAAACTTATTAATAAGTACCACATATGGAATGTGATTTTGATTCCATTTCCACTATCACTACGCCTTTTTATTTTTTTACCAAAAAGGATTTTCTATGGCAAAAAACCTGAGCAGCAATAAATGCAATATTAATTTTCAATGTGCTGAATCAATTATTAAGCCTTCAACTGGAAAACGTAAGTAGCTTTATTATTTTTTCATGAACAGCATAGCTGTGACCACCTACGTTGTCTTCATTAGGTCGCCTTTATCTTGAGCACACTGGCGCGCCCTTTCGTCCCAGCTTTCCGTCCACTCCTTAACCCTTAAGTCCTAAGCGAGCTTTCCTTCTTTCCCCCGAGTGTAAATTTCCTATCAGAGCAGCTAGTAATAAGAAAGCCTTCCCTTCATTTGCTACATACTACGGTGTGAGGATAATGTTTTTACGTTGCATGGAACCAGTGATTATTCAGCAACGGGACCAACGGCTTTACGTGACTTCTGAACCACGTCGAGAGTGAACTTCTATCCCCAGAAATACACATCTCTCACCCCTCAATGGAATGTCTGAGAACTGAACTCGTGGCCACCGAGATGGCAGCCCAAGACTAAACCGACCACACCGTTGAGGCGCTAAAGTATCTCGCTTTTCCCTCGGCAGCTAACCTAAGTAGAATGGAATGGAGTGGAAGATAAGATTTATGCCAAAGGAGGTGAAAAGTATGAAGGTCGAAAAACGCTATGAACGGATACAGTAAAGGAAATGAAAGGGGCTGTAGCTAGGGGCCGAAGGAACGCTGCAAAGAACCTTGAATAATGCCTACAGTGCACCGTGTGAGATGCACAGACAGCTCTAAACTCTTACCCCCCTTGGAGGTGGGGGGTTACCTACGTTGAAAATGGCAACTCTCAAAACCGAAATGTACTTGAATTCATGAATCCAGCCGCAAGATTCACCTCTGAGATCTGATGGTACACGTTCAGTCAATTGGGTTATTAGAACTATTACGATTATTATTTATTAATTAAGTGTGTTTTTAACTTACTGCTTAAAACACGTTGATTCTACATATGAAATAATGGTATTCATAGCCACCAAAATTATGTATATATATTATCATATACATACACATATATTGTATATATATGTATATGTTCTTGTATATATCATAAATAAAATAAATCATATATACATATATGTCTGTATATATATAATTATAAATATAACATACATACATTATATATATATATTATTTATGTGTATAAATTCCCTATACCTCCCCATTTACCAATTGCATCTATGAACACACCCAAAAAATCCCCACCTGCAGAGAGAGAGAGAGAGAGAGAGAGAGAGAGAGAGAGAGAGATGACTCAATGGTCGTTTCATTTTTCCCCCGGGATCTGAACAGTTGCTGACCAATGCCTATGAAACGCAGTCGTCGTCGAGTGAAGCCGTTAGGCCTCATTTACAATTACACACGAAGGGGAAATTCCCCGCCTCGTCTCCTAAGAAAAGCAATCGTTTAGGTCAAGAGAAACTGTGCTTCGCAATGACTCACAGACTCACAGGGTAACCTCGGGGCACAAGCACCTTGCACTTGGGCATGACTTGTCACAAGGGGAATGGCGTCTTCGCAATGGGGCTGCTTGTTGTGCTTGCATAAGACGAGGTGCGGTCTTTTTACTAGAGTTGTATGACAGTGACTAAATTGTACGACTGAAGTGTTGTTCACGGATATTTTTCGAGTTCTTGATATTTTTATTTTTATGATTCCCACTAATGACAAACGAATTAAATTTCACGGAAATTTACTTTAACAGCCGCTGAAAAGATATTTTTGCTCAAAAGACTTTTTTTTTTTTCACTTTGAAGAACAACTGAAAACTGAAGGTATTCGAGGTGTTGAGTGCAACTGGACATGGGAAACAGTCAGGATAAACAGAGTTGTTCCTCGAATAGATCTTAACAAAAGTTACCTTTTTATACCTGCAATAACAACACAATGATAAATAGACGAATCTCTCTCTCTCTCTCTCTCTCTCTCTCTCTCTCTCTCTCTCTCACACACACACACACACACAAACCCAGATACACATCCTGGATAAAAGGGTTCAACATTAGAGGTCGGGAAAACAGGTTACCGTAATTTAACCTGTTTTGTGTCGGGGAAATTTTTGGAAACTCCTCAATACGCCCGGCAACCTTCACATCACTCAGCTTTCTGTGAGAGAGAGAGAGAGAGAGAGAGAGAGAGAGAGAGAGAGAGAGAGAGAGCATTCACTCACCACCAACTAACTATTTTTGTAAAGAGAGACACAGTATATTTCTCCAGTCACCATTAGCAAAGACTGGACCATTTGAGAGAGAGAGAGAGAGAGAGAGAGAGAGAGAGCCAATTCATCCCTACTGTCTGCTGAAGTCTCTTGAATCTCAGTTTCATCGCTTTTATTTTCTATTCCCTCATACGTGATCATTATTTATCACATTTTTACTATAACCTGATCTCTCTCTCTCTCTCTCTCTCTCTCTCTCTCTCTCTCTCTCTCTGCAAGCTGATTTCCCTATATGGAACCTTTTGAGCTTATAGTCTGAAGATTTGAAGAAAGAAAAAAAAAGAGAAAAGAAAGAAAGAAAGAAAGAAAGAGATGAGAGACCTATTCATGTACCGAAGAAAAGAAGTCTCTTCAGCGCAAGAGACTTCAGCAACTCATGTGAGTCTAATGTAATCCCTCCCGGGGAAGGAATGGATTTGGCACCTGGATGAGCCTTAACCAGTTCGATCCCGCAACTCCCGGATCACTCCGGGAATGGCCTCAGGCCACTGAGGGAGGATTTTTGTCTCCAAAGAGAAACAGACACAAAGAATGCAATTGGACTTCTTTGTACTTGTCAAAATACAATGAGGTAGTTCATGATGAAATCCTTTTGAGATGCAGAGAAAATTAAGTATTAAATTTGGAAGCAAGTAATTGCTATGGCTGCTATAATTCTTGTAGCAGTAGGAGTGGCCATCACATGACTCACTCGATTTACTTATATTTGTAAGCAGACACGTGCATGTGCTAGGATGGGACCCACACGTTTTGGCACTGAAGAGGATTCCGGATTTCTTTTCGGCTGGTCCTTTTGGTATTTGGACAGAATTTCGAAAATTTAATAAAAATTATAACCATTATTTCATCAATGACCCCACTTTCCGATATCATCAAAACTGAAAGAAACAATTTCTACTAACATTTTCTTTGCATTTTTATCTAAAAACAAGACTTAATAACAAAAATTCACACCGAATACATTTCCGCTTTCCACGGTGATTGATACTAACCCAAATCTCAAAGCCAAAAGTAAAGACACCAATTTTCCCTATTTGGCCTCTCACTGAAAATGAACAAATGGACTAAAAATATGGTCTGCTCGATGAAAGATGACAAAAAAATGTGCCTTAATAATATTAACAGGACTTCCCAAATTCTTGTGGAACAAAAAAAAAAAATGTATAGATTTCTCTCATCCAGCGCTGATCTTCTGGTTTCGCAACCAATGGAACGCTATACTCAACCTTTTGTGGACAGAAGATGGCCCGAGGTCACGGTCATGACAGGTGTGCCACCCAGTATTAGCGGTCTTTTCATTACTGCGGTCGCCTCAGTTAATGTTCACGTGATTCTTAACAGATGATTACGTACGCAAACCGCCAAGGATACACAAAGTATTATCACAAAGAAAAATGAAAAAGGTCCACCATGACCACTCCGCTACGCAGGGCCTCGAAATAATAAAAATATATAATTTTTTTTTCTATTAAATATAATGGGATCAAATTCGAATCAAAATTATGGTATGCCCAAGGACTTGCCGAAGGGATTCCCACCAGACATCAGAGTCTTACAGTCGAATTTTATCTCTTTGTCAAGTTAACAACAGGACTGTGGCTCGGAAAATGGAATCCTTTTCTCTCTTGGCTCTCCTCTACATATTACAGGAAACCGGAAACGATAGTGTGTGTGTGTGTGTGTGTGTGTGTGTGTTTGTTAAATACCTAAGCTCATGCAATCATATATATATATATATATATATATATATATATATATATATATATATATATATATATATATATATATATATATATATATATATATATATAATATATATATATATATATATATATATATATATATATATATATATATATATATATATATATATATATATAGGCATTAAGCTACAAATGTCCATTTATATTTAATTCGCTCTACCTCGGAATTAATATATTTTCATATACTATGTTAACCGAAGGGGAATTTGTTTTAGTTTTTAAGAAATTCGTCGGCTCACGGGCGCGAACCACGGAACCAAGGAATTGAGGACATACAGTGCAGCGCTTTAAACCACAAGGCTAACATGAGAGGTGCTGTGATAAGACTCATATATATGTATGTATATATATTATATATATATATATATATATATATATATATATATATATATACATATATATATATATATATATATATATATATATATATATATATATATATGTTTGGCCCCTATACTTTAAATTGAAAAAAATAATACTTGTATCTCAGATAAAATATTGTTGTTCAGTAATAAAGAAACCCCAAACAAATAAAAATGCAGACAAATAAAGCCACGGCTCTCCATGCAAGCGACAGACCAGAAATACAAGTGATGAAACATTTGCGTTCGTCATTACGAATAACGAGATTCTAAATAAAAATCGTCGAAACTTTTGAAGGTTGTGGAGGCAAGGCCCAAAATAGATCTAACTCCGCCTATTTATGATGGGACTGGTGCACATGTAAGGTGGCTGCGACAACAACATGTACATCATCAAAAATAAAATATCAAAGAATACTGTCAGGTGTTGGAAGCATTTACTTCTCCTGCTGGTTAAACTAAGATCCGAACTTAGTAACATCCGCACTGAAAAATAGTAATTATGAGGTTCCCAAAAATAACGTCATAGCTAGTATTCCTTTCATGAGCAAAGCCTAATACTTATAAAATTAGTTATGTGAAATACATTACACAACTTTTGGAAGCTTTCTGGGTTTATTTCAAGGTAAAAGAATCAGTAGACATAAGGAAAGACTGAGAATAAATTTCACCTCACTCAGGAAAAAAAAATTGCTGATGGAATTTACAGAAATGTCCTTTGGAAATAGAGAAAGGAAAAATCCTCCGAACTGAGAAGTAGACTGAAAATTGACTGACACAGTAGAAAACACAGCTGTCACACAAAAATAGGTGTCAACGATGAGTATAAAAAAATAGAATAAAAATAAAAATCCCGGGGGGAGAGCTAATTTCTAATGCATACATAAGCCGAATACAAGGAATTGTCTGGTACCAAGGAATCATTTCCTAGTTAAGTGGTCAGTGAGAAAGAATTAGAAGTGAAAGTGAACTTTCGAACAGGAAAGGTGTGTGTGTGTGGGAGGGGAGGAGGTGTGAATGCTTGCGTGCGCGCGTGTGTGCGTGAAAGAGAGAAAGAGAGAGAATTATTCTACATTGATAGAAATAGAAATGAGGTCATTCTTTGTTGGTCTGGATAAGCTGGATAATACCGGTGACATAATTACTTGATAATTTATGTACCCAATAGAGTTAGAGATCTCTCTCTCTCTCTCTCTCTCTCTCTCTCTCTCTCTCTCTCTCTCTCTCTCTCTCTTTAGGTTTTTCTAGAGACAACCTAAGACTGCCTTTTTCACCTTCTCATCGCTAATTAGTGAAAATCATCATATAAAGACATTATCTGAAAACTCACATCACAACTAGACGAATATCGTTCCCTGTTTTGCTCGATGTAACCTAGACGAAGTACAGGACTTAATTGAGGTAGATGGAAAATTGTTAGACATAACAAAAAATTTATCTCGTGAATCTCCTTATATTTCCAGCTGTCTTCATCAAGCAACCGGACTTTTGACTACAGAAAAAAACAATGTGAAAAAAGAGGATCATTGCTTTAAAGTGTCCCCACGAATGTATCTACTATAGCAGATTCACATCAAGCGAGCATTTGACGTCTAGGCAGGTCCCTTACGATGCTCCTGATTTGCTGTTGATAAGCTAATCACGTAGCTGGACACTCTCAGTCTGTCTCGAGAGAGTTCACTCAGGTAGGATGTATGTTCCACCTCTCCTGAAAGACGTGTCCCTCAGGAAAGTTTCCAGCCCTGTCATTGGCTTATCAACAACCAATCAGGAGCGTCTTAAGGGACTGGCCTAGACGCCAAATGCACGGTTTATGTGAATCTACTATGGTACTCGCTACCCATTCCCTGCTAAGTGTTCGGTGCACGCTCCCTTCTCAAGTTCCTCATTCGACGAGTGGATTACGTGCTCGCCTACCGATTCGGTAGTCGCGAGTTCGACCCATGGCTCTGCCAACGTGGAATCAGAGGAATTTGTTTCTGGTGGTTAGAAATCCACAACTTGATATAAGGTGGGTTCGGATCCCACAGTAAGCTGTAGGTCCCGTGTCTAGGTTACCAACTGGTTCCTAGAGCCAGATCAAAATATCTAATCCTTCGGGCCAGCCCTAGGAGAGCTGTTAACCTGCTCAGTGGTCTGGTTAAACTAAGATATACTTCATTTTTTCCTTAAGATTGTTCTTATTAAATACAAAGCAATGGCTGTTGGTTATCATGAAGCATAGAGAGAGAGAGAGAGAGAGAGAGAGAGAGAGAGAGAGAGAGAGAGAGAGAGGGAGGGAGGGGAGTGGCGTCGGGGAAATGGGAAGAGGATGTAAACAGAATCGCTGGAACTGGAGAGGGATTAAATAGAAACTGCAGGGGCGAGCGTAAATAGAAAGCTCGGGCACTCAATACTGGTCAGATTTCTCTCGGGGATCATGATATTTCAATAAGACAAGGGGAAAATAGGGTATTCATACCTGAGTATTTATACATTTCATTACTGGATACAGGAGAATACACGGATGATAGATATATCCAAGACTTCATCTAGGAACGTAATTGACCTCGCAATTTACTTCTAAGTTTACTTTCAAGTAATACACATACACACAAACACACACACTCATATACATATACACATAAATTCAGCAATGAAAACACGACTGGTCAGACGAGTTGCCATCAATAAAAAAAAAACTGACCTAAAATGATTCCGAGTTTTAAAATAATCTAAGTGAGTCTAACGATTCTGTGCAGGAACGTTACTTTACAAAGGGAGTCAGTCATATTTACCTCCTCTTCGAGATAAAGATTTTATGTTTTTCTCAACTGCAAAGATGTCTTGCCCGCTGGAATACAAGGAAAAAATGCTCCTCATAGCTGGTCTTACAGCCACGGAGACCAATTTAGGGTATAGGATCTTTTCCTTACTTGAACAATGCTTGGTTTTCAATGCTCGCATGCTTACGTAGGTCACAAATGTACCAGGTCTAGAGTCGCATTTAAAATGCTAATGCAGGCAGAGATAAAAATATTTCTTCCTGCATGAATAAAACGCAACACAAGTGCTTGATGCATGCAAGTTAATGTCATGTTGTGTTTGGGATGCCACGTACCCATTCATAAATCCGGTTCTGCAGTGCAGATGGCTCGTTATATATATAATATATATATATATATATCATATATATATATATTATATATAGATATATATATATATATATATATAAAATATATATATATATATATATATATTATATATATATAATAATATATTATATATATATATGCACACATAAACACACACAGACACACCACACACACTACACACACACACACACACACATACATATATATATATATATATATATATATATATATATATATATATATATGATATAAAACACCAAAAAATTTGTGCGTTCATGCGGCATGTGGCGTAGTAGTCTTTCATTCCCTTACGTTACTATATACATACATGCATATTTTTTGTATGTGTGTCTGTGTGTATGTATGTATGTATGAATGCAAGTTTTACAAAGGAAAGTTATATCCCATGAAAACATATATCTATTTTTATGCACGTATTTATGTATTCAATTCGGGAAACGAACGCTATCCCCTGAAGAAGAAGCACTGTTGATAAAATTCATGAGCGACACAGCAAGGTCATGAAGGGATGCGGTAACTGATGCCCTCTAAAAATTTTCCTCCTTCTTTCAAAGGTGCCCAGGGTATGGGGGAGGGGGAGGGTTTGGGAGGGGGCTGGCTGGGTGTTGGTCACCACCTACGTTAGACCCGAGTCTTTCCCACTCCCTATTATTCCGTTTCTTCCTCTCCCCTTGGTTTCTGCTAAAAGGAAAAATAATAGGTGCCATGCAATATGAAAACTGAAGGACGAATTTAGGAGCAGGACAGTAGTTCACCATCCTAAACATTCGAGGTCATCTCGAAGCAACGCGAGAAACTATTTGGACAACCTGTATAGGAAGCAACAAAGGAATTCACTACCAAAAGGAAGAACAAAATTCAATAACAACAACGTAAGACACGCGATATCGTCAGATAACAATAGAGAGACAACACTAACAAAAATAGCTTCAAGCAATTTATACGGGACAGTATCTTTTAACCAACGTCACACAAAAATGTAAATGAAGCTAAAAAAAAAAAAAAAAAAAAAAAAAAAATAAAAAAAAAAAAAAAAAAGTCCTTGAGACAAAGGATGGTTGACAAGTTACCTTTCCTTGACCTCGGGATCAAATGATAATGAGAGGCAACTGACCAGTCACAAGTAAGTAAACAAAAGTCTTGCATTCCCTCCTGACCAATCACAGACGAACTGAACGAGTCTTCAATTTCCTTCTAGTCAGTCGGAGTCAGTGAACAATATATGCAAAAACTTCCTCCATTAACATAAACTACAGCAGGAGCATAAAGAATGGCACTGCATGCATGGAACACAATAGAGAAGCTAGTAGCTTTTCAGAGTGATAAGGACGCGACGAGCTAAGATTGGAAGAAGAGAGAAATAATGAGGCCAGTGGAGAAGTAAATAGGGTAGACTCACTTAAGTCTCTTCGTGAACAATAAAGGGTTTTACTTAACTACTATTAACGCAGGACGACTGATCGGGAATTTTGTGATGAAATCTTCACCATCACAAGTTGGTCTCCATGAAGTACAGTAAAATTATTCAGAAACATTCAGTTACCGACGATTATACAATGAATCATGAAGTGGGAGCACGGTATGGTAATGAATACTCTCAAAATTCTTTTTTATTACTGGGATTCAGAATCATCCTATCTGACTACACCATCTACATTGTTTGTTTGTATGGTGTTTTTACGTTGCATGGAACCAGCGGTTATTCAGCAACGGGACCAACGGCTTTACGTGACTTCCGAACCACGTCGAGAGTGAACTTCTGTCACCAGAAGTGCACATCTCTAACACCTCACTGGAATGACCGAGAATTGAACTCGCGACCACCGAGGTGAGACGCCAACACCATACCAACCAACACCATACTAACCAACTGAGGCGCTTTACATCTAGAGATCAGTTCTAGATGAGTCTTAAGACTATCAATTGGAACATATTGCATCTGGGAAGTGCGTAAAACAGCACAATTTTGCATTGGGGATTGCGAAAAACAGCAACATGAATTGCATCGTGCCCCTAATGAGGGCTAGAATAAATCAAAGTAACTAAATACTACCTTGAGTAACACTATATAGATAAAGTCGCACTGACAGCATTTACAACAGCCCTTTGCTATCCGTCATTTGAAGACGATGAGTGACAACACAAAACTGAGTGATAACAGTTGACAAAATTTGCCAGCAAGCAGTAGTTTTAACGTTGTGTAACCGGTGATTTTAGACAGAACATACGGCATCCGAGATTAGCTTTGACCTAGTAAAATGTTAAGGGACTACAAACCTCCCTGATTCTTGTAGTCTCCTCTCTTTCAAAGGGCTCTTTTTTTTATCACCGTTATCACATTAATTTATCTCATTATTTGAGCCTTCCTTCATGTCCGGGTTTAAGTGCATTTAGTTGCCAGTCACGCAATAAACACTCATTATTCAGCACACGAATGGTTCTGAACGAAGTTCAAAAGGACAATCAGGGAAGAAGGAAAAGAAATGCATGCACCCTAAGGGCGGGTCAAGCAAGGTGGAGAGACTGCTGACGTCAATGGTTTATTTACAAATGGACACACACAAATAGGTAATAAAAGGAATTGTGGGGGGAGAGATTTATGGGAAGTGAGTGAGAGATGACCTAGTGCAAAATTAACAATTCTCTAAAGTGTGGACCAGAACGTACTTTCCTTATGGCCCTGGTTCAGATTTAACATATGGAGAGAGAGAGAGAGAGAGAGAGAGAGAGAGAGAGAGAGAGAGATATGGGTAAACTTGGGTAGTACACAAGTTTTCCTATCAAAAAAGCAATGTTGTTAAAACGAAGGAGTTACTGACGTATTCAGCTGTCACTGAAGAATTAACGAGAAATTCCCTGCGCAAAATGCAAAACTTCACTGGTTCCAAATCCAAATTCTATACCTACGCAGAAGCATCACCAACACCAGGTAGATCCGCTAACACGCAATGCGCCATTCACCAACACCTTCCATGGACCTTGTGCGTCCTGGAACAGAAGCCCTTCCAGCCAATTTTGTCATCACTCAAGATTCGCGATGAGCGCTTCCGTATCTCTTGCTAAATACATAAGGCAGATTTGCACACTCATTTAGACATAGGTACAATATTAATGTGTCTATTAAGACACAACGTGATCAAGCACAGAAATCAATCAAAGACGTTCATGCATACATAAACGGCTACACCTGATAATTATCCAATTAACACGTTCCTAACGCTTCCATTGTAAATCATGTGATAAGAATCATTATCTTAATTGAAATGAACAATTAAAACCGAGGTCAAGGTCTAAATAATATGACGTAACATAATTGCTATAAATAAAATTTACATCTGTCGCTGCTTCAGCCTAAAAAGTAGTCCATTTAGAGAGTCTTAATGAAGCTTTTTCAAGATCTATTTTCATGTTACTTCAGTCATATGAGTTTTGTCAACTTCATATCAGTTTTAAGTGTTACCACCGCCGACGAGAGAGCGTTATTCCTATTGCCTCAGCAAACGAAGCTGGAGGAAGTTGTCTCTCTGATCGTATGTCAGCAAGACTGCGCCAAACCCTTTTGATTTCTACAAAAACTTTGGATTTTGGGAGAGAAAGAGCTGGAACAGGGGTTGATTGATTGATTCCGTCTATTTGAACTGGCGTCACAACATCTAGGTTGCTGACGCCGTAATATAGCTAAACAGAAAACTGAATGTAAATAAGTTTTTAAATAATTTCATACATAATATATATAAATATATATATATACATATGAATATATATGTGTGTATGTATATAATCATATTTGTTCGAATATATCAATACCTACACATACTTTATATGTGTATTCTAAATTTTAAAGAGATCAGCCCCCGACATAGAGACATTTAACTGCCCTGAATGACGGGGTAAGCCTGATGAACCAAGACTGAAGCTTTCTCAGAGAGTAACTGGCCACTATTGGGGAAGGCTGTCTTTCATTTATTTTACATAAAAACAAATGATTAAGTGTACAAAAAAATCTTACAACATTAACTGTAACACTACAAACGCATCATCAGTCACTCACACATCCAAGTCTCATTTTATCTCTCCGCTGAAATTTTTCACTTTTCTGAGCGCATACCAAGAACACCATAATGAATACTGAGCGCATGCCAAGAATACCGTAATCAATAGTTCGGTACAATGATGCTTTAAAAGACCAAGCACGAACTAAGCACATTTCTGTTCTCATCATTTCTGCGTTCAAGTTACTGAAATTTTCCTGACGTGCATTCCGAAGACTTCCTCCTTCAAGATCAGTTATTCCGAAAACGCTCACATTTTACCTTCACAGTTTCGGAAATCTAGTTGCCGCACATTTTACAGAGACAATCAAATGAAGGTGATTATAGATACAATTTCCACTGGCATATCCCATATATCCTTCTTATCTTCAATTTTTAAGTCTTTCTCATCTACTCTGGTATCCCATGGTACTGCGGCATAAAATAGACATACTTTCTTCCTCATTATTATTATTATTATTATTATTATTATTATTATTATTATTATTATTATTATTATTATTATTATTATTATTATTGATATCCATTCGAAGTGCGTAAGAAAACATTAAATGAAAATCAGTACACGTTTTGTTAACATCTTTTCTTTTGCATAATAATAAATAATAATCAATAATAATAATAATAATAATAATAATAAAATAATAATAATAATAATAATAATAATAGGGAAAAACTCTCTATCACGAGAGTATATATAATGTTCTAAAGGGTCCACAATGATACAAAGTGTAAAAAGTCCGTGTATAATTTTGAAGTCTTTAAAATTATACACGGACTTTTTACACTTTATATTATTGTGGAGCCTTTAGAACAATAATAATAATTATAATAATAATCAGGAAGAAATTATCACTAAATGATGTCGCAATACCATGGGACACCAGTGTAGATGAGGAAGAAAGATAAAAAACTGATAACTATCAAAACTTGAAATTGGAAACAAGAAGGATACAGGATATTCCAGCATAAATAGCAGCCATAATCATAAGAACACTAAGCACGACCCAAAGATCCTTGAAAAGGAACCTGGAAAAAACTAGATGCCGAAGTAGCTCCAGGACTCGTGCAAAAGAGAAACAGGGCACGTAATGAGAAAAATGATGGACTCCTAAGAAGGTAAGATGCAACCCGAAACCTCACACTATAAATACCACCCAGTCGAATAGGGCGACTGAACGTCACCAAGGCGTATTACAATTCAATGTAATTGTGAAATCAAACTACTCGTGTTTCTGCAAACGGAGTCTTGTTGTTTTGATCTTTGTGTAAGTAGAGGTCCCGTAGTTTGCTTGTTTGTATGGTGTTTTTACGTTGCATGGAACCAGTGGTTATTCAGCAACGGGACCAACGGCTTTACGTGACTTCCGAACCACGTCGAGATCCGTGAACCTCTCTTACCAGAAATACACATCTCTAACCCCTCAGTGGAATGCCCTAAGAATCGAACTTGCGGTCACCGAGGTGGCAGGCCAGGACCATACCGATCATGCCACTGAGGCGCAGAGGTCCCGTAGTAACAGGCGGTGTTTTGGGACTTTCGGTGCCACAGCCAAGGTACCTATTGTGTTTACAATTTCGATGCTCTCTCTTCAAAGTCCTTGGAATAAGAATAAAAGAGCTGTGATGAAAAATAATATTAATCTTAACTAATCACTTCGCAAAAATTTCAAGAAAATTGGTGATAATACAGCAAGAAAACGCTTTTCTCTCTAAGCATTCATTAATTCCACAGTGACTGACCACCTCACCCCTGTTCTATCCTACCAGGCTATGAAAAAGCACCCCTTATCATTCCTCATTAAGAAATGGAGTATATACTAAGGTAACTAACAAAATATCTGGCAAATACGAATATTGATTTTACGAACCCTGATTTCCAAAGGTTCTAAGGAGCTTTAGTTATTAGCTTTGAATTTGAACATGTGTTTTCTAAAATGCTGAGATTTTCACCCACAACAAACTCAACAAATAAGGCACAAAGACATCCAAACTTAGTATCGGTTGTACGTACGATTTTGAAGAGGCAAACATAATTTGTTGACTATTAAAATTCAGCTTAATGTAATACTCGAAGGAAACGTTTAGTTCTGATTTCGAGGAAGCTGACGACTTTGCAGAAGGTATGCACAATCCCCCCCCCCGGTCCAAGAAAGGGTAACTGCCCTGCGATATGAATGTTCAGTAACAGGTGACCTGCATTTTCGTGATTTCACATGATCATTGAGTTTTTAAAAATCTATAGTGCCACATAAATGAACAGATCTCGGTTTCTCATCCCACGAAAGAACCAATTTTGACCACAAAAAGCCGCTTCAAGAAGTTTGTAAAAGACCTCAGACAGATCTTGGCTCTCGAGGACGACCATAGTATCCTCTCAAGTGCCTCTGATCATCCCCCTCAGCCTCCCAGTGATGCTGACGAAGCTTACTTGGGAAATACACAGGAACAGGAGAGCGGAAGACCCGGGCAGAGGAATGATAAGTATGCCTTTCAAACGAAGGCTGACAACAGTATTCTGGAAATACAGAGTTTTGGAAAGTCTTAACAACACGGCAAAGGTTAACTTTTACTTCAAATCTAGTCCTATGTATGACTTCTTCAGCATTGAACGATTTTGTTACTTTCAGAACTCATTATTCTCTCAGTAGGTCGTTATCATTTGTGAATAACTAGAACAACTTTGATTCTTGAAGAGTACTTGGATAGGACTGGAAAAGAGAAGAAGCCCATATATATGATCAGGATGTTATGTATGGAAGTTCACATGAGATTCCTGTAATAAAGATAATATACGAAAGAGAGACAACACTAAGACGTGAGGTCGTCCAGTCTCTCTCATTGCTGGACCCTTTATAAAACAGAACCAACGACCTGATATTACCATACAGACATCACCCTAAAACGTCTCTTCAAATCGTTACTAGATTAAATGCTTCCATACTATGGAATCGACTTCTGTATTTTATTATTATTATTTATTTTTTTTTTTTGAGCTGTTTCCCCAGGATTCCCTCATTCTAATGACGGCTGCTTCCTTTCTTTAAAGTTGTTTCCGATCCACTTTTTTCTATTCTTGAAGGATAGGCACTGGCGATGATGCCCCGAAATATTATATAGTTATTTATCGGTCTGGGTTTTCTGATTCTTATATTATGATAATCCGAACCTTTCGAGTCTGTAACGAAACATTTTTATGCCAATACTGAAGGATTCACTGATTCATTTGATATGTTCATTTATGAGACAGGTTGTGACATCACGAGGATTGTTCTGCTCAACTACTCGAGGTGATGATCATGTGTACTACATTCGATTCATATTCATATTCTGTTGACCCACTCACAAAAAATTTCTCCGAAGGAAACTTCACTTTACCGAGATGTAGTACCTAAACAATGAGAGCGCGGGCCTTTATGCACAAACAAACAAGCTTCCCAAAAAACCAATTGACGGTCAATGTCACAGGGAAGGGAGTGGGTTGAGAAGGGTCCACAAGGTCACGTCCCATGCCAAGTGAAGGTCAGATTCTTAGGCTGGCGAATTGTACGTGGCCGGTCGAGCTCTTGTCACCAACCGAAATCGCCCACCAAAATAATACAATCTCAGTATTATTAGTTATTGTCCTTAATTACCACACACTCTCTCTCTCTCTCTCTCTCTCTCATACATACATACATACATACATACATACATAATATATATATATATATATATATATATATATATATATATATATATATATACATATATATTGTTATAATATACCGCATTAATATACATGTACGTATGTACATATATATTTGCATTTACCTAGTATATATGTATATGTATTTACTATATGCATACATACATACATATGTACACATACATAGTATATGTATGCATACCATATATCTGTTGTGGCGTCGGTAGCTTAGTTCTTTGCACAGGTATCGGGTTTGGCAGATGCCACCCTGCCTTTGATGGAGCAACCTCTCACAGACGAAAATGGTAGCTTGTGAGGATAAAAAAAAAAAAAGATAAAAAATAAAAGGACCGCAACCGGACATACAATCTACACATCCCAAGGCACTATAGTAGATTCACATCAACCGTGCAGCTGATGTCTAGCTAGGCCAGTCCCTTACGACGCTCCTGATTGGCTGTTGATAAGCCAATCGCGGGGCTGAAAACTCTCAGTCTCTCTCGAGAGTTCACATGGGTAGGTTCTATGTTCCACCTCTCCTGAAAGACACGTCTTTCAGGAGGGGTGGAACACAAATCATGCCTATGTGCACTTTCGAGAAAGACTGAGAGTTTCCAGCCCTGTCATTGGCTTATCAATAGCCAATCAGGAGCGTCGTAAGGGACGGGCCTAGACATCAAATGCATGGTTGATGTGAATCTACTATAGGACATCCCACCCCTTGGAGTCCTCTTCGACAGCTATGGATGATGTACCCTGACCATCCTTATGGCGCCAACAATCTTCCTCCGGATGTTATGGAGAAGGAAAAACGAAGGTGACATGAAAATGGCGTAGCCACATCCGCCCGTTAACGTCCCACATCATATGCAGACGTATAAAAAGGAAGGTGAAACAAGAAAAACTGTCTCTTACATAAGCAGATTTTATGAACGATCAAGTCAATTCGTTTTGGGGATGGAATATCACTCTTCATGTATCTACTAAGTAACAGGAAAGAGAGACTGGAAAGATGCCATTGTTCTCAAGATAATGTCAAGATGGTATTTAAATACTCATATAAAATTATTCCTATTACATTAAAATAAAGTTGCTACCTCCTCCCAACATGAGAACTTTTGGCTCAAGAACCTAGTTTCCAAGAAGTATATTAAGTATTAAAATAAAACAAAGGAAGGGCAGTTTCATTCCATTTACAAACCGAAGAAATCAACACAATACGCAAGCGCACCTTATCGCCTTCACTTTTTTCACTGTTGTCAGTTTTCTTTCATCTTCCCTCTTTTATCCAAGTGTTAACAGTTCTTCACCGCCGCCGACGCCGCACCCTCGTCCCTTTGGCTTCATGGCAACATATCCTATCTTTTCGGCTTCATTGCGCTTTTCTTCTATCACTTTTTTTTCATGCTTAAGTTCTCTCATCTTCCTTCTATCAGAATTTAAGGCCAAAGGCCAAGCGCTGTGATCTACAAGGTCATTCAGCGCTGAAACGGATAATTGACAGCATAAAGTTTTGAAAATTGTAATGGGAGGAAAAGTTGCAGTTGCGCCTTGAATCAATTGTCAGCAGAGGGTGCATGGAAATTAGGATAGAAATAAGAGCATATGAATGGAGGTAGAGTAAAATGAATGAAAGGGGGTTGCAGCTAGGGGCCGAAGGGACGCTGCAAAGGACCTTCAGTCATGCATAAGATGCACCGATGGCGCTACGTCCGTAGGGAGATCACTAACAGTTCTTCAGTTTCTCTCAAAATACCTAATAAACAAAAAGCCTCATGGCTTGATGTAACTTTGCTTATCTCGCAGCAATCTTTTCCTCGTCTGCCCACCGCTGCCGTCACCGTCCCTGACCTCCTCTGTCCTCGTACCCAGGGTCCACAAAACCTAACAGCCTCCCTCCAGCTTTTCCACTCAAATGGAGCCGTGCCCGCATTGTCTGCCGGCGGGTTCAAGAAGACAGAGAGAGAGAGAGAGAGAGAGAGAATACAAGAAAAAACTGGCCTGACTACTTAGGTAGAATATGACATTTCAGCATTTATATGCAGTGGATGAGAGAGAGAGAGAGAGAGAGAGAAAGATGTAACTAATGAATGGTTTCATCCCAGTGGAGTGATAATGACCTCTTCGAGACCGTACGGTTTTTATTAATTGATGGCGTGTATTTTAAGAGTACCAATCACTCCCGTTCGTTATAGTGGCCTCCTTTCCCTCTCCCCCTTGTCCCTATCCACAGCCTCGGTTAACAAGGGCACATTAAATCTTTATGGGAATGCTTCCATACCGCTCCTTTCCTCCGCCTGCCGGGGATCGATCCCAGGCTAATCTGAGAGTGGTAGTTCTGCTTCGCGTGGACCGAAAGAAAAAGAAAATGTCAGGAAAACACTTGACTTAAAAGGGAAGAAGCAGAACATGGAATGTTAGGAGAGTAATTCAATAAAGCTGACATAACAAACGAGGAAAACTAATGAAGATAAACTTCCAAACAGCAGAGATGAGGTAGAAGTACCGAAGTAGACGGAAATCACAAAGACGTAGGGAGATGAAAACGGTGGAAAGCCAGAGAATAAAGCAAGAAACAAAAGAAACAGTAATTTACGAAAACCAACATAAAAACGAATGTGATTAGAAGAAATAAATGAAAATCGTGTTTTTACGAGCATTGAATTAATTAACATTACAAGCTCAAGGACTACAGATACCCAAGGTGAGATATTTACAACCAAGTTAACGACTGAAACAGCACGTTATCGAATAGAGATCGCAACAATTTTCATACAAAATCAAATAAATACAATAATAGTATTTGTATAAGGTTTAACAAAGATAAACTCACGCCAGGTACACATATGTGCGTAGGTATGTTTTACCCAAGTAAAAAGGCCGGTGGGACACAGTGGAACGAACGACACACACCCAAAAGCAAAAACCGACAACCAAGATAAAACTCCTTCACCGGTTCGGTATCCATTTGCTTTTGACTGGAGAAAGGAAAGAGAATTCAGTTATTTTCAGTTTAAAACTGGCGTTACAACTATCAAGGTCATAGGAGAGAAGAGAGAGGAGAGAGAGAGAGAGAGAGAGAGAGAGAGAGAGAGAGAGATCCGAGAATAATTTCAGCCGAAATCATTTCCCGTTTGTCAACAAGTTTTGGAGTCCGTTCGTTTCAAAGTTTCATTCCAGAGCAGGTATCATTCCGAAGCAAGTTTCATTCCAGAGAGACTCAAACAAACAACCTCATTATACGAACCGGAAATTAAAGTCCTTATATTTGCGTGACACTTATCTACATGAGCAAAAAAATATAAAAAAAAAGGCCTCCTTAAGGATTTTATGACTCACCATTTTTGCAGGTAAGGCTGTGTTCAGCATCCACAGATAGGAATTACTTAAGGTTCTTTGTAGCTTGCCTCCGGCCGCTAGCTGCAACCCCTTTCGTTCCTCTTGCTGTACCTCCGTTCATATTCTCTTTCTTCCATTGACTTTCCCTTCTCTCCTAACAATTGATTCAAAGTGCAGCTGCGAAGCTTTCATTCCTGTTGCACCTTTCAAAGCCTATTACCGCCAGTTTCCCTTTCAGTCTGAATGACTTCATAGGTCCCAGTGCTTGGCCTTTGGCCTAAATTCTATATTCAACTCTAACGCCCAAAAAGAGAACAGTAACGAATACCCAGGAACCCAGTTACGTAAAAATAACTGAAAATAAGACAAGTTGAACAACAAACATCAAAGTGCACGTTAATTCATTGTCTTGGATCATAATTAGTTGCGAAGGTTTGATCTATATATGCAATACGTATATGCAATGCTTTCCGCAAGCATATGTAAACACAAAGTATCTATCCTAACAAACAAATTCACAACAACTGTATATTTTCTCGAGCACACACATACATAAATAGTTGACAAGAGTCGCGCTTATACATTATACGATGACACGCAAGTACGCTTCTGTGCATTAATATTTTTTCCCCTTGGAGTTTCACAACTAATGACGCTCACAGTCTGCGCTGGCAGCCCTGTTTTCTTTCCAGTTTTCATTCATTAGGGCGGGCTCCACTTTTTGCTGTGTCACGCTTCTCATTCGGGTCACGTCGCGCCCTTTTGGCCAGTAGTAATATTTAAGGAATTTCCATTATTCGATCATTACGGAGGGCAACCCCCCCTTTTCTCCCTCTCTCTCTCTCTCT
Organism: Macrobrachium nipponense; assembly: GCF_015104395.2. Taxonomy (NCBI): domain Eukaryota; kingdom Metazoa; phylum Arthropoda; class Malacostraca; order Decapoda; family Palaemonidae; genus Macrobrachium; species Macrobrachium nipponense. The sequence goes on along the minus strand of NC_087200.1, from coordinate 175,847,696 downwards.
CTCTCTCTCTCTCTCACACACACACACACTCACTCACAGTATGCAAGTTTACTTCCACTATTGTTTATCACATCAGTGCTCTCTCTCTCTCTCTCTCTCTCTCTCACACACACACACACAGACACACCACAAACACGCACAAGTACAGTATGCTTGTTTACTCCCGCTATTCCTTATCATATCTGTGCTCTTTCTCTCTCTCTCTCTCTCTCTCTCTCTCTCTCTCTCTCTCACCACACACACACACAGTATGCGTGTTTATTCCCGCTATTCCTTATTAAATCTGTGTTCTCTCTCTCTCTCTCTCTCTCTCTCTCTCTCTCTCTCTCTCTCACACACACACACACGCACACACACACACACAATGGAAATAAACAACTTTCCCTAAAAGCAATCTAGGTTACGTTCATCTATCACAGGTCACAATACTATAAATATTATGACGATGAAAGATCACTCTTTTCGTTTGTCTTATTAATTTCATCTATGATTCAACGGTAAAATGCTTTACAAATGCCTTCAAATCTAGCTTTTCAGCAATTCTATAAATACATACATTAAAGACGAGGAGATCATGCAAGGCTATGAAAGTACTCATTTGAAGCTTAAGTCACGGTACCACCACCACCACCGAACTCTGGATGATCTCCTTTCTTGGTATACCCAGACCCAGTGACCTTCCCCTGGTTAAGGAATAAGTTTGCTATCACTCTGCCTACACTCGGCCATTAAACATCATTTTTCTCACCAAGCAGAGACGGTTTGCCTTCCCTGTTCGCCTTCACATAAAAATGAAGAAATGAGTTCACGAAATGAAATCATATTTCCAATTAAAAGTCAATGAAAGGCTGACATTCAAATGAAATGAGATCGCCTTTCATGGGCAGAAGGTCAGAAATATTACTTCCATTTCCGTGCGACTGGGCACCAGGTGTTAACCAATCATTTAGCATTATCTACTGCATTTTTTTCTTGCTCTACTTCTGTTCTGTTCAGGGACCTATTCTGCTTTTAATCACTACTAGGAACACGTTCGATTGCCTTGAGGACAAAAGCTACTAGATAGTATAGCATGTAGATAATGCAGTTAACTGTCCCTCGTAACGTCTAATCAAGTGATTGCTGCCCTTAACAGAAATCGGAACAGAGTGATGTATACAGTGGCGTATGAAACTGAACTGGAAAAGCAGGAATTTCTTGGTTTGTCAATCCATATCATACTCCCAAGGTTTACTATGCCTATGTAACTGTGACTGTTTGATATTTTGCGTTAAATGAAATCTCCCACAGCCATTAAAATTGAGCATTGTTCTTGTTGGTCCGCTTACCTAGAGAGAAGGAAGTATTCACAACAGACGTTACCAGTTTACCAGAGTTGTCATATTCTGCTGGAATGTTCCTCCTGTCTTGCCTGTATGGCAGAAGCAGTGCAGGAGTGTTATATATTGGATGAATCTGCTCATAGTAATGGTTTTCTATATTTAAATAATGCTAATTTGGGCCACCTTCCATCTTCCAGTAGATATATCAATAAAGAAATTGCTCTTTCGTATCAAGGTTATACGCTACTTGTTTCCATGGAAGTTGGCAGAAGTGTTCATCTACAACTATTTTGCAGAAATTGAGGAGGATGTGGTCAAGGAAGAAATCCTGTCAATTCTTTTAACACAGTATAAGGCATGGTGATTCCAGTTCCATTATTGCGTAAAAATGACTCCTGGAATTCTAGTAATAAAAGAGCTCCCTACAAGGGTATTCCAGGTTCCGTAAAAGATAGAAGGGACCTTAGAATAAAAAAATAACACTGGGACGATAAGAACAAAGATTCCTACGCATGAATGATCCAGACTAAATAAATGAAAGTACCTTAAACAAAAACTGCCACATGGAATATTGTAATTTCATTTTCACCTACGACTCTTCATCCAAACCTGGTATTTGAACAAGAATCTTAAGTGCTTACTTCCACTGCAAAAGTGCGCTCCCAAGAGTCGCCTAAAACTTGACAACACAGCAGACTTCTCTGGTATTTTAGGTGCTACAACCGTTTTGCAAGCAATGGTCATTTCTAATTCAACTAAACTTTTAATCTTAACGACTCCACATATTCCAAAGACTGTACAAATTAACTTTGGTTAGGTACCATCGCAGGTGGAAATAAACGGGAACGAGATGGTAGACCATCTTATATTCTGATAATTTCTTTTTCATTTATCATTATACTTCTTTCCCAGCGCCAATAATACTGACAGTCATAATGTCTGACAACTCCCAGTCGATCACTCACTCTACCCAAGAGCCAGAAAACGTCTGCTCCCTTGCCTGTGAAAGTGGTTGCTTTCATTATTCTCCTAACTCAAATCCAGTTGATAAATGTATATGTTTACTTGTCTGTTCAACTTAAATCTTTTTCATTTGTACCTGCACACACTTCTCTTTTCTTTATGCTCATCTATTCGTCGTTTTTAATAAGGGTATGGCAGTGATCTCTGTGGCTTATTAAATAATTATTTGCACAACTTAAGTCCTAAATTAATAACAATAATAATCAATAATATAATAATAATATAATAATAATGAATAATAATAATAATAATAATAATAATAATAATAATAATAATAATAATAATAATAATAATAATAATAATAATAATCACGTATATAACAGAAATCAGTTTTTGATTCACATCAGGGTCGAACCCAGTGCTCTCAAATGAAAGGAAAGGGCGCTTCAAAGGCATCTCAAGACAGTATCATAACATTCATCCTAACATTTATCACCATAATCATAACCTCTCTATCGAAAATTCGACAACAACAACAACAGCAGCAGCAGAAACTATGTTAGCAGCAGTTCCAGCATTGCAAAACCCAGACGCCGTTGCAGAATGAAGCATCGTCACGCTGCCAGTTCTCCACCCATTGTCAAAAGGTCCCACTGAGAAAACATATTGAAATTAAAAGAATATGATTTTTCTTAGGCCAGCGAAAGCTTTCTGCGCCAATCATGTAATACTTAACCGGGCACACAACCTTTCATACCCTAAGGATGCTGGCAGTGACAACAGTTCCTCCCTCTCTCTCTCTCTCTCTCTCTCTCTCTCTCTCTCTCTCTCTCTCTCTCTCTCTCTCTCTCCGCACACACACACACACACTATATATATATATATATATATATATATATATATATATATATATATATATATATATATATATATATATATAAAGGTCATTCTGAGCAGAAAATGTTCTATAAATCATATGCATTTTTAGGCTTCGTTTATCAGGGAGGCGAATTTTTAAAATAACCGGTTTCCCTCAACGCTGCTCTCGCCCAACATGGCGTACGCTATGTTTGAATAGTCAGGTATAATGAGAGAGAGGGAGAGAGAGAGAGAGAGAGAGAGGAGGAGGAGGAGGAGGAGGAGGGTTGATGAAGTACATTAGGCAACTGGATGGCTAGTCTTTTACTTATGAGTTTTTTCTCGCAGGTTTTTTAAAAAATTTTTTAATGTAAGATTACAGACCCTTCAGTTAGTAAATCACCTATGAACAGACTTCACTGTAATCTAATTTTAATTATTAGCTTTACGCATCAAGAAAGTAGTGTAAATGTCACGGAATTGTTGAATCAGGAGTCAGGACTAGGCCTATGCTGAATGAGTGATAACGACAGTAATCATGATGACGAGGATGTGCAGGTGACAAAGTTACTGCACTTTGAACAACGTCAGCTTTTCTACCTCTTTTCGGTTACTGCATCAAGATACGTACCTACTGCCTTTTTCAGGAGAAGCTGAAGAAAGTGAATTTTCTGTAATGTTCCCATTCTTTTTTATCTGACAGAGACGAAAGCATTTCTTAAGTGTGTTTTTCCCTTCGAGTGGTGTGCGATGAATACTTTTGATAGAAAACGAGAGATTTTTGAAAATACGTTTTAAATCTTTGATCGGCGTTTAATGAATAGGCCTATCTTTGATGGAGGGGGGATTCCATTCGGCTTGCTTTTCTTTCCTTTATTGAATTCCAGTGAATATTTGCCTTTCCCGCGACGGGTCCCCAAGTCAATCGCCAAGCAAGCAAGAACGCAACAGGCACATCTGTTTAAGGCTGTCGGGCTTCTGTTGACCAAAGCGGTAATTAGCCAACAGCTGTACGTTGAAATCCGAGTGAAAAGTCATAAGCTAATAGCGTCGTAACACTTACTAAAAATCGAAGAGCTAAATCCTTCCGTAGCTCCTCCCTCGAGTTGGGGGAGAAGTATAATATATAATATATATATATATATATATATATATATATATATATATATATATATATATATATATGTATATATATGGTCATTTGATTCTTAAGGAGGTAAGTCGAGAATGTGTAAACCAAATTCATGGTCTTTCAGGCTTCCTCCGCGTGAGTATAAGAATTACAGCATATCACCGCAGGGGGCATCAGGATTTTAGGGGAGATTAGGTGGGGGCATGGCCAAGAAAAGGTTGGGAACCTCGGTTGCAGACTTCAATACATTCTTGAATATAAACCAATCCTCGCACTGCATTCTTTCCCCTCTTCACATATGATTTCTAGAAATGTAAATCTACTTCAACTGCATAAGCCTATCAATGTTCATCTTCAGAAAAATCTATAGCAGTAGACCGACATACTCTGACAACCTATTTGTTGGATGGGCATGACTTCAAAGATCCCTTCAGTCACGGCCACATCCACGTGCATTCGTTATGTGCTGAAACCTGGAAGAACAACGATGCAAAATCGCTTCCATAGCCAGTTTAAATAACTAAACAACTCCCATCAACACGTTGAGCTGCCTTTCACTCAAAGCTCCATTCATCTCGGTCAAACATACACCTATCTTCATCTTAAGCCTTACGACCGTCCTTTTAAATAGCATGAATGTATAAGTGAGTATATATGCAATCAAAACATCTAAGAAAAGTACTAAAATAATTCCAATAAAAAACAACATTCCTTTTCGATCGTTATATTTTTTTGTGTCAATTTTCATTACTACCGTGATCGTAATATTTCGTTTTTTAAGTTACGCCGACCAATCATCTCACTGGCAACAGTTGTTTGTGTCATATATATATATATATATGTATATATATATATATATATATATATATATTAATTATGATATATATATATATATATATATATATTATATATATATATACACATACATATATACATATATTATGCATATATATATATATATATCTATATATACATAATATATACATGTGGTGTGTGTGTGTGTGTATGTAGTAGTATGTATGTTTTATATATATATATATATATATATATATATATATATATATATATATATCATGAGCAACAAAAAAAAAAGTCCTCGGTCCCACAGACCAGTCATCGTACGTACAAACTAAGAAACAGACTCGTAAGAATCGCGTCAATTTTCTTCATCACGACATTTTCTGATCGGAGGAATGCAATCTGGTGCAAGGGCATCGTCACGCCCTTCAAGTTGGGGCGCCTTTTTTCAGGAACAGCTCCCACACATGGTTATCGGTAGCAGAAAACAATTCTTTTCTTTAATTACAAGGCCACGATTTCTAATTAATTCAGGAAGGGAAACTCATTACAAAAGCCAAAGGCTGCTCGATTTCAGAAACGAAAAATATGAATCTGAATTACAGTGTAAGCGAGGTCGGTCTGCGAGTCAGTCATTCGAAGTGTATTGAAAAGCAATATTTTAATCATTCACCGGGAGAGAGAGACGAGAGCTTCCTATGAAATACGGAAATTGAGGAGTGAGAGACTTATTAATACGAAGCTTGAGTAGAATTATAGCTATCCAGATTGATACTTCAACTTGGAGAGCACGAGAGAGAAAAGTAAAGATTTTAGATATCAAGTAGGCTAGAGCGTGAAAGTAGGCGCTGTTCAGGTCTATAGCTATCATTGTTCAAGGGCATCTCGAAGATAAAATTCCTCTGGAATTTTATCAAAATTAAAGGCAATACTCTATTCCCAGGCTGCCATACATATAAACATATATATATGCCATATACAACTAATTATCCCTAAAAGCTATTCTACACCTCAAAGGATTATATTCGAATCTGGAAGGACAGGTAACAAAATTAAACATTACTTCGCCTAAAACAATTTTCTTCATATTGAAAAAAAAAATAAATAAAAAATAAAGTTTGTGTAACCTTTCCTTATTGAGTATTTCATACGGTTTCTTTTAATAAGGTTATTTTAACATTTTCCAATTGTATGGTTTTTTTTTAATAAAATACAAAGTACACAGTATAAAAAATTTATTATCAAAGTGACTCGATGAAAACACCCGTTCTTTATTTTCTTAGTTCTTATCTCTCTCTCTCTCTCTCTCTCTCTCTCTCTCTCTCTCTCTCTCTCTCTCTCTAACTATAAGCAACATATTCTGTAGGAGATCGTCATTATAGCTAGTAACTACAATTTATCTGCCGGTATCATAAGAGTATATTACACTGAATAACTAACAACAATAGTTCTAATAATATTAACCTGACGTATGATGAAGCTTGGTTATGATAATCATAATGACGCAGAATTTCGTCTTGAAGTCTTGAGACAGAACAGAAAGAATACCATCTACACAATCGTCCATAAAAACAAAAACTAAAATGTCAACCCGTTTCAGCTTTTCTAGGGGTGAATACAACATAATGCCTTTTCGTATATCAGGCCGGCAGAAAACAAGATGAAATCTAAAGAAGAAAGAGAGGTGGGGCTAACCATGAGAGAACACAGAGAAACTCTGGTTAAAGTAAAACATTTTAACTACGGAATGAGGGATAACGTTCCGAAGCTTGGCAGTGCAGAGTAAGTAGCACTCGTTGAATGCTGCCCTAGAGGATAGGGTGACCTATTGGTCATTAAGAGATCGCTTAATATGAGAAATAACTCCTTGAGCTCAAAGGAACTATGAACGAAATATTACTTGTAGGAGAGAGAGTTACAAGGATTAGGATGTCTCAAAGACATTTGTCGATCCGACGAGACATAATGTGCTCACTGACCTCTAAGAGCAGTTTTTACAATTCATTCACAGTCTTCTAATGATTTTGTGTAGCTTTGTTTTAAACTCTTCCACACTACTGCTTTTTTTTAAACTTCAGGTGGCAGTTTATTTTATGTGTCGTATATCTTGTATGTGAAGAAATTCCCACTATGATATGTATTGTACCTCTTCAGTTCTAGTTTTCATCGATTATTTCTTGTCTGGTTTTCCTTTTAGGTGAAGCATCAGATTCAACCCTATTTAGGATAGGGTAATGTTCCAAACGGGGACATACGTATATGGACGCAACGCTTTTTTGCAAACGAAAAATTCCTCACTCCAGAATTGCTGTAAAACCCAAGTTTCTTTCCACTACTTACGAATCAGGACTACCGAACATATACATACACACACACACACACACACACACATACATAAATATATATTATAATATATATATATATATATATATATATATATATATATATACACACACACACATATATATAATTATATATATATATATTATACATAATATAAATAAATAATACATACATACTATATATGCGTATGTATGTATGCATACATCGATATATGCAATAACTTTTAGAAAACTGTATACAAAATCCCAATTACTTTAACTGATATTTTTTTCGGGTAGGGATAAAAGTTCTCCCACAATCAACACAGGAACAGAATGAATTTTGGACCATTCATTCTCCTACCACTCACAGCAACACGTAAGCCTGTGAGGTAGATTGAAACGGTCTTTAAGAAACTGATATATTATGCAAACTCTTCTACCGCCATATTTGCTGGGAGAATTTGCAGCAACATTAAATATATATATATACACTGTGTATACTATGCAGTATATGTATATACATACACATACATTCACAAACATACATGCACACACATACACATATATGTGTACGTGTGTGTGTGCGCGCTCGCGTATATAATGAATAAAAAAAATTTATTACGAAAATATGCAACGTAAAATATAAAGATGGACTTTCTATACATAGTGACGCCTTCCTTCCACTTGACAAAGCTACTTCATGGAACGATGTTTACAGATCTAATCCCTCCAAGACGGTCGGTACTCTTTAGGTATAAATTTAGACTAGGTAGAGGGTGAAAGTGACGTCGAATAAAACTGGGGAGAGAAATGGTTAGACATAAGAGAATATAACGCAATTGTTTGTGATGCACAACCTTGAATTCATTAATCAAGAAACGACACAACTTCGCTGCGTTCAAGACACGCTTCTCTACCCATGCCTAAAACGCGATAACTGCAAAAAGAGTGCTATTAAAAAAAAAAACATGTACGTATGTGAGCATCTGAATTGCGAGCATTCATTTCAGCAGCCGACGACGAGTGTTTTACAACCGAACACCTGCTGAAGGTCCATTAGTGACCGACGTGCTTGTCAAATTCTGTCGAGCTGAGGGTCAACTCCAAGGTTTCGGCAAAAAATAACTTCAGTTTGGATCTCTGAATACGTCATTCTCTCTCTCTCTCTCTCTCTCTCTCTCTCTCTCTCTCTCTCTCTCTCTCCGGTATTGGGTATTAATATGGAAAAAGTAAAGGGGAACTAAAGTTGAAACATCTACGAAACCAAAAGACAAATTAATCAAGTAGTTCAGTCTTTGAAAAATGTACTATTTTTACATTTGAGACCAAAATTTCCGGAGAGAGAGAGAGAGAGAGAGAGAGAGAGAGAGAGAGAGAGAGAGAGAGAGAGAGAGAGAGAGAGCATTCACATTTCTCAGCTACCTCGCTTTATTATTATTATTATTAATATTATTATTATTATTATTATTATTATTATTATTATTATTATTATTTCCAGTACCTAAGCTTGGAATTGTATTACTTGAGATAAACAGGAGACAAAAACATATATATGCAATTCAGATAGAGAGAGAGAGAGAGAGAGAGAGAGAGAGAAAATGGCTGAAACTCTCAAATTATAACAACCATTCTGAATACTAGAAAATCTAACACAACTTATTGTACTTGTGTTTCTTTCGCATAGCGAGAATTTATTTTTTCCAAGGCTTAAAGTTCCAAAAGTTCCGTTCCGTCCAACGGCCTGATTGTTTCCAAATAACCAGAGCAGCGAGCTCAACGTACTAGAAATGAACAGCATGAAGAATAATAATTAATCCTCTTCACTCGCATTTTTTTGCAACTGTCACAAGCAACATGGAGAGGCGATCCTGACATGTAGTATACAATACGGAAGAGGAATATCAAGTAATTGTTACCAAGTAGAGTTTGTGTTAAAAACAGAGGATCTTGAAGGCTATGGATTATAAATACGATAACTAGAACGAACCGGTCCATCAAAGTAGAGTTCAGTCTTGATTTTCCTCCCTCTACAGTCCAGCCCTGAACGCGTTTAGAATTTTGACTCAGAGGTCTGGTTAAACCACCTAATGTTCGGAGACCCTCACCCCGCCCGGTCAAGGATGCCTTTCCAGGGCCGTTTCAGATGTCCCCTCTGCTTTAATAACCAACAGCAGCCGGATGGGGATACTGGGGTGGGTGTTTTGGTGGGGGGCGGGGGGTGTTCGCCCTCCAGCGGCCAATAATAAGTCTCGTATCGCCTCAAGTTATTATCCTATTACTCCCGAAACTGAATCACTTGTCGTTAGTGGCCTACCTCTGGTCAGATTTTCTTAGGAGTCGAGACAACTCTGCTTAACCCACCTCACAAACCGACAAACAAACCAAACCACAACATAACTAACGTTCATGCAAAGGGTAATTATAATCCCTCTTACACCGGTGTAAGCTGCTTCCTTCTGTATCTCCAAAATAACTTTGGGAAAGTGTCTATTCCTGTAAATTTCTGTCTAAGTTAACCTGTCGCCGATGTTGGTTCATTAACATGGGAATACTAATATTAATGAAACCCTTTGCTGAACGTATAGGAACTACATTTCTTGCGGGATGATTACACTTTTCAATTTGCAGTTCTGTTGATGATTGCATTTATTTCTAAATTCTATCTATTAATCACACCTCACACTTTTATTTTTCCCGACTATTTTTCTTCATTGTTTTATGAAATCTTCCACTTTTAATGATTTACTTGAAATGGAAATTTTGTGGCTTTCTTTCTGACTGTATTTTGACTAATGTACTTCGCCCATTGTTTCATTTTTGTCTGTATTCTCTGTCATGAATTTAATTTTTTTCTGTATTCTCTGTCATGAATTTAATTTTTGTCTGTATTCTCTGTCGTGAATTTAATTTTTGTCTGTATTCTCTGTCATGAAAAAGCATCACTTTGAATATTTTCGTTTCATAAATGATCAACCGTTTCTTCTTTTAAATTCATCTTGAGCTTATCTACCAAAGGGGTTTTATGATATATTAAAATATAAAAAGAAAAATTTATATCATCAACCATGTAGTAGTAGTAGTATAGTAGCAGTAGTAGTTGTTGTTGTTGTAGTGGTATGATGGTTGTATATGAAATAAAAACTCTGAAAACCACAAGAGACAGCAGAGTTATATGGTCAATAGAAAATGATCAATCCTTTACCAAACAGTTTCATACATTGTGAAAGACGCAATTCTTAAATAAAGAATCATGAACTTTCACCGACAACAATCATTCACCTCATGATTACAGTGATTAACACCAACAACCATCTTTCATCAACCACAAGTCATCAACTCCTTAATTTTTTTTTTAACAGCCATACTTTGCTCTGGAGGGTGTTAACCTTCCGGTTCTCACAGGTCTTTTTTTTTTTTTTTTTTTTTTTTTTTTTTTTTTTTTTTTTTTTTTTTTTTGGGGGGGGGAGGGGGGGGGGGGGCGGTGATATTGCGATATTGCTAGCCCTATGGCTACTAGCCAACACACACGCTATTCACCGCTCAAGTCAAAAGACACACAATGGATCTTTCACGGAAAGGGCTCATGTCTTCTACCTCCCAGTGGGATCAATCTCAGGTCTCCTACCGTCGAAGCCATTCTGGCAGCCACTTCCCTCAAGCAACAACATGTTCGCTACAGCGTTGGTTCTCGGGCATTACATTGGGGTGTGAGAGATGGTGACGCCGTTCTAGTTTGCGCTTGGACGGATGACAGCTAAGAAACGACAGAAGCTGTCGGCATATTACGCTCCTAAACATTCTTTGGGAGGGCCCTCCTGTGGTTAGCAACTCATCTCTAAGCTAAATTCGTCAAAGAGGAGTGTGTAATCCTTGGTGAGTAGGGCGGTATCTATATAGTTAAGCACAAGCACCCACGCGCGCACACACATACGTATCATACACACACACACACACACACACACACATATATATATATATATATATATATATATATATATATATATATACATATATATATGTGTGTGTGTGTGTGTGTAGGTATACATACTCAGTGACCTATCACGTAGCTTCGTGACCAGTTTCGTAATATGAGATGCGACGTGAAGTGGCAAAAAGATGAAGAAAAATTGGAAAAGCCGGAAAAGCCATATGGCCAAACATAGGAGAAAGCTTTGGGCTCATTACAATCGTTATTATCTTTATTATTGAGAAGGTCATAAGAATTACAGAATACATAGAAAGGAAAATTAATAGTCGACGTATAAACGAAAATCATTCGGAGCTCTGGCCTACAGCTATTATGATGTCAAGCTCGATAGCAACCGAGATTTTTTCCATTCTTCTGTGGAGTACAGACACTGGACTAGGCCTAGATTCGCCTTTCAATCTTCTTTTCATAGTGAAGGTCACATTAATGTGGCTTTTCCTTTTCGAGACGCCTTGAAATGGTAATGTAATATCTAAGAGAGTTCTCTCTTTTTAAAAGAACCCTACTCGGATGCGTAGTACAATGGGGAATGGAAGGTAAATGATGGCCTACCAGTATGGTCATGTTCTTGTGGAAGTTCACGTCATAGTTGTGAAGGTCTACCTATTTGACGTTTTACGTGTTTCTATATCCATTTAGGCTACGCCTGAGGCCATTTCGGTGTGAACAGTTAAGTGGTCAGGTTTGTGTACGTTAGCGGGCGCTTACAGAAGTCTATAATAACAAGTATGTCTTAGACATTTTACGTACATATTTCTGTGTATGCTCGTGAGATTTGCCTCTTTAAGTTTGGCTTGTACAGTTTATTTTTGAACTCGTCAGGGAGTTGATATCTCTTAGAGAAGTACATTTTCCCTGGGCTCGTCAAATTCTGAAATTGGCTTTCATATTTCAAGTGCTTTGTGGGTTTATGTCTGAATAGTTGTGCGTTTGTGCTTACTGTATATCTGTTCGGTTTAATTTTTCCCCTTTTTATTTGATACTCCAGAACGGCATTTTTCCTTTGCACTTGATACAGAGCGGCATGAGTCCGGTATCTATCTTTGTGAGTCAATGGGCTAATATTCATCCCTCCACAAGTGTATTTCCAGTTTTATTTATTGCATGTTTGCGCATCTGCTACTGTTTTTTGTTTCACCCACACTGGCAGCTATGTGCGCATGCGGCAGCACGTGTGTGTTGTACTGAAAAATGACCTGACCAAATCACCAGTCACAGCCAAATGAAACCTATTGTTTTCAAGCGAAATCTCCCTTGTCCCAACTGACACCTGACAACCCATTCATTAGTCGCCATGCAACAATAATCAACAAAACAGGGCAAAAAAACGAAGAGGAGATGCATTTGTTGCCGTTGTTTTATTGCCGTTTTGGTAATGTAGGGCAAAACTTGAGATGCGTTACAACAAGAAATTTTTACCCCTATATGTAGTACTTCTTCGATGAAGAATTTCATATGATTTAAGATGGATAAAATGACATAAGGGATAATATATATAATGCCGGAATATTTTTACAAACTGACCATCACAAAACACCATTTATTTATTTATTAATTAATATATAAATAAATACTCAAACAAAACTATGATTTCCTTTCGAAGTCATACTTTCGACGCAGGGAAGACTATACCTATTTAATTTAAAGGCCGGCAACCAACCTGCCAGGTAGAAATAAACGAAGCCATTATCCAAAGACTAGAGAAAGA